>NC_087087.1:18564528-18896622 GCF_036172545.1 Culicoides brevitarsis | reverse complement strand
TATGACAATCCGATATGCGAGTCCAAGTTGACTCCATAAGGAATTAATCAGGAGTCAGCTTAGAACATTGGTTAGCGTATCTGACAGATGAGCGTAAAGTCGTCGGTTCGAGACTCGAAATCATGAAAAACTTTTTTGACTCCAATCGTGCTCAAAATTTACTGAGATCTTTTAGAAACCCTTTGGGATCTTCTGAGAGAGCTGAGTGAATTTTCAGGGCACCTGCTTGGGATGGCAGGTAAAGCGCTAAGACCCATTCCTCGGCGCTTACTGAGAAAGCTTACGATTTCACAGTATGAAGAACAATAGGACTCTTTAGAGACCGCGGTGCGTGCCATACTAGACTAGGTCTACCCTAAGGATTAATTTGACTTCTTTCGGGGTCTTTCGAGCCAACAAATTTAATTTTCCATAACGCGAAACGTAAATTTTGTACTGTGCACGAACAGAATAAATTTTGGAGCGACAACAAAGTCTTAATTATCATAAAAGTTTTCTCTGTTTTCTCGCTCAGTAACTAATCCTCAACATAAATGGCAGTTTTTGGAATGATAAATTTATGATATTGTTTGCAAGCTGTCGTTGGTCCTCTTTTTTTTGTTGGTTTTGTTTTGAGACGAGGACGAGAGAGACGTTTTAATCCTGGCGTATATGCAAGTAACATGCTTGGCATTAAAACGAGGATTAGGAGAGCCAGACAACGACGATGATGACGATGACGACGACCCGAATGTTTTTGTTATTTTTTGGGATCATACCTGTATCATATTTATGTGTTTGTTTATTTTTTGAAACTTTGTCGTTGGTGCTTCATGATTTGCAAATGAGAAAGCTCGAGAAACAAATTGAATTTTCCACCATTAGTCACATTTAATTAATTAGCCTTCTTCGTTAATCGCCATCCATCGAGTCGTGTCCGAAAAATAAAAAATAAAATCCAGACCGCAATAATTCTCAGCAACGGAAAATAATATAGTTTCTAAATTAATGGCATCCATTTTAGTGAATGCCGTACCACTAATAAAATAGCGATTCATTAAATTTTGACATAACAAAAGCCATCAACTCAACTAAACTACAAACAACAAAAAAAAAAAACTTTCTATATAAAGCTGTATAACGAATTCTATTGTCTTTTCTCGGTCATCCATCTATGGGTATGAAATAGCACGCATGAAACCGCGCAGATATATGCTAGCTAGCTCAGAGCTATTATTAGGTCTCTTTCGTGAACAAATAATAATGGCATTAATGACATGACTATAACATGTGTATTAAAGTATAAAACAATAGGAAATGGTGGTGGAGCTTAAAAGTCACGAGTTCAAACCTTGCCAAGTTGCCTGCATGCAGTTGTTACTTTGTAAGTTTTTTTTAAAGGCTCAGTGACTGAGCCTCAATCAATAAACTTTTTTAATTTTAAAAATAAAAAATTTTAATCAAGAATTTAAAAAAAAAATGATTTAATTAAATTGATAATTAAATTAATTTAAATCATTAAATAATTAATTTAAATTAATTGAATTCGATAATTAAATATTTCGATGATTTTAATTTAATTTTTTAAATTTAATTTCGAATTAAATTAATTAAAACAATTTATTATTGATTAAATTAATTATTTTCTGTTTTATTTTTAAATTTAATTCGTCTAATTAAATTTATTAGCCGAAAAAATTTAATTAATCTTCATAAACAATGAGAAAATTATTTTATTTAATATATTTTTTTATTTAAAAAATAAAATTATTTTTCTAACTTCAGACTAACAAAATTCAGAATTAATTCAAAATTAATTTTATTAACGATTTTATATAGAAAAATTGGAAAATTTTAGTTTGTTTTAAAATTTAAAATTCAACAAATAAAAAATTAATAAAATTTAATTTAAATACAAAGAATTCAGTAAAAATTAAAATTTTTTAATAATTTGTGAATTTTAATAAAAAAGTTCTTTAACATAATTTTATTTATTTGTTTTGTAAAACATTCTTGCTCATATGGTTTCTGCCTTTTGTAGACAAAATATAATTAAACGACAAAAATTTACAAAATAAATAATTTCAGTCAAATAAAAAGTTATTTGACATGTTAATTTTTTTGTCGTTTATGTAAAGATTTTGGTTTCAAAAACATTCTAAAAAAACACTTGTGTCAACCGACATTAACATGTGTAAAACTACAACTGTTACAGGGCGTTTTTTGTGTGTAACGTAGAAAGTTCCACAAAATAAAACAAATATGGACAAATCGTTTGGCACTCCTTTGCAAGAAAACGAAAAAAAAATCAAATAAAGTAAACCACAGTCACAACTCTGGAAAGTCAAATATTGTTTACCGTTATTTATTTTTGGTTGCACTAATTCCTATAATAGGATTTGAAAATAACGTGTGTACATATTTAGCAAAGGTCGTATTCACGTTTTCCTAGGGATATCGTAGGTATTTTCGAATTTGCAAACATTTTCATTGCGCTTGACTCCAAATTTAAACGCATTCACGTGCACGGTACATGCATGGCGAAAATATCGTCCGCAAATAATTTTTTGTACGTGTACGGGGCAGAAACAATGTGCAGTCAATGTGAATCCGGTACTAATACATATTTTTGCATTTTTCGTTCTTTTTTTTTGACGTATACAATGCAAAAATATTTTATCGTGACATGGATCATGTAAACTGCATCATGCCACAGTACGCATGCGTTGTCACTTCACTTGTAGGCATTAAAAATGTAGCGCTACTGTGATGTATTTTTCGGGTTGATATGCACCTTGGCCATGCCTGTGTGCCGTGTTCCAAACAATGTAAATGTAAAATATGGCTAAAAATTGAAAGATTACATGTGTGTCGTCGTTGCCGAGGTAAAATTCCCCCTTTTTGTCGTGTCTCTATATTTATTGATGTCGTAAAAGGTGTGAAATTTGTTGCTTCCATCAAAAGTGTCGTGAATGACTTTTCAGGTCAAACACCTTTTTTTTCACTTTGTCCATCAATCAGGACAATGTCCACCCATTTTTATGCGATCCTTTGAGATGTTCCCTTGCGCGTTAAAAAAAATCAAAGCACTTACCTATTTTTTTCCAGCTCGTTGTGCGTACTTCTGCAAAGAAAAAAAAAACATTTTTTTTTTAGTATGCTTTATCAATCAATCATAAAAGTTTTTTTTAAAATAACATTTTTGTAGAGGAAAATACACGAAAATGCCCAAAGCTCTTTTCAATTTTTAACCATTTAAACATTTTTCGTATGGAATAAACGCTCAGTTGGACGAAATGATTTTTTTTAATGTTCTGCGGATTTAAAAAAAAAGCATTTTAAATTTTCATAGGAAAGTATTATTTTTTTTTTCAAAAATTTTAAATTTACAAAAAAAAAATACCTACCATTACTTCGGATTTAAAAAAAAAGCATTTTAAATTTTCAAAAATATTTTTTTTTTCAAAAATCAAAAAAAAAAAAATAATAAATAAAAAAATTAAAATTGAAGAAATCTTTTATTTCCAGATTTTAATTATTTTAGAAATTATAAAATAATTATAAAAAAAATTATTTAAATAATTATTTAAAAAATAATTATAAAAATAAAGAAAAAAAAATAAAAATTTGAAAAAATTCGAAAGTTGTTTTTAATATTTTTTAAATTTGTTTCTAATGCTTTCTAAATTTTTTAAAGAATTTTTTTTTAATTTTCTTTTTCTTTTTGAGAAATTATAAAAAGATTTTTTTTTATTTAATATTTAAAAAAAAATAAAATAAATTAAGAAATAATATTTTTTGAAAATTTTTAAAATTAAAAGTTTGCATTGCAACTTAAAAGAAATTTTTTCTTAATAATTATTTATTTTTAAATTATTTTTTAACCATAAAAAAATTAAATAAAAAAAATTTCGAATTTTTTCTAATGAAAATATTGAGAGCTTTATTAAAAACACTCGAAAAAAGTCATTTTATTCCACTGGGCACACTTTTGTTGTACAGACACGTCATTCATCCATTTTATTGTTATTATGATAACTAAATCGATAAAAATCAATTTAAGATAATTGTGTTTATTGTAGAAAATTACATACACATGTACAAGTTTCATAGATGGACACGCATGCACCTTTGTACTTACTGAGCGCGACTTGAAAAGAACGAAAAAATACCTTTAACTTTTTTTTTTATTTTCAATAAAATACACAACACTATTAGCGAGCTCACGTATACGTCTATTATTACAATTATGTTAAGTTTTTTTTTATTCATAAATTACTAACAACATGTATATTAGTATAAAGTGAGGCATGTAGGGTTGTTGGTGTAAAGTATAGAGCAACAGCAAAAAAAAAAAATAAATGGAGAATAAAAGCCTCGAAAAAAATTCACGTATCTATCTACATTACTTACAAAACTGTTGAATGACATGCATCAGTACGCATGAATAATTAAAGTGTTAACTTGTAGCTTCTACGTGTACGTCGCAACAACAACATGTGTAATAATAACAACAACGCGCTGTACAATTTATTTTTTTTTTCGTATGGAAATCGCATGGTGGCAAGTCATTTTAATATTTATATAATAATAATTTTGCTTGGAACTCTACTACTTTGGCTTACTTGGAGAATTGCTTGTGTACATGTGTCGATCGTGTGTAGGTAGGAGAGCTCTGTTAGTGAATGTTGATGTTGTTTTTTTATAATAATAGCAAAAAAAAATTTTTTTTTTCAAACATTAATTGGAACTTGAAACGAAATCTATATACGTAGTCATCGTTGCCGTTAAAAGGTTGGGGCGTTATTGATTCTTTAGCTCTTATGTAACAATAAATAAAATGGAAGAAATCAAATTGATGAAAGTCTCTGGGGTAAAGTTGTCATTCAAGTGATTCGTTATTCGGCGACGTGACAGAAGGCAATAGGTCACTTTTGATGTTGAGTTGAGGTAATCGAAAATGTTGGATATTCTACTACTTTTTACTTATTTTCTATAGCTTTGAGTCAATTTTTCACATTAAGTCACTTAAAAGTTTTTTCTATCTTATCAAGGCTGCAATAACTTATGACTTTAACTTAAGTTTACAAAACTTATGTGACTTAAGCAAAAACTTAAGCTTAAGTCAAAAGAATATTTTAACTTAAGCTTAAGTTTAAGAATATTTTGACTTAAGCTTTAAGTTGAAGAATAAGTCAAAAGTATTTTTTATATTTTCGACCAAATATTTAAGTTTTTGTAAATTTTCCTAAAATATTAATATTTTTTAATTTAAAAAAATTGTAAATTAAGTCAATTAGTTTTACTTAAGTCAAACTTAAGCTAAATGAAAATTATGCTTAAGTCATAAGCCAAAAATTTATGACTTAATAAGATTTTCTGCCCTGATTCTGCTGAAAATTATTGGTCAATAGTTTTTTGGATCCTTTATTGACAACTTTACTCAAACTATTCTGATGTAAAAGTTTTAAGTCGAAAAGCTTAAATTTAAAAACTTAAGTCATTTTTTTATGTTATACTTAAGTTATTAAGTCAAAATAAAAACGTTAACTTAAGCATAAGAAAAATTTAAGTCGTAATGTTTTTTTTTTGACTTAAAAATCATTTTTCGATTGAAAATTTGCGAAAAATTCAAAATTTAATTTTAACTTTCAAATTAAACTTAATTGACTTAAAATTTTAACTCAAGAAGAAATAAATTAATATATTAAAAAAACAGCTTTTGGTAATTTTTTTTATTTAAATTTAATTTAAAAAATTTTTATTGTCTTAAAAAAGTTTTCCAAACCCTGAGAAATTCCTTTTTATTTTAATTTAATAAAAATTACTAAAATGCATTTAACGATCGCAAAATCCTTCAAAATCACCTCTATGCCGTACCTTATCTGCCATCCATACACGAAAAAATTGCATTCACATTCAACACAATCAAGTCACTTTTTCAAGGTCAAAAAATCGTTATCGTGCTCTCATTTATTGAAAGTTCATTCTTCTTTTTCGTGTATATTTTATTTATTTACGGTATCAGTTTTGAACGACAACGAAAAAAAAACAACATTCATCGACGTGATAATAACTTGTGATTACAAATCCAACACACAACTGGAACACGATTCGACACAAAATAACAAACAAACAACAAAAAACACGGATTTGAAACAAACGAAAAATTGTCTTCTTTGTTATGTGTCATTCGCCTCGAAAAAACATATCAAATCTCATTACACTGATAACAATAACAATTATAAATTCCCCTACGACAATCCTACGTAAAAAAAAAAATATTTAGATAGAGAAAGAGAAACGAATAAAAAACACCTTGATAAGATTAGAAGTTTCGAAAATACTCGAAATGCAAAAAAAAAATTGTTTTTGAACAGACGTGACTTGACACATACACGAAACAGAGAAAAAAAATACAAAGATAAGACTTTTTAATAAGAATACAAGAAAAAAAAAATGTTTCATAGTATTGCTCTCTTTCTCTCTCTTATCACATCACATGTTTGTACAAATTAACACTGTGTGTCGTGTTTTGCTTTCTGCAACTAGACCAGACACCGTGAATCCGTTTGAAGGCCAGGAATATCGGTTTCTTATCATTTCCTCTAGCAAATCGAGGTGTCGGTCGTTGTCATTCGGGGCGAATGTCTATCGATCATCGAACTGCATCGATCGTGTCTAATGTCAGACGCAATATTTCGCAACTGTTTTTTTTTATTTTTTTTTATTTGACGATGATGATGATGATATTATATTTAAACACATGACAAGCGTGCGACTGATACGATGAGAGTGATGAGCAAGTGAACATAAGTGAATGAACTACAATGGCCATGAAATTTTTAATTTGATGTTATTTTTGGGGAGAAATTTCATTCTATACAAAAAAAAATAATGCAATCAAGTTAAATGTATCAGAATTTCAGATCATCGAGTGTTTTAAATTGCAAAAAAAAAAAAATTGCGATAACCTTGAGACATTGTTCGATTGCATTACTGATTAACTGAACGAGTATCTCGAACAATCGTACGATGGTTTTGTTACAGTTACAGAGATTAAAGGCGAAAGACCCTGTTTGATGATGATCTGATTAGGGTTGTAAAAACTTTTGACTTAAACTTGAGTAAAAGAATCTAAAATCAGGGGTTGTAAAATTTATTAAGTCAAAATTTTTTAGGTTAAGTCATATGACTTAAGACAAATTAATTGATTTGATTATCAATAAAAATGACTTAATAGACTCATAACTTAAGCTTAAGTTTTAGAAATAGTTAAAATAAGTCAAAAATCATATATTTTTTGGATTTTCGGTCAAATTTCGAGAAAAAAATATATATTTTTGAGAATTGTTCTATCTGACTTAAGTGACTTAAATTAGACTTAATTAGTGACTTAAATTGACTTAATTTATTAAGTCGAAATATTTTTTTTTACTTAAATCTAAGTCTTACTTTAGTTTAAGTTTAAGTCACACAAATTTTCTAAGTTTAAGTCATAAGTTTTTGCAGATCTGCTAAAATCCTGTGACTTAAACTTTAATAGCTTAGAGATTAAATGAGACTTAAACTTAAATTTGAGTATAAGTCAGGGCTGCAAAAACTGATGACTTAAACTTAAGCTTCAAAAACTTATGTGACTTAAACTTTAACTTAAGCCTAAGTCAAATGAATATTTTGACTTAATTGACTTTTGACTAAAGCTTAAGTTTAAGTAAAAGATGAATTAAGTCAAAATTCAAATGTTTTTTGAAATTTTGAACAAATTTTGGAAAAAAATTCAATTTTTTTTTTAATTTTTTCAAAAATTTAGTAAATTAAGTCAAATAATTTGGCTTAAGTAAAACTTTTGTGACTATTACTCAAGCTTAAGTCATAAGTCAAATGAGGGTAAGTGAGCTTTCGAACCAAATTTTGGAAAAAAAAATATTTTTTTTTTAATTTGTAAAAATTTTAATTTGACTTAACCTTGCCTCTAATTTATAACTTTAAACCTTTAAATTTTCTTAAAATCTTTAATTAATTTTTTTTTGTGAATAAAAATGTTGTCCAAAAGCTCTTGTAATAAAATTTATCAAATAAATTCTAAAAAAAATAATAAATTGCTCAAAAATGCTAAAAAAAATCAAAATTAAATATTTTTTTTTTGCAAAAGTTTAATTTCGACAAATTTACACCAATTTGTGGTGAATGATTGTCCGCCCTTAACACATCAATTCCCTTGAAACAATTGTCACATGAATCTCGTGAGTAGCACAAATTAGATACTATATGGAATCAAGTTGCACACACATGCATGCCCACATACAGCGACAAAATTGCAACGCACACTCCGATCCGAAGCGTTAATGTGCATTTAAACATCATCAAAGTAAGTAATAATTGCGTTTGTGATATCATTGTTGTGCAGTGACAATGTGTGCGTTTCAATTTTCATACGACAGTGAAAAAAAATCTACTTTGGTATCTGTTGAAAAGTAAAGCTTATTTTATTGCTTTGCTGGCATTGCATTTTTATCACAGCGATTGCGAGAGCAAGAGAGAGACGTGCAAAGCAAAAAAAAAAAAATAATAATTGCACAAAAACAAGTCCAGTGTGCTGGCTGCTGCTGATATTCTGATGCAACCTGTTTCGTCTGTATGCGAACCAGCAGCAGCAACAACAGCCGATCAGAAGCAATAAATAGGGGGCTTTGTCTACGTGATAACTTAAACATATGTATGAATTCTGCGAAGAATTTGCGAGAATTTTTTTTTTCGTCCGTTCATTGCGGCTCAGATGATGATGATGATGATTATTTTTTTTTTCTTTATTATATATGCGAAAAATAGAATTACAGAGAATAGATGTGAAATAATTGCATTCTCTCTGTTAATGGCAATGAATTTTATTGTTTTCTGAATGCGAAACAATGCTCGCGTATTCAAGTAATATTGTTTCAAGTTATAAGTGGCTCGGTGTGTGTGTGTAGTATAAAACATTATAATAATAATAAGAAGAAACAATGCCAGGAAAGATGATATGATTATAATTTTATTTATTTACTGAACGAGTGTTTTACATTATTCAAGAGGCGATAATGAGATTTTTTTTTTGTTTTTTAAATGAAGTTTATTATAAAGTCTTCGGTTTCTTGCTAATATTTAGTTAGGCCGCTCCAAATTAAACTCAAGAATTTTGTCCGATGCCCCATTTTAGATTAGAAAAATGTTAAAAGAAAATGAAAAGTTTAAAATTTAATCGAAAAAGACGGTTTAAAAATTTTTTAAGATTTTTTTTTAATTTTAATTTTTTCTTTTATTTTCAAGTATTCAAGTATTTTTTTTAAATTTACCAATAAAATTCTTTTTAGTTTACAAGATCTTTTTAAAAATTATCAAAAATTAAAAAAAAATCTAGAATTTTTAAATGTCCAATTTCGATAAAATTAAAGAAGTACTTTTTAAAATATAATTTTCTTCTCTAAAAATATATTTTTCATAAAATTACTGAACTTTAAAAAAAAATTTTTTGACTGTTTTTTTTTATAATTTTTTTTTAAATTTAATTGAAAATTTATAAGAATTTTATTTTGCCGTCCTCCATTTTTTCAAAAACTTTAAAAAATTATTGAATTTCATTCGGACAGGCCTTATTGTGACTATTTTACGTCTTTATAAAATTTAAAAGCATTTGAAGAAATTTACGTAAATTTTTTAATGTGAAAAAAAAAAATCTAATGAAGGCACAAAACCGCTTCAGCAAGTTAAACCGACGAAAAATCATGTTAAAGAAAAATATTACATCCGCTTTTGCATTCACTTCACTTGGCTGATGCTTCTGCTCGAACACATCAAAACAGCCTAAAATGAAAAAAAGTAACATACACACACGTAAAAGCACACAGGTCACGTAAAAATTCTATTTTAGTATTTTTAGAAACAGAAACAAGAAATTTCTGTGTGTATTTCTGTACAAAAAAAAATTCAATTTCAAGGTCGCACAGCTGTAGAATGTACACTTTTGCATCGCATCGCACACCTTTCCTTCCATTTTATTATATTGTTATTATTTTATTTTATACACATGTGTGTTTAAAAAGCAACACACGAAATATCCTCGCACATCATCACACGATGACCGTACGAGCGAGCGACAAACATTCGGATCATCGGGACACATCTGTTTTGATTAGAATGCCGTAATATTGTCAAAAAATTCTCTTTTTTTGTTTCACGAGCATCATTCAAAACAAATAACAAAAACAAACGGGCCATTTGGTGTAGAGTTATTTTTCATCTTCTTTGCCCAGTGGAATTAAATTTGCTCTTTTTAAAGGTTCTGTGGGTTTTTATTTAAATTTTTCTACAAAAAAAAAATACATTTTTTATTGTTAAATTTTTTTGAGAATTTTTCATTAATTAAAAATTTTTAATAAAATAAATATTTCCATAAAAATTTTAATTAAAATTTTTTCATTTAAAAAAAATTTTTTAATTTTCACAGGAAAATATTAAGGATTTTTTTTAGGTTTTTTTTTTGAAACAATTTATTTTTTTATAATTTTCTTGACGTAAATTTTGAAAAAAAAATCCTATGAGAATTCTAAATTTTTATTTTGACAAAATAGAAAACATATTTTGTAAATTAATTTAAATATTTCAATATTTTGACAAAAATATTTTTTTTTAAATAAAAAATTTAATTTCATTAAAAATAAAATAAATTTGATTAAAAATTATGATGGCAAAAAAATTTAAATATTTTTATTTTTCCTATGAAAGAAATTTTTTTAAAATCGATATTCTATAAAAAATACCATTTAATCCCACTGGGCACTGCTAAAAGTACGAAAAAAATTGTTTTTCTCGAAAATTTGTTGTTTTAGTGTGCGAGTGTGTTCACTTTTATTTTTTTGTTGTTATTATTACTATATAAAAAAATAAATTTTAATAATAAATTGAACGATGACGCTTTGAAACATTTTTGTGGCACAGTTTAAGAGAAATTTTTTTACTTGCATATGTTCATTATTTTTGGCAAATCTTCAAAGATATAATTAAAAGCACACACAAAACGCGTTTGTATGCGATGAAAAGACTCTCTTGACAGTAATAATAATAATTTTCAGTAATAATATTTTTTTTGTGTTTTCAGGGGATTATGAAATATTGCTTTTTCATCGGAGAAAATTTCGGTCAGTAAGTAATTAACAGCTTTCAATGGGACGATGACGTCGATCAAAGAGAACACATTCCATGTCAACATTACATAATTACTATTTTGCACCACCACCACCACCACAACGGATCACAGTAAATAGAAGAGGAGAAATCAAACAACGAATCATCATCATCATCATCAAATTAGTCAAACGTGTTGAAACGCACGAAAAATCGATTTTTGATTGAATATACATGCGCGTGATGTTACTTTTCTGAATCATCGAATAATAATTATTATTAGCAAATAGCAATGCACTCGAACTGATAATAATAACAATATAATCCTAGCTGTATGGGAGAAAAAACAAATATTTACTTGCATATGGCATAAAACTACAAATGTAGATTATTAATTAACAAGCCAACGAGAGAGTAATGAATAAAAAACGATTTTTAGTGGAAAATTCCATTTAACTAAAAATTTTAATGTAACACACTTCAAATATTTGAATAGCGTTGAGCATGAGTATTAAATTAAATTATGTGTATTTTTTTGGATTTAAGATTTAACACACAGACACAATAGCAATACACTCCAATACATTCCAAGCTGAACAATATCTGAGGAATTTAATTGTTCAAAACAAGATCTAGTTTTGTTGGTGATTACGATTTTTAACCGCATTTCAAATTTATTTTGAAAAAAATCGGCTATTATGCCTTTTGTGGTGCTGTTTGTCCGTCTGTCCGTAACGCCGTGTACATGAATTAGCAGGTTGACAAATTCTTCTTAATTGTCAAAATTAAATACAGAAGACGACTTTAATTTATACGAAGGAAAATTTAGACAAGTATTTTTCCGCGAAAAATTTGTAGGGGAAGGGAAAAGTGGAAATTCGTGGAAAACTTCGGGAAAACTCAGAAAATTCGTGGAAAATAGGAAAATTTTTAAAAAGGTAAGGGGAGTCTTGTTAGGGTATGAATTGAGGAAAACTTTTAGAAAACTCGTGGAAAATCGGAAAATTCATGGAAAATCGGAAAATTCAAGGTTAATTCATGGAAAATCGGATACATTTTGAAAAATATTAAAGACTTAAAAAATGTGAAAAGCTTCAGGAAAATTGGGAAAAATAATTGAGCTAAACAAAATAAAATGCGATTAAGCTTCTCGATTCAACGAATGCTTTTCAATTTCGTTTTTTAATTTCCCTGAGTGAGAATGTGTGTAAGTGAGTGAGTAACTGTATGTGCCATTACTTCTCGCTAGTTTTTCGTAGTAAGTGTTTCTAAATTGAACGCAGAATTGCTGGAAACAACAAAATTTAAATTGTTATTTGAGATAAAAGATAGAGAAAGAACGCATGAGAAATCACGTGGAATCAAACATCGCTTTTTTCTCTCTCACTGTGATTCATGATGAGCTATTTTTTTATTATTTATGCTGTTGTCGTTCTGAATTTCTGTGTATGGAAAAAGTTTCATTTACATAAAAATGATAATGAAATGCATGGTACATAACTTTTTAGTGCGTAGTGTCATTATTACTATTAACATCATGAATTAACATAAAAAAATAAGAGAAAATTTTAGAATTTTATTTTTTCAAAACTTTTGTCCAAACTGCTGACTAAAAAAAATAATCCAGGAAATTAAAAAAAAAGATCTGTAAACACTTTTGTTTTAAAATCCTCTTCTAAACTTTGTTGTAAAAACAAACAAAGTAATTCTGTGGAAAAAAGAGAGCAAGAAGAATAAAAAAACATGACAGCATTTTATCATCCATTATAAACAACTTTGCTTACGAGCGGAACTTGACTTTGTAAACAATAAAAAAAAAGCAAAATCAAATAAATTTTTGTCGATCGAAATTTTTACGCGTATAGAAATTTTTTCTATAAATCTTTTGACACGCACATTCTTCTTTGCTGTCGTCGTCATCGTTGTTTGTGCCGAGATGAAGCGGTATAAGAATTTATTAAACAAGACTTTTATTTACGTGGATTCATTTTTTTCTTCTCTATGGAAAGACAAAGTTTCTCACTCACTTGAAAAATATTAATGATGATATTGTTTACGACTCGAAAATTGAGTAGAAAAAATAAAATTAAATTAAATAAGCGAAAAAAAAAGAAAAGAATGAAAGTCGTAAAAAAATCAATTTACGGACATTAATAAATTTGAATTGAACGAGAGTGATGTCGTCAATTGTTTTTTTTTTGGCACAAATATGCGTGGAACGGTCGAGAAAGTGCGTGAGAGTTAACGTAAATAAAATGCAAAATTCTCTAGAAAATAAATATTTAGCGTCTGATGAATCATTTTTATGCCCAGCTAGAAAAAATAGAAAATTTTTTACAAAATTGTAAAAAAAAAAAAATAATTAAAAAAGTATTTAAATACTTAGTTTTTTTTTTAAATTATAAGATTTTTGAATTCTTTTAATGAAATTAAGAATTTATTTAAATATAATTTTTGTTTTTCTTAACTATCAGCTTTTATTTTCTTTGAAACTTATTTCGTCAGTATCAAAATTTTTCTTTTTCATTATTTTCACTTTTTCAAAAAAAAAAAAAATAAAAAAATAAATAAAATTAATAAATAAATAAAAAAATTTATTTTTTTTTAGTTTTTATCAAGCCTTCATAAAATTAAATTAGAATAATTTTTAAAAAAATTAAAATTAATTTTAAATAAAATTACTTAGGGATAAAACTGTATAAAATTAGCCAATTTTTTTTTAATTTTTGTTAATTAATTTTTTATTATTTTTTAAAATTAATTTTGATTTCAGTTGCTTGAAAAAAATATTTTTTTTTTTATATTAAATTTAATTAATTTTTGATTTATTATAAAAAAAATGGTTAAGAAAAGTTTACAAAAATTATTATGAAGTTTCATAATATTTTTCTAGCTGAGTCTTTTCAAAGAATTTCTTAAAAAAATATTTATCACAAAAATAACATATACGCAATAATAATTTCTTCTGTCTTTGCTCTCGTTCAATTTTCATCTACTATTTCAAAAATAAAGTACGTGATAAGTTCAATAACCACTTTATTATCAACAACAACAACGCACTAATATCAGCAGACACAGCATATTTCTTACAGCGACCGACATACACGAAGCCAGCACGAACGAAACGCACACAAATTTATTTTTATTCTAGCAAAATAATAATGTAAATATAATATAAAATACATATGTTTGTATAATATCATCATTATACTATCGTTGCTCCGTTGCGTTGTATGTCTTGAAGAAAAAAAAAACAAAAACCAGAGCAGTCTGTTGTCGATCACTTCTACGGGTTTTCTGATGATTTGTGAGTGAGTGGTTTCTTTACACAAAAATTTTTAAGGGAACTTCCATCAATCAAAGTTATTGTGTTTGATAGTTAGTTAGATCAACACACACCGCTCTAAGACTTGGCTCTAATGTTTCTAACACATTCATTATTTTTCCTCTTTTTTTTACGATTATTATTATTATTACAGAAAATGTGATATGTCTGCTTTGTTTATGCTTATATTTATAAAATACAATATGTACACAAACGCTAACGTTTAATATAAAAGCAAAACAAAATCAGCTTGAAATCATGCTGAAAAATTTAATAAACAACATTCAATACTCCAGAGTTTCGTTTCGTTTTGACTTGCATGCATTTCTGTCGACTCTTATTTATTATTATATTAAAACTCAATATCTTTGTTGTTTTTTTTTGTGTGTTTGCCTGTATGTGTATTTTTTATATGGATTTCTGTTTTGTTCATCATCATCATCAACAACATTAGGCAAGTGCAATTCCGAAAAATGTTAGATACCTGTGGAAATGATTAATAATGGTCTTTTTTAAATTTATTAAGTCAAAAATGACGAATATATCTAAAAAAAAAAATAAATAAATTTGTAAAAAATATTAAAAAATATTTTTTTGAACAAAAAAATCTAAAATTAATTTAAAAATAATTTATTATTTTTTTTATTTTAAAATAAAAATTAAATCAATTTATTTTTAAAATTAAATTATTTTTTTAAATAATAAATATTTTATTATTTTTTTTTATTTTTAGAAAATTAGGATTAATTTATTTTTTTAAATTTACTGATTAAATATCAAAAAACATTGATTTATTAAACTATTAATTAATTAACTAAAAAAATTTAATTTGAAAATTTAAAAAAATAAATTTTATTTAATTAAATCAAAAATAATAGTTAAAAAAAATAATTTTTTTTAATAAATTTATGAAAAAAAAAATTAAATAAATTAAAAGGATTGCAAATTAAATTTTAAATAAATAATTTTTTTTAAAAATTAAAATTATATTAAATGAGCAAAAATAGCTAAACATTAATAAAAAAAATTGACCGTTATTTATATTTTTTCAATCCAATATAATATGAAATAATTTTCAAAATTGCATTTGCCTCAAATATAATCATTAGATGCTTTGCACCGAGAAAAAAAAGTTTATAAAGCATGCTTTTTGTGCATGATGCGATATTGTTTGTTATGACGATGCATGCTGAGATTTGTTTAAAATTTACTCCCGACGAGCGAGATAAAGAAAGAAAGAGAGACACATGATATTTTTATTTTTTGAACTAAATTCTCGTAATAATAACAATAAAAATATCATAACATCCCCTTTGGGTTCTCAAAAAGCAGTTCGTCATCATCCATCCGGGTAAATCATTTCATGTGTGATGCGATTTTTTTCTTATTTTCCCAGATTTTGATTAAATTTCAGATGGAAATCCTTTTCCTTTTTTCGGAGAAAAGCAAAGAAAAAAAAAGATAATAATTTGCATAATCTAAAAGTCTGCTTAATATAATAGACAGAAGCCATGCCGACCTTATCGAGTAATAATACACAATTATGCATTCAAAAGACATTTGACTTTACAAAAATATCCTCCGTGTTTATAAAATGAAAGAAAAATCCTGTCAACTCGCACAATAGACGAACAATTACCGTCCTTTGTTATAAAAATGTGCCAGACAAACAAAAAAAAAATGATGAAACACAAGAAAGTACAAGTGAAGTGACGAACGACTCTCATTATTCATGTTTTGTGTTGCGTTTTTTCAATGTTCGCACGTCAGACAGGTTCTTTGAGGACAATGCTGGGGTATGGCAAGTCAAAACAGGTAGAAAAAACCCAAAAGTAAAAGCTATTAGAATAAATTGGACACAAAAATGTTTGTTTATTGTTATTAATAATAATAATCACATTGGTAAATGGACTTGCTACCTGCTAAAAATCTATCACGAAACAAGTGCGTGCTCTATTTTTAGTCCAAACCACCGTCAAACGTTGCTTAAAGACTTTTTTGAGTCTCTTCTGCAATAAATTCCACACATCACACGAGAATTTGTAATTTTTCAACGTCATGCGAAATAAAACGCAGAGATTTCCATCAATGGATTAAAAATAAATTACATTTTAAAAGAAAACGCACGCATTTCGCCTAATTTCAAGTTGTCACTCACACTCACACCCACACCACATGAAAGACGAACGACGAAGAAAAAGAGGTTTGGCGGTTCGGTTGCATAATCATCGTCATCAGCATGCCGAAAAACCTCAACCTGCCACAGCGGAATCGATTGCTACCTACAACAGAGACGACAACGACGATGACTTGTGATATAAATTTGTGTGCGATGATGGAATACCCATTAAAAATAAAAGAAGAAGAAGAAGGAAACGCCGTGGTAACCTTGATGGTGGAATGTTTGCGCCCAGTGGGATTATATGACTATTTTTTGAGGCTTTGATTGTTTTAAAAAATTCCTCCATAGAAAAACCTTCTAATTTTTATTTTTTTTTATTTTTGAAATTTTTATTTTTCTGAAATTTTACATTTTTTAAAAAAATCCTCCAAATTTTTATAGAAAAACCTTCTAATTTTTATTTTTGAAATTTTTCATTTTTCTGAAATTTTATTTTATTTTTAAAATTTGTATTTTTGAAAATTTTTGTCAGAAAAGTCACAAAAATTTTTATTGTTTTGAGAAAATTAAGAAAAAACATTTTTCAATTAATAAAATATGCATTTTTAAGATTTTTTTAAAATTTGCCAAAAAATAAAAAATAATATAAATTTTTTCAGTAAGTTTTTTTAATTTGTCAAAAAAAAAAAAAAATGAAAATTTGGAATAAAAAAATTATTTAAAATAATTGTTAAAAAAAATAAAATTTGGAAATTTTCTATGAATTTTTTCAAGTTTTTATTTTTTTTTTAATTGAAATATTCACATAGGAAAATTTTTCAATTTTTTTTTTTAAATTCAAAAAAATAAATAATAATAATTTAAATATTTTTTTGGGAGGGATTTTTTAAAAGCCTTCAAGACGTGAAAAGCCATTTCGTTCCACTGGGTGCGCAAAAGGGAGAAAGAACATACTTAGTGACAGCAAGAAAAGAAATGTCATCAATCAATCGATTTAACAGTGCGATGAAATGAAATGGAACAAAAATTTTTGGGATTTCGTCATCGTCATTGTCACAAAAAAAAGAGCCGAGAAAGGATTTGCTCTTTTGACATGCACATCAAAAATTTTATCAATTCAATTGATTGAAAAAGAAAAAAAAATGGAATCGGATTAAAATGGGACACAAGATTACAAATCCCATGGAACTTTTGAAGGAAATACTTATTTAAAAGTATGTGGCCCATTATGTTGCTAATGAATGAAATGGGATAATCTTGTCGGTCGCATTTCGAGGGACGACGACCGACGGATGGCATCACAGATAATTACAGCTCGTGGCAAAAGAGGCTGTAATTATTTCCATGTACGAAAAATTTCTTTACAATGCCGAAGGAAGAAACGGAGGGAAAAAAAGGATTTTGCGTGAAACACAAGGAAACACACAGAGAGAAAAAGGAAGGAAGGATGTCAGATGATGAAATTCGATGCCAAAGTGTCTACTGACATTTTTTTCGTCTTCTGTGTGTTGTTGCGAGTGTTTGGTGAAATATGGGGATCTAGTGAATGTTAACCCAGAGAAGTAAAGCCACGCGTAACAGGCAATAATTATGATAATTTCTTTTTTATTTCATTTTTTTTTCGTTTCTCATTCTGACAAGATCTTATCTTCTTCCCTCTGTTTCGTCGTCATCATCATCATCATCATCAGCAGCAAGACATCCAACGCAACGTACAGAATTACTTTGAATAAATAATAATACGAAGCTTATTATTTTGATACTGTAGAAAATTGTAGACAACGAAGACGACGAAGGAAACTAAATTGATGTAAAATTAAAAACCGTAGATAATTATTCATGAAATGACAGTAGAATTTTTGTAAATAATTTTTCATTTTTAGTGCATTTCTCCTCTGCTTGGATGCGGCACAACCCAAACGATTAGCAAGTCTGTCTGTGACATTTATTCGATTAAAACTTTTTCTATTGACGGCGATTTTCTAGCATGCGCGACATTTAACCTGCTTTGTCAAAAGTTTTTCCTTTTTTTCCAAAGGAATCTCATTATTTTCCCTTTTTGTGTGTTGGAAAAGTTTTGCGTAAATAACTAAAGTAAAATATGTACAAAAAAAATGTTTACGTTCAAAAGTTGTCTTTGATGATGTTCATGTCGATAGTAAGGAGAACGAGGTACGGCAACAATCGCAACTTTGGTCTTTGTAAAAAATTGTGTCTTTACAGGGCAAATATCGTCCATCAGTCGCTGTTTTTGTTCAGGGAAGAGGAAAAGGCTTTTCGACGGAATTTATTTTTTTTTTATTTAAGACAAGCTACGAAAAGATTGTTACATTTTTCCGCTTCCTAGATGAGTGCACTGTGAAAAATTGGTGTCTCGCCAAGTCAACAAGGTACATTAAAATATTTTAAAATTAATTTTTTTTTTTAAATTTTTTTTAAAAGGTTTTTAATTAAAATTTGAATTTTTAATTAAAATAAAGTAATAAAGAGACTAAAAAATAAAATTTATAATATTATTATCAAAGAAAAAAAACTAATTAATTAATTAAAAAATATCTCGAAATCTAATTTTAAAGATTTTTTTTTAATTTATAAAAATTAAAATAAAATTTTTAAAAGACTAAAAAATTTTTTTTACAAAAAATTAAAGTTAGAACTTTAAATTTGAAATTTTTATTTAAAAAGTAGCAGTTTTGGTTGGCATTTCGTCCAAATGCTCTTATTTATTTGCAAGACTAATTTACAAAATTATAATTTTTGAATAAATTTTTAAAGATATTTTTTTTCGCAAATTTTATTGTTTAGATTTAAAATTTTTTTTTTAAATTTTTATTTGAGTAGTAAAAATAAAAAATCATTTTAATTTGACCTTTTGAACAGTTTTTTTGTCATTTTGATTTTTTAATTAATTTTAAAAATTTTATGTTTAATTTTATTTTTAAATGCGTCTTTTTTTTGTTATTTTCATCAAAAAATATCAAAATTTGAAAAACAAAAAAAAAATGATTTAAATTCTTAATTTTCCTGTTTCGCAAAAATTTTAGCTTACAAGACATTGAATTTTTAACAAAATTTACTAAGTGAAGCATGATTTAATGTTTTTCATTTTTTTTCCGCTGAAAGACACTCAAAAAGATATCTCATTATACTCAACTTTTAAATTTTTACGTGGCTAAGATGCAAATGTAAGCAGGATTTGGTGTGTGTGTTTGTGGTGCGGCAAGAGCACTAAGAAGGGAAGGAAGATTGTTTCATGTACATTTATTCGTCGTTCGTTTGATGCCGCTGCTGCTGCCACATCGTCATTAAATAATGATTTGTGACAACGTTGCATATATTTCAGTTACGAAAGAGAAATTTTCATCATTTTTCTTGTTTTTTTTTTGTGTCTTCCTCATCATCGTCGTCGTCGTTTCTTTTGTGTCAGAAAAGAAATATTAAACCAAACAGCAGAAAAAATTCTACGTCGTTTCTGCCTTTGTCGACGAAAAACGAGAGATGGAAAAAAATATAACTTTATCCTTTTACATTAATTGCATAGCTTTTGATGTAGAACGCAGTACACATTATTACAATTAACAATGCGAGCAGAAAAAATGAAATAAAATACTAGGAGTCTGACATGGACTCATAATAATGCGTTTTTTTTCCTTCCTTCGTCTACTACACCGACACAATGAAATATGGATGACTGCTAATTGGAATTGCATGCGCCCGAAAAGACACAAGCTAATTAAGTCGAGTTATTATTATCATTACTGATGATGATGATGGTCCGACTGTGTGTCTCCTGGTCACTTTTTGATACAAATTAAGTTGTGAAATTTGTGACTTGTCCACGTACGATGTTGGATATTTATGGAGAAAATTAACAAGTCGAGCTAAAAATAACTGCAAAAAGTGACGTGATCGGACGGATCCAAGTAAGAAAAAAAAAGAGAAAGGAGCTCCAAAAGTGTCCCTTGCACTCATTTTCACCTTCATCAATCATTTAATTGATGAAAAAGTTTCTACTTAGAACCGAATAAGGTTTTTTTTTCACGTATTGAAAGTCTTTCAACTAGAAAATTGTAATAAAAATGATACACGTCTACAATAAAAATTTCTTTTTTTTTTGTAGTTCGTGTGTATTTCGTCTATTTGTTTGACGTGTACAATATAAATACATGTGAGTGCGAGAAAAACACTTACACACGAAATATCGTACCACGCCTAAAATATTCTTCATTTGACCTTGGCATTGAATCGATCTGTGTCGTACGACGAGAGTGCACGAAATCTCGTTACGTTACACACGAAAAGCACTCAAAAAAGTGTTTCTCTACACAAGTTGCCTTAGAAAAATTGTCAGTCAAAAAAAAAAGAGGTAATTTCAAATAAATTACATGTTTGTACTCCTAAAAGTTGATGAATCTGACTAATATTTTCGGTAATTATATTTCATTATGAATGCGACCTTTTCATAACATGTGAAAAGAAGTAATAATGATAAAGAAAGAATACAAAAAAAAAAACGGAAAAGCACTCATAGGAACGCTCGAAATTCATTTGAATTTATTGTTATTAACATAACAAATTACATTAAAATGGAACTATTTAACGAACGTCCACTCTCATTTGCTGTCTCTCACTCGCATCATAATTAAATCATGCACGCCCCGAACAAATTCTAAGTTTAACTTAATTAACCCACATGATGACATGTTCCCTCTACGAGATATTTGCCGACTTACGGATTGAAATGGGGTGATATTAGACTCTTGTGGGGTTGATTTAGCTCCGTAATGTGGAAAAAGAGATCAATCTGACCTACTTTGGAGTTTATCAACTACTAAAAACTTTTTACGGGGTTAATTTAGCTCCTTGAGAGGTTAATTTAATCCCCTGAGAAGTATTTTAATACCTTTTAATACATTTAGGTGTTATTATAATTCCTTGCGATTCTTTTTTAACTTCAAAAAATAAGAGTATCGTTTTGAGGCTGAAAATAGAATCAAAAGGGATTAAAATAACACCTTAGGGTAACCTTTCAACTATCAGCTATCAGCGGACCACGAAGGGGGGGGGTGCAAATCTATAAAATCGCCTGTTTTGTTAAATTTTGTGTCATTTTTGTGATTTTTAGTGCTTTTTAAGCTTCGAAGGGGGGTGAAATTGCCCCCCTTGTCCCCTTCCCCCTCTTAAGGAGTTAAGTCAACCTCCTCAAAGGATTATTCTTAGGGCTGTGGATGATCAACTTCAAAGAAAGCTAGAAATAATCCAAAATAATTCTTCTTCCAAAATAAGGGATTAATTTAAACCCTTGGAGGTTATTTTGACACCTTGAGAGATTAATTAAATACCCTGAAGTGTTATTTTAATCCTTTCGATTCTTGTTAAGCTCAAAAATGTGCTCGTTTTTTTTAGTTTAGAAAGAATCAGAAAGGATTACAATAACACCTCAGAGTGATAAATTAACCTCTCAAGGAGTTAAATTAACACCCTATAGTGTTTTTTTTTCTAGGGCTAAAGATGATCAACTACAAAGAAGGTAAGATTGATCTCATAGTTTTAAAATTACTACTCAAAAAGGTTAGAACTAAAATCGGAATGAGAATAACTTGATTAGAATCAATTCAACCCATAAGAAGTTGATATCACTCATTTTCATCCCATAGGGCATTTTTTCAGATCCAGGAAAAAAACGTTTGCTTGACTCACCTATTTCCTTGACTTTTCTTTGCCATTGTCGTTCTGTATCTACCCGTTTTGGTGTTCGGCATTGGTAAACTCGATGCGTATCCATGGTCTTGTTCTGTAAGCAGAGAGAGAAATATTCGTTATTCGTTAATTAAGGAGTTTTACAGGTAAAAAGCCATCAAAACACATCACTCATCTGCTTCGTGAAAAGGTCAAAAACTCCAATCATCATCATTTTGTGTTACACTTATTATTATTGCTCTACGTTTCCACTCCGTTTTGAGCATAAAATTCAGTGTAAAAAAAAATAGAATAGAATATAAAATGTAATAATAATCGTGGTGAACCAAGACAGCGCACAACGAAAACCGGTTAAAGTTAATTTGATTCTACAAATATCTATTCTACAACTTGCTGTTTTTTCCGTAGCTCGATTTTTTTTTTGTTTTGTACATCTATCGTAACTCCATCGTCAGCTATTATTATTATCACACACATACAGACGCCTAAGCATTACCAGCATAAAATATTGTATCACAATTTTTTAAGAGGAGTCAATTAAATTGTGTACAGATGAAATATTAAATTTACAAGAGAAAACGTGTTAAAAGTGCTTTAGAGGAATCAGGCAGACAGCACATCATTAAAATTTGAGGTTTTCTAATAGATCTTGGCAGTTATTGAGATATTTAACGGAAAAATAACAAATTTGTATTTTTATCGTAATTAGGAATCTGCAAAAATCCCAGGTTGGAATGAAAAATATAATTATTGCAAATTTTTTTTTTAATTTTCAATAATGAGTTTTAGACCGTCAGGGCAATATTTATTTTTTTAACGGTCATTTTTTGAATTGACGTTTAAGAATTTTTACATGAAATTTAAAGTTTTTGTCAAATATTGGCTTTTTATTTATTTTTTTTTTACTTTTAACGATATTTTTGAATTGAAAATTTCTGATTTTTTTTTATATTAGACGTTTAGTCAGACGTTTTTAAAAAACTTTTTATTTAACGGTCAGTTTTTGAATTGACTTTTATGATTTTTTTTACGTGAAAATTACAATTTTTGAAAATCTTTTAAGGAAACTTAAATTTTTTTACTAATTTTTCTTAATTTTCAGCTCAAATATGAAGAAAAATAAGTAAAAATTTTAAAAAATTTTAGTTTCTTAAAAAAATAAGTGAAAATATTAATATAAATAATTAAATATTAATAAAAAAAAAATAGATAAAACGCATAATTAACATAAAAAATATTTTGTCTTCTAAAATTAAATATTTGATGTTAAAAAATGAAATAAATTAAATTTAGTCGTTTTAGTGACTCGAAATTCTCGTTCAAGTCACGTGACTATTGATCGATAATAAAAATTGCATTGACACCCCTTTGCCCATCGTTCAAGTAACGTTTTAGTAATTTCTATTACATTATATTATATTTTATGTTCGCATAAAAGGAAAAAGTCAATAATTCTAGTTTAACAACATAAAATCTGCTGCATATGCCACAGACAAACAAAAACAACAACTGGTAAGAGACAATCTAGCAGCGCACACGTCTCTTTCTGTGTGTGCTTCGCACGATATGTGGCTGCACACGAAAGCAAGCAAAAAAAAACTAGTTACATGATTTTAAATTAGCTAGCAGCCAGTTATCTAAAGTTCCTTCTTTTCTTCTCCAGCTTTTATAATAATAAAATATAAAGACAGAAAGATATAAAATATAATAGCAACGTTTTACTCTTGCTCTCTAGCATTGAATTATATCGTGAATCTACATACATTATTATATCTTTGTTTCAATTCATTTGTTTATTCAAAAAAAAAAGAGCACAACTTTTATATTTTTGTACAATATAAATGCGTTGCGTTGCTGTTTTTTTTTCGTGTGTGCGCGAATAAATACGACAAAAAAATAACATTTTATATATTCATATGCAACAACGCTCCATAACTCGAGAGATTTTTTGTTGTTGCCTGGTTTCGCCAGTTTAGGACAACAACGTCGTCGTCGTCGTAGTAGTAGTTAAGTTGTAGTATCGCTCGTCGTACGTGTTGTCCCACACAATTTAAAGTTATCAGATTAAATGATTTTACGTGACTATGACTTTAAAAATATATATCCTTTGTACGTTTATTCTGAATTTTTATTCCGTTTCAGATACAGAAGATTTTGTTGTTGTTGTTAAAGCAACTCGTATACAACTCAACAGCAACAACGACAAAAAAAAAACTATAAAATGCATGCATGAAAATTTGTTTGTGAAGTGAATTTGAATTTTGGACCACGTCCGGCTCTTTTTTTTGGATGACTCTCTTTGTGTTGCTTGGGTAGTCATCAAAGACGAATTAGAACTAAATTACGTCGTTCGGTGTCTAGAGTAGTTTAGAGTCTAGACAAAGTCATTTATCGGCTAGGTTTACGGAAAGCTAATGAAGTTATTGTTCTTGTTGAAAGTGACTAAGTGTTTGAAAGGAATGATTGAAAATTTTAAAATTAAAATTTTTGGGACAATTAAAAAAAAATAAAGAAAATTTATTTTTTTAGTAATTTTGCAAATATTTTATCTTTTTTTTTAATTTGACTAAAATAGTTGAAAAATTTGTAAAAATTTTCCTTTTTAATTTCTAATCAAAATGACTAACAAAATTTTTTAAATCATATTTAATTTTAATTTTGTTGAGGATAAAACGTAGATCGAAAATAAAATTTGAAAATCCAAAGCTGTCCAGAAAATAGTTTTCAAGCTTCTTTAGAAAGTCTTTAACGATTTAAAAAATTTTGTCTAATTTTCAAAAAATTACCATTTACTCAAAAGGCTAGTTTCTCAAATAAAAAAAAAAAACGAAAATAAAATAGAAATAAAATAAAATTAAATAAAATAAAATAAAATTTAATTATGAATTATTTAAAATTTAATTATTAAAAATTAAAAAATTTATTATAAAAAAATTAAAAATTTATTAATTTATTTTAATTTTTTTTTAATTTAAAAAATTATTTAAAATTTATTTAAACGCCTTAATAGGTATTAATAATTTATTTTATTTAAAAATTAAAATATTTAAAAAAAAACACAAAAATTATTTTAAAAAATTTTTAAAGAATCTTTAAAGAAAATCTTTGAGAATAAACGCTAGGAAACAAAAAAATCTAAACAAATTTTAGACTATTTTTAACAGATTTTTGCTCACAAAACAAGTTTTTTTTGTATTCATATTGTAGATTCATAAGGGCTTAAAAATCGATTGAATGATGACTAGCTACTCAATCTGTAATCAAGCAAGTTTAGCTCTTGGCATCACAAAATTCCAACAAAAATATTCATTTGAGATCTCAATTAGATATATTTGAGATAAATCGACAAATTCTTCGTTGCAGACGATTTTTTTGTCTTCTTCTCGTATTCTTGCACGAAATATTTTTCAAGGGCCATATGACCGAAATTCCTTTCAAAACCACAAATGGTGTAACATAACAATGAAGAGAACCAACAACAGACAATCACAAAAAAAAAAAAAAAAAATGTTGAAAAACATTATTCAATACCATCAGGAATTGTTTATTTATTATTTTATTTTTATTCATTTATTCTTGTCTGCTCTTGAATTAGATCTGGCTGGATCAGAAATCATATGGGTTTGAATTTGATCTCTTCTCGTATAAATAAATTCTTCTCATGCTGCATGATGATGGTGATGTAACATCATACCGGCCGGCTAAGCTCTCTCTTCTGTGAAATTATTCGAGTTTCGTTCGAAAATTCCCTTGAGAATGAATTTTTATCTAAATTCCTGGTAGATATCGCTTCCATAAAAAAAAATCAAATTCACCATAATAATAATCGAACGACAACGACGACGAATGTTGATCAAAATAAGTGTTCTTTGCGAGTAAGAGAGAGAAATTTGTGTGTGTTTTTGTGGGCATCTGTCTTTGGTGTATTCTTCTTTTGCAACATAAAAGTGTGTCTGTGTGTGCGTGCGTTTATCGAGAAGGGGGAAACATCATGACGATGATGATTAAATTTATTGTGGGTACACACAAAGAAAATAACCGAATGTAAATATCGTCGTAAGTATCTAAGCTAAGGGTTTTCTTTCGTCGTCGAGCCGGCCAAAGTTTTGAATGTCATGCGAAAAAGGGATGCGAGTGTGACACAAAACAGCAGCAATACACACACCGAAACTTGACTATATTAATTTATTTTTATTACTTTGTTGATTTAACTGCCGTATTATCAATTTTTTCGTTCCATTGTGTCTCTCGTACGTGGCAACCCCAGAAAAAATAAAAGAGATAATGCCAAATTGAATCACTTCTGTACGCTACGCTGCTTATGTGTAACTGATGTACACAGTGAAAAATCTATGTTTCGCGACTTTAACGTAATGCGAGACGTGAAAATTCAATTTTTTGGCTTTTTTGAAGCAATTGTAGGTTTGCCAGTATTTTTTTAATGATGAAAAATTATTTTTTTAAGACGACAAACAATCTTTGTGTAAAAAAAATTACCCAACCTTCCATTTTGAGCCAATTTTTGTCAATTTTGGGATTTTTAGAAGATCGTCGAATTTTTTCATTGAAAATAATTTCAAAAAAATTTGACGATCTTCTAAAAATCCCAAAATTGACAAAAAAAATTATCACAAGAATTTAATTTTTGGCATTTTCGGGATTTTTTAAAGATCGTCGAGTTTTTTTTTCATTAAAAAAATTTCGACGATTTTTAAAAAATCCCAAAATTGTCAAAAAAAAATCGAAGGTTGGATAAAATTTTTTTCACTAAGATTGTTTATCGTCTCAAATAATTTTTTTTAAATATTCGCAAACCTTCAAAAGAGCCAAAAAATTTAATTATTCACGTTCCGTACCGCGAAAAGTAGATTTTTTGCTGTGTCGATAGCAGATAGAGAGCGACAACAACAACATTGTATCGCAAAATATTTTATTTGTATAACGTTGTTGCGGGTAGATGTGCGGTGACTACATTTGATGCTATTCTCGGTAGATTTAATTGATTATTATATAATTCGTGTACGGAGCACATCATCTACTGCAGAACCGAGCACTTGCGTTTCGAAAAACAACCATTAATATCGCATGTTTTTCATTTATTTCTTTGCGAAAAGATTAGATAATTAGTCAAAAGAAGGCAACCTTTGACAGCAGGCACGACTCGAATCGATACAAAGTGTATATACGAAAAATCACGGATTCACGCAACTTGGCTGGAATGGAATGGAATGAATCCATTCGCGCAAAAAACGTAAACAACATCATTTTTTGTCGTTGTTGTTGCCTGATGTTATATTTCATCCGCTTCTTTTTCTTTTTGCTTCAT
The DNA here is from genome assembly GCF_036172545.1 of Culicoides brevitarsis. Classification (NCBI taxonomy): domain Eukaryota; kingdom Metazoa; phylum Arthropoda; class Insecta; order Diptera; family Ceratopogonidae; genus Culicoides; species Culicoides brevitarsis. Next base: position 18,869,007 of record NC_087087.1, on the reverse strand, counting down.
AATCATCATCATCATAAAATCATCAAAATATATACAAAACACTCTTTTGTGCGTACCAAAGACGGGCGACGACGACAACAACATATTATTCATCATGTTTTGTAAGTTTTGTGCGTGCGTTTTTATTACACACAGAGATAAATACACGCAGTCTTTCGGCGAGTCATTGTGTGAGTGAATGTAAGTCTTTTTTTTTATTGAAACGACCTACGTGCGTATCTGGCTAGGGTTGTGTGCGTGAATGGGGTTGAAATGTGAAGAAAGGGATTTTTTGTTCACTTTTTCTCTGTGATATTTGAGCCTCTTATATCGATATCAAAGCGGAACAAAACATTTCCATGCATTAAGGATAATTAATATTTTACATGAGTGGAATTAATGGATGACAGAAGTCAAGCAGTGGATCGTATTGGAGCCATAATGACTAAACACTACTAACGGCTTGAACGAAAAAATTGATTGTCAAAGCACTTAAAGCAGCTGCGACAAAAAGTCAAAGGGCAAGTAACTGCAAATAATGATGAACTTGACGTTGAATTGAAGAAATCTCTGCGGCTTTTAAAATATTAAATTAAGAGATTTTGAATAATAATTGTTAATTTCAATGTTTGTTTTTTTTACAACCAGGGAAAATAAATAAAAAGTTAAATTTTATAAGGCACTTTTTTTGAAATAAAAATTTAAAGTTTTTATATCTACTTTTATTGATCGATTTGTAGTTCAATTCGAGATTTTTTTGTCCAAACTGACAAATTTTATGTAGAAAACAAAAAAATCATTGAAAAAGTAGTTTTTAAATCCTTAAGTCAACCTTAAGTTCGGATAGAAAAGTCAGGCATTAACTTCCTTACGTCAGTTTCTTATAATTTCGTCAAAATAGACTTAACAGCAGGGTTGCAAGAACATTTGACTTAAACTTAAGCTTAAAAGACTTAAACTTTAACTTAAGTTTTACTTAAAGATATCTTTTGACTTAATTGACTTTTGACTAAACCTTAAGTTAAATAAAAAGTAATTTTAAGTTAAATGGTTTTAAAATTTTCGTTCAAATTTTTCAAAAAATTTGGCAATTTAAGTCAAAAATTTGACTTAAGTCGAACTTTAGTGACTTTTACTCAAGCTTAAGTCATAAGTCAAGTGGTTTTGACTTAACCTTGACTTATTAATGACCTTAATTTAAGCTTAAGTAAAAATTTGAGCTTTGATGACTATTAAGTGACCCACCTAAGCACACAAAAAGGGTTTTTTATAGATTTTGAATTATTTTTGTATTTGCCAAAAAAGAATTTTCATTTGCCCAATTTATTTTATCCGAATTCTTTCAGTGTGAAGTCTCTAAATTCTTCAGGATCCAGCAAAAAAAGGGCTTTCTGTGGATTTTCTTCCTTCCTAACCTGTTCCATATTCTTCTTTAACCGTGCTGACACTCTTTAAGAAAGAAAAGATTTCTTTCAGTGAGAAGTCTCTAAATTTTTCAGGATCCATAATGCCATTCGTGCTACCTAAAAGCAACATTCTTTTGTGTTCCAAACAAGGACAATTGCATTAAATGTGCTCTGCTGTTTCTTCTGCTGAGTGAGTATTTGAGCTTTACTGCAACCCTAACTAAAAAAATCGAAAATTGAATTCGATCTAAAATCAATAGTACCAGTTTACTTAAGCATTAAGAGATTAAGTCATTAAGAGTTAACTTTGGCTGAAAGTCAAAATTGTAATCCTTTAAGCTCAGTTACTGATTCTTACTTTAAAAAATTTAAGTCAATTAATTGTTCGTTAAGTCGTTAAGTCAAAAAATACTTGATTTTGACTTTTTCTTAAGTTGTTAAGTTTAAGTTACTAGCTTTCAGAATTAACTTAATTTGTTTTCATGACATTTACTTCATATTACGTCAATTTGACCAGTTTAAGGGTGAGATTAAGCGAAAAAAATGTTCGTTACTTAATTTTCAGTTCAATATAACTTTCTGAAGAGCTCAAAAGTGCAATATTTATTAAAAGGAAGCACATTTCATGTCTCTCCATGTAAAAAAAAACACAAACTAACAATTATTCATTTGATAAACGGCCAGACAAACTGCATCATTATATTATTTCGACTCGTAAAAAAAGAGAACATGAAAACTGAAAAAAAAACAGACAAAAGAATTCAATTGATACGAATGACTGAACAGGCCAGGCCTGAATCAAAGTGTCTTTAATTCAATGTCGATTGTTTGCAATATAATTACAGTATCACTGTGTACATCACGTACCGTACAGCGCGTCACCGTAGAGATCGCTTTTTAAATGGAACACGTAGTTTCATTGTGACTCTGTGCCTGTGCATGCACGAGTCTTGTTCCATACACAGAAACGAAACAATATAATGAAAAAACCAGTTATACGTCTTTCTTTATATTTTTTTTATAATTTATTTATTTATATGAAGACTTTTTTTTTCATTTTATATATTTACAGCAAAAATAAAATAAAAACAACAACGACGACGAAGACGACGGTTTTGTAGGTATAAAAGTTCCAAAACGGGGTCGTTTAAACAATTTCAGTCATTTCGCTGAAAAAAACAACAAAATACTGTGAAATTTTATTTTTTTTATTCGCAGTTTTGGAGAGCGCATTGCACACGCATTATCGTTACATAACACCCAGTTCTATCGACTGCTAGAGCGACGTCATATGTAACGCATGCACACAAGTTACTTCGAGTGAAAAAGGTACTCTGGTCAAATATAACAACATTAGTTTGCACCCGTTCTATGTCATAACATTGAGTGCATGTGTGAGTGAGTTTGGAACAAATTATTACAAAAAAAAAACTTAATGTTATTCAAAAGGTGTTTGATTTCTGTTACAGCGACGACGACGACGACGCACGCATCATACCCGTATGTGTTGACGCATATGTGGGCCAAGCGCGCGCGACTCGAAAAAAAAGCGCGACACGTTTGTTTGTGTGCGTTTTTGTTTTGTTTTTTTCGACTGTTCCCTCTAAAAACCCGAATAGAACGCTGGACAGCTGTACACTTTGCTGGTACAAACGGCGATAAATTTATCGGATAAATAAATTAAAATGTTCAAAATTTATGCAAATGAAATTGTTTAGAAAAATTATGCGTTTTCGTGTGTGTTTGTGTGTCAGCGCGATGTACAGAGTCTATTTTTAGGCCAACACCGGTATTTTTGTATATGTAAAACATTTGTTTTTTTTTTATTTTTGAAGATAAAAACAAAGTTTGAGATAAGAATTTTTTTTTTTGAAGTCGTGTAATGAACGATGACGATGAACGAGTTCATTCCAGATGTTGAGATATTTTTGGCGGTTTTTACCCTAATGATATTTCTTTGAAGGAAACAAATGTCATGAATGAAATTTTTGGTGGGAACTGGAAAAGGGAGAGAGTTATTTCGTAGTAATGAAAGGTTAATGACCTGTCGTGGAAATTCTTGTTGCGTAGTTTAGACAATTTTGACCGTCTAAATTTTTTTTCTTGAAGTTTTAAAATTTCCTATTAAAGTATTAAAATTTTTCCTCTAGGGTCCTAAAATTTTCTTTTGAGGTTTTAAAATTTTCTCCTAGGGTCTTAAAATTTCTTTTGTGGTTAAAAAATTATCTCTATTGAGAATGTTTTTCTTTAAGTTCTTAGAGTTTACTTAAAAAAAATTTTTTAGGGTCCTAAAATTTCTTCTTCAGGGTTTAAAAAATTTTCTTGAGGTCTTAAATTTCCTCTTGAGTTTTGACAATTTCATTTTAAGGTCCTAAAGTTTCCTTTCGGCATTTTAGGATTTTTTCTTGAAGTCTTAAAATTTCCTCTTAAGGCTCAAAGATTTCCCATTGAGGTCCTAAAATTTTCTTATGAGGTCCTAAGCTTTCCTTTTGAGGTTTTTAATCGCCTCTTTTGGTTTTGAAATTTTCTCTTTAGGTCTTAAAGTTTTCACTTATCAACTTATTCAACTATTAAAATTTTTCCTTAGGGTCCTAGGTCCTAGGGTCATATAATTTTTTTCTTGAGGTCTTAAATTTTTTTTCTTAGGGTCCTAAAATTTTCTTTTGAGGTTTTGAAATTTCTTTTTGAGGTTTTGAAATTTCCTTTTCAGGTCTTAAAGGTTTCACTATAACTCTGAAAATTTTCTCTTAGGGTCCTAGGATTTTTTCTTGAAGTCTTAAAATTCCATCTTAGGGTCTTTAATACTTTTAGAGGTCTTAAAGTTGCCTCTTGAGGTCCTGAAGAATGGTTTGAAAGACTAACCCGTGCAAAAAACTAACCTGCCTTTATTTTTTAAGTTCAATTGTACTCAGTGTGCGAATTACTCGAAAAAAACATCACGAGTGTGCCTTATTTACATTAAATTGATATTCAAGCAATCAAATCAAATCAACAAAAAAAAACGGTATATTCTTTTTGGTTGTTGTATATGTTTGTACAGTGGTGGAATAGATGATGAGTTTTGAATGTACGTCGCTTTGATGACATGACGTGTACTTTGTTTTTCACATTACATCTCGCGAAAGATGTTTAATCCCCTTTAAGAGATTTTTTTCACAAGTAATAAGTTTATTACGCATTTCTTTTTCATCGTCATCGCTGCTTATTATTATTTTTTTTTAAGTGAACACTGATGAGTGACGACAACGATTGTGTGTCAAAGTTAACCCGTGTTGTTGTTGTTGTTGCTGCTGCTGCTAAATGTGTATGGCAATTTATAAGCAGCACTCTACCGAACACATTCATAAGTGCATTTGTACGTGAGAGTAGTAGAAAATTTTCAATGAAAACAAAAATGGCGTTCTAGTTATTTTGCACTTTGTAAAACGTAATTTGTCACTTTTGCCTCACTTTCATCCTTTCATTTCACAGGATTTTGTCCCGAAAAAAGCCTTTTTCGGCCGAAATTTGGACAAAATTCATCGGAAAAATACGGAATTCACAAGTGTATACAGGCAGTGTATATGACGATTTTCATCAGCATGGAAGCCATGTTTTTCGGGTCGATAAATATAAAAGTGCACGTACGATACAGAGCTAGCAGAATGATGTGCGCGCACTTCTATACACTGCCCGTTGAATTTTGTACTTATTCACAAAACAACAAAAACACGTAACACACCCAATATACGCGCGCGGTGTATTTATATAAATTTTATACGTGGATGATGATGATGATATACACACACAGAAAAGGTCTTGTAATACAATGAAAAAAAAAAGTTGGAAAGAGAGGAAAAAAATTTCTATCTGCGAAAAAACACAAAAAAAAAAGTTTTTGGAAGAACTTTTGCACTATACTGACCTCTTTCGCGCCGATCCAGATATTCCGCGGCTTCTAGTAAGGCAGCAATACTCATTTTTTCACGATTTGCTTGACAATTTTCACGGGGTTTTAACAAAATAAAATATATATATACGTGTGTGTATTACGAGAAATTATTTATAGCGCACGAATTTTCTCTCTTGTTTTTCGTGTTTTGTTGCTTTTTAAAATCGATTTAAATTGCCTCCTGATACTTTTTTCGGTATAAATGATTGAAACTTTGATGCTTTTTCCACTGCCTACTCGTCAAGTTGTGTGTGTTTGCATAGATTTTTTCTTTAATATTTTCAAAAAATAATATTTTTCTCTTCTTCTTTAATTTTAATTTTTGTATGAAGCTGTACACAGCGCGACCCGTATATGAAATTTTATATAAATACGCAACAATAATAATTACTCAATAGATTTCACACACAAACACTGTTATAACAAGCGATTTTCTATTAAAAATGTTGCAGCAAAGCTTTTTACGGTTTTCCTCAATTTCGTTCTGCAAGAAGCCAGGATTTTCTTGGGGATTTTTTTTTATTGAGTGTTATCGTCCGCTTACAAAATTTCCTTTTAATTTTTTCTCCGTTGAAAAAAAAAATTTTTTTTCCCGATTTTCTGCGTCAAATTTTATATATTTACTTTTGATTGAATATTTTTCTTTAGATTATTTTTTGTTTTTTTTTTTTTGAATGAAAGTGTATGTACCCAGAGGAGCACGGTATGCACACGAACAAAACTATATTAAAGACACAACAAAACTAAATCAGCAGCAAGCCAGTGTACTTCGTATAGCCTCAAAATATGTTTTTCATATACGTAGCGGCCACAGAGCGTCGTAGCGGGTACGTATAGGAAAACGGTAAAAATCATTAACGAATGTATCCGAGGCGATGTGGATGTAGTTGTGTATGGTGTATACGTCACACATGCAGCAGCTACGTTATGCATTACTTGTACAATTTATCGTATAATATACGCGTTGATTCACAAAATAAGAAAGAAAAATAAAATAATTATAATAATAACTCCCGTATAAATATATGAATCAACAAACTGACTCACACACAGGCACACGCACACAATCAAAGTGTTTGATGATAATAATAGTCATTACAATCATCATTGACTTTCCTTTTATTATTATTATTGTTCGTTATTAATAAAAATGTATTCCGCAGACGAAAAATAAATTTTGGGCATCATTCAAATTCACCTAGCGGAATCTCATTCAAAGTGACCTCTTTGCTCTTTACATCGAGTTTCCTCATTGCACGAATAATCGTCGAACCGAGTAAATGATGATGTCAGTCGCTCAGTATATATGCATTGAGTTCGTTTCGATTAGACTGGCATAGTTTTCCGTTTTTTAATTAATCGTCATCTGTCGTCATTGAACCCTCTGCCAATGATTGACAGATGATGAGAATTTCGTAAAGGGCGTATTTGTATATGAAGCGAACCCGTAGAAGAGTTCCTAGCTAGTCGTACAACGTATACGACGTACCTACGGTACAGAGAGGGGATGCCATACATGTATACGGACACACATACATCGCAAGCAGATCGTCATCAACTATCATTGACATTGCATTTGTCATGGGCAGCAAAAGGCATGGATTACATGTGTTGATTATATTTTCAATTCATTTTTATTTTTATTCTACGACGGGCACAGATACACATGCATTTTTGATTCACATATGAACGTGTGTGTGTATGCGTGCGATACCAATACAATGTTGAAGAAAATTTTATTTATTATTGTTTACAATCTTCGCGTATATCATGGTAGGTACAGTGGAACAACAATGCGAAATGCGAGTGCTGAATAATACAATATAAAAGTGATATAAAAAGTGTGTACGGGAGAGACGTGCTGACGATAGATATTCAGACAGGGCGCGCTGACAATGAGTCGTTGTTTTTGTAAGAGAGCCGATTTTTGTTGTTGTTTTTTTTGGAAACAAAATTTATGTGTTTTGTAAGATTTTTATTATTACTTATTTCTGTGTGATTGTGCATGGACGAGAATTGTCGTTACTTTGGCCTGATTTCTGCATGAAATTTATTAGGTGTGAAAAAAATTTCTTGTCCTGAATTTTTTCAATATTCCTTTTATCATTGCAGCGAGCACTTTTGAAGGATGATTATGGAAAACGGTGGCTTGATGATGAAATTAAACAAAACTTGGAGGAAAAAATTTGAAGAAATAGGAAGAAGCCAATACGAATTGTAAGTCAATGGAAGAAAAGTAAAAATGAGAAAATGTCCAATACATATGTATGTATTGAATTTAAATCCATTGAGATTTCCCACACAGAAAAAAGATGCAATCCAATATTTAACGGCATTATTCGGCTTGTGCGAAAAAATACAACCTGAACAGAAATTTATGGAGTCCCGGTAATTTTCTAAAAATATATTTTACTACTATTTTAGCCACTTTAAAATATGTGGTTGTTGAAAATCTTAACTTTAAGCATTACAAATTGACTATTTCGTATGTGACACCGAAATGAAACGAATGATCAAAGATTGCAAAGTGATATTAGGAGAGTCACTCGTCTCACAGCATCGCCTCCTTCTGTCAGAAATTATTGTTGCATCAGAAAAGAAGAAAAAGGACACATCGGTAACAGTCGAAAAAATTAAATGGCACAAACTCAATGAAAACTCCAGTCAATCGAAAGCACTTAGGTGTCAATAAAGGACGACTAAAAACCAAAAAAGAGTCATGGTGGTGGAATCCTGACGTTCAAGCAGCAATAACGGAAAAGAAAAATGCCTTCAAGAAATGGAGTAATTGTGACGGAACAGACGATGCAGCCAAACAAATCTTACACCAACAATACAAAAAGGCTAAAAAGAATGCTAAAAAACAAGTTGCAATAGCAATACAAAACGCATCCAGCGAATTTTATAAAGAACTAGACACACCCGAAGGAGCACAAAAGATCTTTAAAATCGCAGCACAAAGAAAAAATATGACAAAAGACATCACAGCGCCGAAGTTTATAATGATGCGAAAATTGTTTTCAAAAGAAGAGATTTCCGAATACAGACTCAGGCCTAATTATCTGACTTTCTGTATACATAGTAGAAAATGAAAATGTAAGCGATTGAAAAATCTTGTTGAACTTCACAAAAACCAATGCGGGTTCACTAATGGAAAATCAACGACCGAAGCAATTCAAAGCATTCGAATACTGACAGAAAGATATATGAATTGCCTATGTACCCGAAACGTACGTTACTATGGTCGATTCAACTACTAGGGTGGCCTACTATAAAGTCATGTCTTGAGAAATCTTTAACAAGATCTTGACTGATGATTTTTTTTTGCGAAAATTTGATAACTTCTAGCCTTGCTCCACGGAAGACATCATCACGAAGAGATTATAAATTTCATGGATGGTTTAAACTATTAACAAAGTCCAGAGGTCAACAAATGCTGTCGAGGGCTTTTACAGCAAACTTCAAAGAAAAATCTTAACATATGTATTATGCTGGAATTCGGAGATTTTCAGAATCTTTCCAAAAAGACCAAAAAGAAAACGAGGTATTATGTATGATGTTAGAGGCTAAAAAGGTTTGTGGACATTTATTACTAATGGACGAAGTTTCCAGACATAAAATATTCAAATAGTCAGTAAAATAAATTGGTAAAATAAATCAGTGAAATCTGCTCAAGTATGGAAAAAAATTTGGAAATTTAGCATACAAACATTTTTCAAGTCAGAGAATTAAAATTGATCGCAGAAGACCTAACCGATTTTTAGGTTAAAGATCTTGAAAAATTATTACCATTTTCTTAAGTAAAGCACATGTTCAATTATTCGGTAGTTAAAAGGTTCTTGATCACTCATTTGGTTAGCAGTTTTAGCTAATTTCTGAACAAACATTTGTAATTTTGCCCAAATTTATAATTGATTAAGAGTGCCGATAATTCTTTTTAAAGAATAAACTATATGGAAATATTCTCAATAATCCTTCAATAAGTCAATCAATCTGCATGTCAAAAAATAAATCATCGAAAAAAAAATCCCCAACGGAAAAACTTCTATTGATTAATTAAATTTTACGTAATGAAATCCCCTAAAAAATACATAACAAAGTTAAATCCCTGTCCATGCAAAGCTTGCTCAACATTTTATCCACAAAAGTTTAACATCAACAAAATTGGTGCTGAAATCCGTACAGTTTGTCGATAAAGAGTAAAGTATTTAGTAGCAATTTATATCCAAACAGCAGTCGAAAAGATAACGTCGCTCCGGGCTAAAAGGCAAAATCAATTAAAAAGAGTACATATAAGGCAAGTCAACTGTTATAACAAATCTGTTTTCCCTCTTCGCTTCTCTCTAAACACAAACGCAGACACAAAGCCACCGTCTCTCCACCTTGCGAGTCGTGATGATGACTGCGTTTGTTGTTAGTATGTATTCCAAAAGGCATTTTTATTCATTTGACTGATTGCTTTTAACAAGCTTAAGCGAAAAACTAAACTAATAATATTAATCTAGTTGCCAATCTCGGAAACGTCTCTCTAGTTTGTGCTTTTTTTCGTGTGTTTGACACACACACACCTCTTTCGCCTCTACAAGCAGAGTCAGTGGCAACTTGCGTCATGTCACAAAAATATGTGCGAGCCCAACGTTTGTGTGCTACAGTTTTTCTGTGTAATTTCCTCTCGCAAAAACTGTTACATGCCTTTTTAATTAAGGGTACACATCCAATAAAAATAATAAAATGTCATGAAACATGTCCATATTAAAACAAACAGACGAACACAAATACATGCACGGAGGTCGGAACTCGGAAAATCTAACTAAACGTATGTTGTGTGGAAAATTTGTCTCACAAATGTGTATTAATTGTGTGTCCCTGTGTGATGATGATGCCGATGTGCCGCTTGTATGTCTGTAATGGTTATTATTGTTGCAGTTAGTTCATGTGTAATTTATATAATTTTGTCATTTCATTAGAGTAGCAATTCAATGCATGACTGATTTTTGTCAATATTTGGATACATGTGAATGTTTTAAAATATGCAAATGGAAATTCAAGTAGCGTTTGTCTGATGGAAAAATATCTATCATCCGAGTTAAATCTACTGTAAGCTTTAATCTATATCTCTGAGGCTCAAACGCTATCAATAAAGATGAATCTCAGTTGATTAAATAATGAATAGTGAATAACTAAAAACAACATTTTGTACTTTATCTTAAAAATTTTTAATTTTTTAAAAGGAATTTTATTTTAACAGTCTTTAAATAGTTAATTAAAATTTATTTTTTTCAATTAAGTAAAATATTTTTTTTAGAAATTATGTAATTCTAAAATTTTTGATTTATCAACAAAGTTACGACCAACAAATTCTTAAAATTAAAAAAAATAATATATTTTAAATTTTACCTCTTTTTTCCCCAAAATCCAATTTTTCATGTTTTTTTAAATGATTGTTTTGTAAGCCAATCATCAACTGCTGTTCTTGTCTAATTTCATATAAAGTAGATTCCAATAGGCAAAATTCCAGAAATTCCCTTGCCTACTAGTGCCTACTTAACACCAAATTATTTCGATGGTTGATGACTGTCTCTTTGTGATATTTGACAACTGACAAATATTTAATTTATTTCCAAGTAATTGTAAACTATAGTGATGCTGTTAACTGATTCCGTGTAAAGTAGATGCAAATAGGCAAGTTTCCTGTAAAACACTTGCCTACTAGTGCCTACTTAGCACGGAATTAGTTCCCACTCTGGTAATGATGAACATCAAAAAGCAATTTCAAAACTATTTTCATTTGCTAATTGATACAAAAATAAAGAACTAAAAAAAAACAATCTGCTTTGAAGTGCCTCTAATGCACAAATAATGTACTGAAAGTGAATGATTGTCCTTTTGTTGCGTCTCTTGCTTTTATACTCATCATTTCTTTGACTTGCTGCCACTTTGTATGTGTGGATGGTTCAAAGTTCTTCTTACAGTAGTTTGTTTTTCCAAGAAAGTTCTCTTATCATCATCACTCACACACAATCTCATTTAACGCACAAAAGAAAGTAAACATGGACGAAATCATGAAGTGGTTTATCAATTAGGTAAATTTTGTCATTTCACATTCGGGTGTGCTGTTTATCTAATGCCTCACTCTTCGCATTCATCGCAACACATTGTACTTATACAGGGTGTCCCATTTTGTTTTAAAGTACTTTTTGAACCATTTTAGAATTATTTTGATCATTTGCAATACTTTAAATTCAAATCGTAACGAGACAAATATTTTTCTAAGCAGGATCAATACTCACCGATGAACAAACAATGGTTCTAAACATCTCAAAATAAACTACTTCGAATGTGCTTCAAAAAGTTGCGATCAACACCAACCGTCGAGCTCCATGAAGAAACAGTATTGAGTATGTCACTGATTTCCTCCACAAAACTGGACCACTAGTCCTTGTAAGGTGAGTCTTAATCAATTTTTTTCGAACAAGGCGCTGGCTTTGAACTCGTTTTTATGTTTCTTTTCATGTTGCCAATTATGACGTCTCCACAAAATGCCATTTGACAATGTCCCATCAAGGAATGGAAGCGCTACTGTGATATTTATTTAATAAAAAGTGCTAAATAGTTTAATAAATGTGATCTATTTATTTATGTTCAAATAATGGAAATTCTAAGTCGATCTAATAAGGAACAAGATAAACCCAATCTTGCCTGACGACATGAAATTGTCGATTTACTAATCTTATGTCTTGCCTAAGCTTTGTAAAGCCTTGTCTTTCTTGATATCAGAATGGGGTTCAACTGGTATATCGAGACTTGAACAACTGAAAAAATTCCAGTGACCTGGTATGTATTCTTGAAGAAGTACCAAGGTCCAAATGCACAAGATCTCAAAAAGCATGTCTCAATGGTTTTTAAGATAGAAAATGGACTACTAAAAACTAATCTTTGTCTCTCGATGAGCATATCAAATTCCAAACGCCAAGAGATCAAGAAAATGCTGAAATGTTACAAAAAGGTTCAAAATGTCTAGAAAAGTACCCTAAATTCGAATAAAACACCCTGTACTTTCAGTGCGAATTATTTGCGAAAGGATGAGAAGATAATTTATTTTGTCAAATGGAGAATGCTTGCTTCTCATATTCAGGAACAGGAATGTTGTTGTTCGGTTTTGACATGTTAATTATCTGTGGACTTTTGTTTCAAATGATGTGATAATTTTGTGTCTCTTGTTCGGCAAAATCTATAACAATGCAAACTGATGATTCATAAAGCTTTTGTGTGTGTGTGTCGTTCATGTGATTTTTGTGACTTGTTTATGCATGAAATATAAATAATAAACATTCGTTTTGTTATTAATCTTGTTTTGTTTTCGATTTTTCGATGATAATTCCAATGCAAATTGATGTTTTCCAAGAAAATTTTATTTTCCATTTGTTTTGACTGCAATTAATTTATGCATACAATGTCATCCAATTATATTGATTTCGTCTGAACTGTTGGTGCGGCGTGTGGGCGTCCGTAATATTTTTTTTTCTATCTTTAATAAGGACAATTACATTTGATACTCGTTAGAGTCGCTTACTTGTCTATTTATTGACGCCAACGCAGTTTCTCTTTATCGAATCAATTTGCTAGACATTCACCTGAAGTCAATATGTATCTACGTGAAAAAAATAATCATTTTGGAATCAACGGAAAAATTCGGAATTATTCTTGTTTAACTGGTACGTTTCAATATGATGAAAAGTAGAAAAAAATGTTATCAGCTTTTCAGCAGTTCAATTACTTTTTAATTTGGAAAAATTGTTGATTTTTGTAGTATAGTGCGCATATCTCAATTAAAATGATGAAAAATTTGTGCAAATATTTGGCAATAAATTTTTTTTGGTATCACTTTGATCTCTATGCTTTCAAAATTGATGAAAAATATTGCATATGAGTTTTCTAAGCAAAATATTTGAAAAATATATGAAGAGTACACACAAAGCTAGAAAACTAGAAAAATTATTTTATAATAATAAAACAAACAAAAAAAAATATTGTGGTTCGATAATCTGTGAAAAAAAACCGCGAGACACAATTAAAAATATTAAATAGAAATTTAATCAAGCAAAAATATCTCTTGTTAAATTTTTAAAATTTCTTATATCAATCAAAAATAATGAAGTTAAAATGAAAATTTTATAAAAATTAGTTTGTTGACGACTTTATATTTTATTAATTTATTATTTTTTGTAAAATTTGATATTTTATAATGAGAAAAACAAATTTAGATGAAAACACTGAGGTTTTTCTCAAATCTTGATTCAACCAATAAGAAAATATTGTAAAATCATTCAATTGAAAATATTTTCACGAAACTAAAAATAAAATTTGTTGATTAAGAAACTGCAGCAGCCGCATTTTAGCTAAACTTGTTTACTTTTTGCTTGCTAATGAAAACATTTTTCGTCTCTTTTTCAGCAGCTAGTGAAGACGATCAAAGTAACGGCAACGCAAAACCACAACAACAGTATTTGCATTTGTAGCTCATCCAGAAAATGCAAACAAAATGCCGTTCGACTTGCATCCAGGTTCGGAATGAAGATGTAAAATTAATGGAAATTTGTTCTCTTTAAGTTTTTCCATACGGAAAATTTTCGTAGGAAATTCCTCGTGTGTGAGTTGAGCATTGCATTTTACCTTATGTTGTGGTTTTCTTCTGTTGGGTGTCTGATCTTGTTTTTTTATGATGCATTGTGTATGAATATGAAAGGAAAGACATTTTAACATGGAATTTCATCATAAATTTATGTTTGTTGCAGATTTTGTGCAAACTCCTCTTTTCAGGTCATTTACATCCATCATGTTTTATTTGGATCACAATGAGTTGCTTTTAATATTTACTTCTGCGGAGTAAAATGGATGATAGTCGGAAAACCACATGCATATTTGAATTTTCGATGTATCAAAATGTTATTTTGTATCTCAACAGTAGTGAATGTCTAACGAGTTGCTAAAACATGATGACTGCACAAAATGTAATGACAAATTTACTGATGAGACCTGAAGGTTTGAGTTTCGTGATTTATTTTGGAATTTGTTGCAGTTACAAACAGAAATGTTTTTCTTGTATGTTTTTTAACTTGAGCAAAAGTATTTTATTGCGTCATCCATTAATGATGTCGAAAGATAAGGGGATTGGGGGCTAAAACAATTTTTGAAGTATTTCAGACTTAATTTAATTTTTCATTAATATATTTTGAACTTAAATGTATAAGTTTTACTTTAGTTTACAATTTTATTACAATTTTATTATTACGATTTAATTTACAATTTCTAAAAACAAAATAATATTCAAAAATGTTTGAAAATGCAAAAACATAACAAAAATTTGGTTTAAATTTTAAACATTTTTATTGTGAATTCAAATAAAGAAATTTTTGCTAAAACTGAAATAAACGATCTAAAATGACAATCTTTACTTGAGCTCGCAAGTACCTGAGATCGTCTGGAAGCTCTCTGACGGTTGTTGTTGGCCGTTCCGTATTGAGCACAAGGTTTTCGTGTTTTTCCTGATATAAAATTAGATAACTTATAAAAATTACCAGTGATAATTTGAAAAAAAAAATACCTGGAATTCTTCGTCAGCAGGCAAGTTATTTTTCAGCTGCTTTTTGTGAATATCGAAATGCGACTCGATGAAATTATCTCGCATCGACTCGTTCTTGAATTGTTTGTCACACAGCATGCAAACGGGTACAGCACAGCATTTTCCTTGAACTTTTATGTAGCGAAATGAAAAAGCGCGTTTCACATATTCTGCCTTGAATTTTCTACCGAAAAAAATTAGCGAACTCATTTTTTTTCTTTTTGAATTTTTGTCTTCCGATTTTTTCTAATTTTACAGTTTGTTATGACAAAAAAAAATCAAAGTTTCCTTTTTTTTTGAGTAAAATACACATATTTCAAGGCATGCTTTTTTCCTCACATAAAAAAATATAGTTGATAAAAAAAAACATTTAAAAATTAGACGCCGTTAATGGATGGCGCCATAAAATAAATTAAAAATATTTTATTTAATGAAAAAATTAAACTATTTATGAATATTAAACCGAATTAAAAAATTTAACTTTATTTTTACTCAGATTAAATTGAAAAGTTTTATTAATTATTTTTTTAAGCAAAATTTTATTTTAATTTATTTTGGTCAATTTAAAAAAAAATATTTAAAACAGATATGTATTTTTTTAAAAGAATAACTAAATAAAGTTTTGTCAGTTGTTTTGATATTGAATTAAAATTTAAAAAAATATTTTTTTTTTGACTTAAATATTTTTTTTAATCATAAACATTTTAAATTAAATTAAGTATTCAAAAGAATAATCTCGAAAGAAGCTTTTTGCCTCGACAAACATTTTTGCTCCACATCTTTTTTTCTTGCCATACAGTTACGGGACAAAACAAGTACATTGCGGATTGGCCAATATCCAGAAAAAATTAAAATAATGACATTTCCTTATCCGCAAAATTTTTATTATTATGCCACACAACTCACATGCCCAACACACATATGTACATGTGCGAGGAGATAAGTATTAACAGTGACATTGTCTGTCTATCTGTGGGAGTGTGTGTGCAAAATAATGGATCTATGCAGCTTATTTACTCCTTATTTTACTGCTATTGGCAATATTTTTCTCCCCATATTGTTGTTGTGACTGTCGCAAAATAGCATAAAATATCCAAAATTATTGGTTAATTTAGATAGATCTTTTGGATAGTTATCGGATAGTTGTCTCTCGCTCTTGCTATGTGCGCGTCGGCAGTTTGTTGTTCTCGTAAGTTATTGAAAATTGCTGACACATAAACAAAGGAACAATAATCGGGTCGAGTAGATAAAAATTTTTGTTTTTAAGTGACGTTGTTTATGGGATGTTGTCTCTCATTCTCCTTCCTTTTTCTCTCATGATGACAACGACGACGATGTTTTTTTTTGGCTTCATTGGGGCGTTTTCCAAGAAAAATATTGGATCATAAACTTTAGTTAAATGTTACTTTTTTTAAAGGATTTTTTTTGTTTCTTCCAAAAAATAAACTAAAATAAAAAAAAGTAATTTACAAAAAGTTTTTTATAAGAAAAACTTTGTATTTAATGAAAATTTACAATAAAGAGAGACAGTATTTTCCTTTTGCTCGCTCGCTCGCTCAAACTTTTGAAATAGGGCAAAAGCTATTATACTGTCAAAGGTACTTTATATCAGTTTATGTTGAAATATGCGTTGTATTTTGCTGTACCTCGACATTTTTTCTTGTCATATATTTTTTTCAACATAAATGGAGGACGATCATTAAAAATATATCTTTTTTTGTTGCTTCTTTCAAGAACGTTAAGAGATGTGGAAAGAAGTGGACGTTGCCAGAGTATTTCGTACGAAAAACATTCAAGGAGCGCATTTTTTTCTGTATTTTGTTGACTGAAGCGTTTCTCGAGATATCAAAATTTATTTTCGAAGAACGCGTTTTAAATGAGAAAAAATTCACAAAAACCCCGTTGTTACAAAGCTCCTCTCTTTTTCTCGACTCAGGTTCCGTTGACAGTGCACACGATACTTTTTGTATTTCGTCTTTTGCGAAGAAGACGAAAAAAAATAAAATAATAATAATAGAAGAGAAAAAAGTCGTTACAACGAACATCTTGTCAATGTGGGCTGAAGGAAAAATACTAAAAAAAACGACAAAAGCTCATGAAAATCAACGAACTGTGTACTCTTTCATTTAAACAAAAATTTTCAGGAAAAAAAATATCGACGAACAAGAAAAGAGACATAAAGACAGTTGTAACGATCGTATAAATATTGTGTATACACGTGAGCAAAACACAAAAAAAATCTGGATAAAAAAGCATTTGCTAAAACAAACAGTTTAAACCGCATTTCAAATTTTATTATCAAAAAGTTAAATATTGTCCGTTTTTCACTTTTTACTAACAAGCTTTTAACGGAAAATTTTTGTCATTGAAAAAAAATATCATTTTACACGCGAAAAAGCTTCAAAAATTTTAAGGATTTAAAATTTTCTCTCATTTTTCCTGTTTTTCAAGAGTTTTTTCCTGTTTTTCATTCCAAATTTTTCTTAATTTTTCCACGAATTTTCCAATTTTTTCATAATTTTTCAAATATTTTATAATCATAATCATTTCTTATTATTCCGATGAATTTTCTGAGATTTTTCTGTTATTTTTGAAAATTTTCTCGTTGCTTACAGGATTTATCAGAATATTTTGCGATTTTGAAATTCTTCATGTTTTTTTCCGATTTTTCACGAATTTTCTAGTTTTTTCCAAAGTTTTCCACGGCTTTTTCCGTTCTTCAAAAAACTTATTTTAAAATTTTACAAGCTTTTTAAGATTCCTTACCAAAATGAAAAATTTGTATAAAACTTCGGGAAAATTCGTGAAAAATCGAAATATTTTTAAAATTCCACAAAATTCACAATTTTAAAATTTTTGTAGAATTTTGTGGAATTTTAAAAATCTTCCGATTTTTCACGAATTTTCTAAAATTTCCCGAAGTTTTCCAAAAATTTTCCATTTCTTTGAGGAACTAAATTTAAAATTTTGCATTGACTGAGCATATCCGTGGTTTTATATGAATTATGCCGTAAATTAGTGACGTTATGAATAAAAGACACAATATTTTGAATTAGCAAAGGCAAATTTACATGACGATACGGATGGACAAATAAATTTTAAAATACTTTCTCTTTTTCTCTAAGTAATAAAAACGAATTGCGGAAGCGAAATATGGACTTGAAACTAAAGATTTTATTTTGATGGCGATAAAAATTTATCATTTAACCATTTTTCTCTGCAACTCTTTTCACTTAACTTTCCATGCAGCGGCACGTGTACGCCAACGACGACAAAGAAGATGGAAAATTATGTAAAATGTTTGTGTCTCCATTGTCCGCCTCATCTTTTTCCTATTTTATGATTATTATTGTTCGCAATCGATTTCACTTAAATAACCAATCTGAATAAACGTACACAAAACACGACGACAACGACGCTTTATCGCTTCCTTATCGTTTGCTCCCTCTTTCTGTACACGGAATTTTTATTCCATTCTGTCTTCGTCGTTGTCGTCTTCGTCGCCATACATCTTCTCGGCTATATGCCTTAATATTTATTTGAAAACTTGATTATGATTATTACGACAGTGACAAACTTAAATGTTTTCTTTTAGAGTGAACCGAAATCGATCGAGATGATGGGCGCAAAGCCTGTCTGTCATCCTTTTGTTATGTTCGAGCTATTTTTTCCTTTTCTCTCTCTCGTATAAAATGAAAAATAATATAATAATAATGGATATGGATTGAATGTCGTCGTATCACATGTATACGGAACGGCATCCCGAGTAATGGGACCAAAACACAACAAAAGGACGATAATAAACGAAGAGAAAATTTAATATGACTCAATAATAAAACCTCCTATTATAATAATGTGGATGTGATTTGCAAGCATAGTCGAGCAATTCCTTATGTATTTTTGTCTGCCTGCCATGCAATTCTCAAACAACAAAACGATATGATAATAATAATCGTTTCGTATATTTTTTTTCCTTTTTTTCCTTCCAACAACATTTCTCTGTAAAAATTATGATTATTTCATGTTTTAATTTCGCATTTAAACTCGACCAGATATTTTTTTCCGCTTTCACATTTCCAATGAGAAAGAGAAGAAAACGAAAAAAAAATTATTTATACAAAGGAGGAGTATGTTTCGATGCAGCAGCAGCAGCAGCACAAATGACTAAAAGCTGCCAACTAGTATATTTTGCTGTTATTTCATATCACAAACGCGCTATAATGCCAATGATTATAATAATATACTACTAGTGGAAATGGCGAATGACGAAACGCAATCAGAGAATTGGCTAACAGCCGGTTGGTTGGCAGCTCACGCAGAAGAAAAACCAATTGACGACAATGACTTCTCTCTTTTTTTTTATTTTTTTTTTTAGTTTGTGTGTTTGCCTTCGACAATTTTTTTCGTGAGTTGTTGTTATTGTAGGCACGATAAGAGATTTCTTGTAGCGCAACGAACAACATCACAGATGGAAATTAAAATAATATAATGGAGGAATGAAATGAAGTGGATATTACTTTACTCTCTCTTCCTAAATGGGATTATTAAAAAGTTTTTTTTTGTGTGAATGAAGAAAATTTTTGAGTTCCTAAAATTATGCAATAAATATTTCTTTTTTGACACACTGAGAAATTTTTAACAGGGTTTTACTACAGGTAAATGAGTTTGTGTTTTTTTAGGTTTATTTGAGAAAAAATATTTTATTTAATTTAATTAATGTTTTTTTATTATTTTTATTTAATTTATTATTAATTTAATTAATTAATTATATTAATTTTTTAATTTAAATTTATTATTATTTATTTTTTTAAAAAATAAAATAAAATAATTTTTTATTTAATTAAAAATAAAGAAATTATTATCAATAATATTATTTATTAATATTTCCCAAATTCCTTAATTCATAAATTAATTTATATTAATTTTTAAAAATATTTATTTTATTAATTAATTATATTAACTTATACTAATAAAATACCATTTTATTAAAAATGAATAATTTTAATAAAATAAGTAATTAATTTAATATTTATTAATTTAAAAAATTTCGGTAATTTGACATGTGTTTCTAAGAAGGAAGAAAAAACATACGTTCGTGTCCGCGTTGTCAACAAAAAATTCTTACAAAATTCTAACGAAACGTGATTTAATGCACGTATCTCTGAAGTCTTACGCAACAGCTTAAAACGCATATAAAATGGTTAAGTAAATTAATTTTGAGCTTATTAAGTTTTTAAGCTTCTTTACCAGCTATCGTAACTACTAAAATCTAACCATGAGATTAGTTTTCGTTTTGGCGATTCTTGTCGTCGTAGCGGCCATCGGAGTTGTAAGTTTAATTATTCTAAAGAAAGAACTTTTGAAAAATGTGATTTATTCAAACAGATTGACGCTCATCCATTGCAACACATGAGCTGCCAATGCCATTCCGTTGGTGGACATCACCTTGGCGGACGTCACAATTGTGGCAGATGTCACAGACTTCCTCCACTTCCCCCACTACGTCCTCTTCCACGACTTCGACCACTTCCTCCACTTTTCAGTTGTAACGACGATTGTGATCATCACCATCATCTTGACCGTTGCGACCGTTGTCATGGTCATCGTGGACTCCACGGAGGTTGCGATTGTTGGTCCACGTAAAAATTTTAGTTCAATAAAAAAATAATAAAAAAAAACATCTATTGAATCTCAGTAAGTCAATGAATCGAAATACAACAATAAATCGATGTCTTCTTGCAAAATAATAATACAAAGAAAAACGACATTTTTTCATTAAAAAAAGAACGAGGAGGGATAAAAAAAAGAAGAAGAAAAATCAATTCAAATTTTTTTTGTCCAAAAATTTAATTTTCTACATTTTTCCGTCTATTGATTGTTTGTTAGCTGTCTCCTGATGTCGTTTCTTCTTTCATACTTATTTATTTATTATTAATATTATTTTTTTTATGAAAGGAGAAAAAATTTGAATTATAAATTCTACAAAAATAATAAGAGGGATTTTTGCTGAAATTTATTCAAAAGCGAATGCCATGCTATTTCCTGCAAAACAAATTTTGTTTAATCCAATGATAGTCAATGCACTGGACAAAAAGATTATCTAGCATGATAAATTTCACAAAGCGTATGTATGTATGTATTTTGTATCGAACTCATCGGATGTAACTTTATTGGAAACGAGACTGATGATGAGAAAAAAAATTGCGTTTGATTTTGCTCTGGTTTTTTTTGCATAAAGATATGGAAGAAAAGCAATTTGCATCTAGATTGAAAACATCAAAGGATATTTGTGTTTAGATATTTTCTTTTGTATTATCAGTCAGCTATAGACTCTCTTTGGTCTCTTTTTATTTTCAATATAAACAAATGATAATAATGTGATAAATCTAGTATGTGAGTGATTTAAAAAGGCATCACAAAAGTTTTTAATTAAATAGCTCATTGATGTCCATAGGAAATAAATTTTATTGAATGTATTAAGCATTCAAGTATCAAGTAAACTTTTTCGTAAACTTACATGGCCCTGCTCCTTTTGAATATGTCTCAAAGCCACACAGCGATTCCGGTAAGTTTGCAGGGAAAAATGTTCCAGACGCCAATTTTCATGATCTAGGCTCGGCTCGAGCATATGATCGATGAGCGGGGCGGCCACCTGGTAGAACTCTTCAAACAGCAGCTAAAGGGTTGATGGCGTTCAGGACCTCGTTGATGACTTCTCCTACCATGTTGGTAAGGCACGAGGATGTCCCTAAGGTATACCCTATGGGCCAAAAACGGGTCAGATTGATCAGGTTGATCCTTTGTTCCTTTCGGTCATCTACAGACCCAAAAATATCAATCATTGAAGAGATCATTTTGAGCCCTTAAGAGGTCAATATGATCCCTTAAGATATCAAATTGATCTCCTAGAAGGGTTAAATTGATCACTTGAAGGGATGAAATTGACCACTTGAAGGGATCAAATTGACCTCTTAAGGGTTCATATTGATCTCTTGAATGATTCAAATTTTTCAGTCTGCAGATGACAAACTCGAAAGGGGATCAGGTTGATCTCTAAAGAGATCACATTGACTCTTTAATGGAATAAATTAATCCCTTAAGGGATATAAAAATTCCCTTCTGACCCGTTTTTCGTCCATAGGGTATATTTTTTAATCAATAGGTTTTAATTTTCGACTTGTTTGCGTCACGGTACGAACTAAACTGACCTCAAACTATACCAAAGTCATCTGGGCTTTTTCGGTTCCAATCAAGGGCGAATCCAGAGGGCTATCAGTGAACCACGAAGGGGGGTGCAAATCTATATAAAATCACCTTTTTTGTTAAATTTTGTGTCATTTTTGTGATTTTTAGCGCTTTTTAAGCTTCAAAAGGGGGTGCCATTGCCCCTCCCCCCATCTGGATCCGTTCCAATGGTTCCATCCAAGTTATAAATTTTTATTACAAAGGCTCTAAATATTTTCCCTGGGTGTATCACATGATACCACAAATGATATAAATTGATCCAAATTGACCATTTTTCTTTTTACTAATAAATGATATTCATATATTGAGGATATTTGGTTCGTTTAAGATGAAAATCGTTTCAAAAAAAGATGATTCGTTCCTTTACTCAAAAGACCCTGGTTATGATTTTCACTTGTGTCCTACATGTTTGTTGTCTAAAACTAAATCTTGCATTATATTGTTTCAAATGTGCATTCGAGCGTGCTTTGTATCCTCTTGTCTTTGTTTAAAATGCTTACTTTACACAACAAACGATCGTCTGAGTCTTTCGTATGTCTGACATCGCTTGCTTTTGAGATAGATTGCGAAAAGGATATACGTTTAAGATACACACAAAACCCAAAACCACTAGATCTATTGGTGTCAAAACCACTAGGAGCTGGGCTTTGTCCACATCGGTAAACATATTTCGTAATTTAGATATTTCAAAATTTTTATATTTTAAAGCTTTGTAATAATTTAAATTGCAGTTGAAAGCTAAGGCTTTAAGCTTTCTAAAAAATAATAATTTTGAATTTTCGTCTGAAAAGTCTTCAAAAATTTAAGAATGCGAAAAAAAAAATTTCTCCGGAAAAGAATAGAAAATATTTCGATTAGAGATGCTATTTTGACTCTTTGAGAAATTTAATTAGGAAAAACTTTTTGTTTCCTATTGGAAAAATATCAGGAACTTTTAATAATTTCTCACAAAATGTTCCTAATTCTCTCTAGTAAGTTACTCACCGTGGTTTCCTTGAGAAAACAATCCTAATACAAAATTCCTCGTCATAGTGGTTTTGGGCTCTGCGTGTATAAAGTGCAATAGTGGTGCAATAGTCTCCGTGGGTGTATTTCATTTTATATATATGGGAAAAAGGATAAACATGCAAGTAAATAAGTTTAGAGCAAACGAGGTGCCTAGATTGTCGTGAAAAATATTTCAAAAGACGTCTTAAGCAATGATGAATGTTCTACCTATGCAATATTGTTTATTATTATGAGCGTTCCCATTGAATTACAATTTTTCATATATTTACCAAACGTGATTTTCTCACCGATGCTGCTGGCACCATGCTGCCATGCGAGATTTTCTTACAATATCCGAGGACAAACAAGAAGGAATTGCAAAAAAATCATCTCTTTTTGTTCGTCCTTAAAATTGAAAATGACGATAATAATAAAAATATTTTTTTTTTCGCACAGAAATTTATTAATTAATGACGATAAAATGATCAATAACGAAGAAAAAAAAATGCTCACTTTTAAAATACGAGAAAAACATGGCATAAAAGTAAAGATTACGAAAGAAAAAGGAGGAAAACAAAAGAAAACTTTTTGCAAAAACTCAAAAGAAAAGAAGGATATTAATTTTTGTGCCCACGAGCAACCAACAATGAGACTTTTTACAAACGCAGTAACGGTTTGCGAGCAGGACAGAGGAAAAAAAAACGTCAGACAACGAAATTCAAATCTCGCGTTTTGGTTGACTTGACTTTGCAAAGAAAAAGAGACACAAGTTATTGTTTTTGCCATAAAAATTAAATCATTTGGAAATAATTAATATTTATTTTTCCTTAAACAACAAACATTAAAAATAGCAATAAATATAAAATTTTATTAGTTATTTTCCGTTGTGCTTCTCCTCCCTTCCTCCGGCATTTGACTAACTCAGTTTTTGTCTTCATAAAGGTCATAAAATGAGATAAGCACAAAATCGCGATGTTGTTTTTTTTTTAGAATTTTTGTTTAATCATTTCGTTGAAAAAAATAGAAATTTATTACAAATTTATTTCAATTGATTTATTAAGCCTTAAGGTTTAATTTTTAAAGTTATTTTTTATAAATTTAAAAAAAATCACTTTCAAATATTTTATTTTAATATTTAAAGAAAAACTTAAATCGGTTAAATTTAAAAATTTATTAAAAAAAAATGAAAATATTTTACAAATTTTAAAAATTAAAGGAACTAAAGGAAATTAAATTAAATTAAATTAAAGGAAAAAAAATTTAATTAGGAAGCAAAAAAAATAATCAAATATTTAAATTTTTAACTGATATTTTGAATTAATATTTAATTAAAATAAAGACTTGACATTTTTTAAAATGGATTTCGTTTCAGTTGTTTTCTGGAAGAGACGACTGAAAAAAGATAAAAATAAAATAAAATATACAAAATAAATCTATGGACAAATGGCTTTCTGACTTTTGCATTAATAATGACCCAAAAAAGTGGCTTAATGCATGTCAGTGAAAAAAACATTTTTACCACACTTTTGTGTGAAAATAATTTTTTAAGCTGATATTTTATTTATTCATGTTAATGCCAGTCAATTCCGTGCTGCAACGTGCAATTATTGCCAAATGTTTTTTTTTCCAAAAACTAAAATTTTAATAAGATTTAATACGTGGTCTAATTATTTTGCATACAAATGTGCATTTTTCATGTGCGCATGCATGCAAAAAGTATTAAATTTTCAAAAATAAATACAAAACAAACATAATTATTTAAACAGAATACACATACAACTGGAAACATATCTGCCAATTCCGAACAAAAATGTCTGCTTTTTCACTTCTTCCCAACTCGTTGCATCTATCCTAGCTCACCGCATTTCACAACTTTTCAAATGCAATGACTGCCACACACTACGACAACGACATGGGAAAAAGTTCATTCATTCGTTTTCCAACTAATATAATTAGTGTGTACTAATTATACACGTTGAATCAGATGAAAAACAAGGCAAAATGCGCACGTCGTCGCAGTCTCTCTCGAACATTCATATTTAAAAATCATCATCCTGCAACACACATCACATTATTGTTATTATTATTATTTAATAATTAATAGTTCGTACATAATAAATGAAAAGGCTTCGACTTTGTCGCTCCGCCGTGCATGGCATGCCAGTGTTTGATAGAGTAAACAGTGTCGAACACACGGCAAAAAGGGCTGATAATAAACTAGATTTGTTTGTATTTTATATAAATATGTGCACATGCATGACATGCCATGAGAATTACAGTTAATTTTCATGCTTTGTGTTTTTGTGCAGGCATACGCCGATCGACGCCGCACCAGCAACGGCACAAGAGTCCCACAAATCCATTATAAATTCATTTCAAACACACATCAAATGTACATGTGAAAAAGTTATTGGAAATGGAAATGCCCCGTGGATTGAAATGGATTAAGTCTGTAATCTTCAAGGGTTAAGATTAAATCTTTTCTGAGGAGTTAGAAATGCCCCTTAAGTGAGTTTCTGTGTCGATGCCATCGATGTACTCAAAATGAATTGAAAAGATGCAGAGTAAGTTTACAAGGTAAGTCCTATTGTACTTCATACTGTGAAATCGTAAGCTTTGTCAGTAAGCTCCGAGGAATGGGCCTTAGCTTCTTACCTGGCATCCCAAGCAGGCGCCCTCAAAGTTCATTCAGCTCTCCCAGAAGGTCCCAAAGGGTTTCTAAAAGAACTCAGTAAATTTTTGGAGTCAGAAAAGTTTTTCATGATTTCGAGTCTCGAACTGACGACCTTACGCTCATCAGTCAGATACGCTAACCACTGTACTAAGCTGATTCCATTTAGCACTATTAAAGTTCCTTAATTATTCCTGATTTTAATTCATTCATCTAAAATCTCATGGCTTCAAAATGATGTCATCCTTCCTATTGATCCAGAATAGTGAGATTGTGAATTCCATTTGTCACAAAAAAATCATAAAAAGATACAAACAAGAACAAAAATTCAACAGCGATTGTGCCAGCCAAAGGCGTTTTTCCTCAAAGGCGATGGGAGGTCGTTAATCGTGTAAAGTAGTCAACTTCACAGTCATTTGCTTTATCCTGGTTTTTTAAACTCCGAAAAAAAATATTTATTCAAGTATTGGGAAACTGTAATTGTCCATAGTTATACTTTTCAATTAGTTCTTTTAGAAGTCGATATAAGGTATATGTCTGCACAATAGGTCTGCAAATAAATTCAATTAAGTACCTAAAAAAAAGTAAGTAAAATCACTATAAGTACCTTGATGTACTTCTAACGCGATCTGTCGTTCTGACTCTTTATTAAACAAGATCTTGACTACAAACTGAAATAAATTTACTTCTAAATACTAAAACATCAATAAATTTAATCAAATCTTACCTCTAAGAACATTTTAATCAATTTTTGCATCAAACAAATTCCTTTTCTTTTTCTTTGTCTTGGCGGAAAATTTTCACGACAAGTTCAATAATCAATCATGAAATTTGTCAGAAGGTCTTCGGACCGCGGTGATGCATCCTCAAACCTAACCTAAAACGATACAAGAAAATTCAATTGAGAGGTTAATTTTACTTTTCAGAGATTAATTTCATACCTTTTCAATCCGAAGGGCACCTCCTTTGACAAACAAATTATAAGTACATAAAGAGAAAGAAGGAAAAAAAGAGGATTATGCATGCAACTTAACCATTTGCTATGCATTAAGTATGTACATGTTATTGATTTAATAATGATGACGTTAGTTAGCAATTACGATTTGCACGAATCAAATCAATACCACAAAATGTCACACATAAATTAATCGTCATATAAATGTTGCGAGCACCGCAAGAAGGTCAAAGAATAAAACAAAAAACTCCTAAAATTTATTCCATCCTTGATACAATCTCGATATATGTACATGTGCCAAGGCAGGCAGTAACTCATGATGCCATTTTATTTAATTTAATTGATAAATATTTATGAGTGAGTTTGTGTGTCTTCTTCCTTCGTCGTCGTCGTTACACATATGTGAAGGAGCGCTATCCACGAGTCACGAGTCGTCTTCTCTTGGAGATTACTTCATTTTGATTTAGACGAGTTTTATCAAGTTTAATGCTCTATCATGGAAATTGATTTCGTTCTTCTTCTTTTTTTTATTATTGTTTTGCGATATACCGAGAAAATAAAGGAAAAAAAACTGAAGAAGAAAAAAAAGTGGTTGCCTCTTGAAATCTGTTTACCTTATCGCAGGATATGGGAGCAACATCCACACATAAAATCTACATAAAAAGTTATACTTCATCTATTTTGTTGTTTGTATATGGAACACATCGTCGTCATCTTCGTCGTCGTCCTCGAAGCATATAGTTGCCTTTGACGTGTGTGGAACATTTTTACAGATAAAAATTTGATGTATGGCTTCAGGAAGGAGATAGTTTATAGCTTCACTAAACTTGGTGGGGATCTGTTTTTATGACATTTCAAGACAAATTTCGTCGAGAACGGAAAAAAATGCGCCTTTGCACCGACAACGAGTGGCAGCAACGACGCAAAGTTAATAAAATTCAACTTGAACTGTTTCTATTAAAATAAATACATAAATAATAAGTGCCTCTGGTTCTGATACCTTGTATTCGATGCCGTATCGATGATAATAATAATAACAAATGATACGCCACCCACCCTCGTGATGCTCTTATGGATGATATTTATTATGTCAGAAGGCTTGTCACATTTCGCGTAATTTATGCTCCCTCGATAGAAAGAGGTTTTTTTTATTGACAGGATCACCTACCTTGCAGCAGGCTAATTGCATGCTGATTGTTTCGTCAAGCAAAAAGAAAGCAAGGCGTCTCCATCGAACAGCAGACAGACATTTCCATAAATTATGAAAGTTATGATTGCCCGTTCGTTGGACATTAACTGTTGTTGCCGCTTACTATCTTTTTCTCCCTCTCTCCCCTTCTCGCATAATAATAATAAATAATAGAAAGTAAACTTTTTTTCTCGTCGTGTAATATAGTTTTTGATTGTGTTTTCAGAACTAATTTCAAGTGTATTTCAGGCGCGAGTTTTTTTCTTCTTTGTTTTGTCTTTCCACAAAGTATTCATAAAAACTCCGAAAAAGTAGAAGTCTGACTTTTTTTCCAGATTTTTACAAGTTTGAAAACAAAACTTTTATTATTGTTAGACTTGCATGGGAGTTTTGGAAGATACAGTCAGCCATACACACCGAGCATAACTCAGTTAAAAGTAGGTTATCTGTTCATTTCGTAAGTATCGCCATAACGAAGAAGAAGTTCACTGCAACGATAATAACAATAAAGGAGCAAAAAATTGCAACAACAACAACAATGGCTATCATAATAATATTATTATTAAGAAAAGAGGCTGAAAAATTAACTCGACGGCTACTCACACACACACACACATAAATACACAGAATCGCTCATAATAAAAATAAAATTGTTTATGGGTGAGTTAAGAGAGGCAGGCGCCTTAATGTCAGGGAAAAATTTTTACACACACAAACTATTTTTATGCAATATTCTTTGTGTGTAGAATATGAGTACATGTGCGTGTCGTCGTTGTTTTCTTTTTTTTTCCCACATCTCCGCCCTCTTTGTCGTTCTTTTTCTGCAAATATGGTTAATATTTGTCCATGAGTGCCAATAAACATTTTATTTATTATGAGAGTTTTAAGTAATTGACCAACGAAACCAAACCAAAGTATATTTGCGGAGATACTAACAAAATAGTTTACGAGCGACATTAATTTTTGCCCGTAAATTTTAAACATTTAAAATGGAAAAGATTTCGAAATTAATATAAATTATATCGTTTCCTATCTTATGTTGTTTGATCACAAGCATCGCACAAGCAAACGACTAAAAGCCAGCTTATTTTATCAATTTCTACACAATATCTCTTGGTTGTGATATTTCGAGAAAATTGGAACGGTAAAAAAGTTTCTTATTGTTTTTTTGAATTAAAATTTAATTTTTACCGCTTTTCGAAGACCTTGTTATGTTCAAACGGGTCACGTGGTCAAAATTGAGTCATTTGAAGTCATTGGCTAAATAAAAAATTCTTTGAAGTTTTTGAATTTTTTTAAACCACGTGACTTGAATTTTTTTAAACCACGTAATCCTAAGATTTTACAAACTGAGTAACCTAAAAGTTTTCAAACTACGTACCCTAAAATATCTAAAGACCACGTGACCTAAAAAACATTTTGTAACCACGTGACCAGAAAATTTTTCAAAGAATCTTACTTGAAACATCTTCAAACCACGTGACTTGGCAAGCATAGTCAATTATGAGGTCATACCCCATAATTTTTTTCTTCGAAATGTGGTAAAAAAAATAATAGACCACGTGGTTTGAAAAATATATCTTTAATGTGGTTAAAAATTAACAAAAAAAAAATAAACCACGTGGTTATACAAAAATATACTAATAGGAAATTTTTCTCGCAAAATAATTATGCGGGAGTCCAAAGTGCAGCAAAGAAGACGAAGAACAAGGAGAAATTTTTAAGACAAGAGTTTAACAAAACTATTCACGTACTCTTAAAATCTTTATTATTGAACAGATTTGTTGGGAATATAATGTATGATACTGCAATACATGATAAGACAAAAGCAGGCACGAGTGCGAGCCAGAAAGTTAAAGTACTTAAAAGATGAAGAGTCCAAAAGTTTCTTTATAAATTTTCAAACAAAAGTTTTTGTGTGCTGCATGTGGACATTTAAATAGATTAAAAGAGATTATTGTATCGATTGTTTGTTTTGTGTCTCTCTCGTATCCCTTTTTATCTGTCGTTGCTTCCTCGTTGTTTGCACTTTTAGACTTTTGATTTGATCATCAAAAGTGAACATTAAACTTCTGCCACTCGTCCGTACCTAAAGCATTGCATGTGACAAAATTTTCCGAAAATAAACACGATTGCAATTCCCCAAACTATCAAATATTCCGAGAGACATGTTCTTTAAATATTTTGTTTGTTTTCGTTATTATTTATGAATTGATGTTGTCATCATCGTGAACGGGGTTGCATTTAAATATTGAGATTTGCCCTTTTCACTAGTGCTTAAAATTTTAATTATGCGATTTTTTTCCTTCGAATAAGTTGTCGAAAATGAAAAAAAAATTTCTAAATTTTCATTCCAGCAATAGAAAAAAAATTAAAAAGTGTCCTTTTTATGCTGACATAATTTTTTAAAAGTAACGTACTTTGCATTCAGGTGCAAGTGCATTTTTTTATTAAAATATTTACGTATCCAAGGGGTAATAATCATAAAATGAAATGAGAGAATCTCATGTCAAGTCGCTCACTTGTCTTTCATTTTTGAGCTGCATTGCAGAAATAAGCTTTGATAGGTATCTGGATGTTAATAAAATTATGTAAATAGATGTAGCTTTTTGTTGCATATTTGCAGTCAGATGAGGAGATTGATCCAAAATTGACATCATGCAAAAAGTATAAAATGAAATTCTTACTGCTAAAATTCAAATGATATTTTGAAGTGAGGTATCATGTAGTGGAAAAAATTGTCATCAAATACAAATATTTTTTTTTTAGATTTTTGAAAAAAAAAAATAAAATTAAAATACTGCTTTATGAGCGACAAACAAATTTTTAAGAGAAAAATTGGGTAAATTTTATAGTTTGAAAATTAAAATTGTGAGTTTGGAAAAAAAGTACCTTAAAATTAGCAGAAAATTGTGTAATATGTTTGTTACATAATTCGTTTGTGTGCAGATTTCATTTTTAGTTCATGAGAATTATTTATCCATTCTCTGTATGCTAGGTAAACATTGGGCGGACTCAAAATGTACTAAAAATTACATAAAAAACCAGAAAATAAACAAAAAACTCAATTTTTAGTCAATTTTTATTTATCGATTTTTATTGATTTGTCCCCCTCTCTAGTCCTCTGATAGCCCTCTGCATCCGCTCTTGGTCCATAAGAAAAAAATTTTTTTTTGAAAAATTTTAATTTTTTTCAAAAATTTCTCGGCTATGAAAATAAGGATACTTGCTTTTTGCTTAAAAAATGTCATTATTTCGCCATTTTTCCCAACTCAAGGCCTCAAGCCTGGGCTCTAGATTTTTTTGTTCAAGCCGGGAAATTTTATGCCTGAATTCGAATTTTTTGGAAAGTTTACTGTCGTTTAGCAACTTACCGCCTTTGGTTCTGGCAATTTTTCGACGTTTTTTGGCCGGCGTTTCACAAAATGGGCTCTTTTTTGCGGTAAAAACAAAGTGTAAATGTATAAAATTGACTTAATTTGAATATAATACATATTGTGACGCGAGACGTGAAAAATTGATATTTTTGGCTTTTCTGAAGTAATAGTAGGTTTGCGGGCATATGTTTATAATATGGTTATATTAAGACAACATAATTTTTTTTCTGAAAAAATTTCGATTTTCGACCAGAAATTCAAAAATTGCTCGAAAGTCATGAAAATCGGCAAAAATCGAAGTTGAGGTGAAATTTTTTGAATCTTTTTTTTCACTAGGATTGTTTGTTGTCTCAAGTAGATCCTCATCAGATCCTGATCTGGGTCAATTTGATTCCTGAGGGATTAATCTTGCACCTTTTTCGCCCATAGTGCATAGTTACCACTTAAAATGATTTTTTTTCTGTCTTTTTTTTAAATCAATAAAAATTAATGTGAAATTTGCTCTTGACACTAGTAATTTAGTTGCCTTATTCAAACCCAATTACAAACTTTTAAATTCAAATGAAGAATGAATGTCATCAAAAATACAAAATGCATCCTTTCCAAACGAAAATTCATATTAGAATTGCATTGAAGCAAACTTCATGAATAGCTTTTGAAAGTTAATAATCCTTTCTGTCTGCATTCTTCATTAATTTATTATGCTACAATGAATTCCATTTTGAGATACAATTTTAGTCTGATGTGCACATTTGTAATATTTCTGTTAATTGACGTTAGTTTCTTCTTTATCAATAAAGAAAACTCGCTTTGATATGTTTGTAAGAGTTCCTGGAATTAAATCAAGTAAAACCATAATTATTATCATTGTAGATTCAACATTTAATTGAATTAAATTTGTACATTTCCCAAAGAGAAAATTTCTGCTTAGTCAGTTTTTGAAGTATGTGCCAACCTCAAAAATGAGTCGGAGCAAAATATTTATTATTATTTTTTTTTGTGCCAAGTCATCAAATAATAAGGAGAACATTTTTCATCTCAATGCCACAAATAAAAATCCAATTGTGAATGGAATCGGGTGATTAATGAGGTGATTGCTGTGACAATAAATTAACATAATTTTTCCCAAATAAAAAAAAAATGTTTTATGACTCATGTGAATGTGGTTTCGCCTAGAGTTTAAAAAAAAAATTGAATTACAAAAGACTGGCAATAATTCATTTCTTTAATGCATTTTTGTGTGTGTCCACATGACAATAAGTTGGGAGTAGTTGGGCAAATATGTGCGTATTTGTGCCTTAAATGTGTTTATTGGCCTAATAATGTATGATATTCTAGTGCAATTTTCTTATATATTTCATTTTTATTTTATTTTTTTTTTGTAAATTGGCTTGTCGCCATAATGTATGGTATTTATTCTTTTTTATGGTGCGGCATAATGATGCATTTAATTTATTTATTGTTCGGGCTTTTTCCTCTCGCTCGCATTCACCAAAACACTCGCATGTGTGTGACTGACCAACATATTATGGGGAAATGATTTGATTTATTTAACTGTCTTTCGGATGGCATTTCACATATGTGTGGAAAGGAGTTTGAATCGTTGAAAATGCTGACAACGCTGCACATTAACAACAATAAGGAAAAAAATCCAACT
Source organism: Culicoides brevitarsis (assembly GCF_036172545.1). Classification (NCBI taxonomy): domain Eukaryota; kingdom Metazoa; phylum Arthropoda; class Insecta; order Diptera; family Ceratopogonidae; genus Culicoides; species Culicoides brevitarsis. The sequence continues at coordinate 18,835,988 of NC_087087.1, read as the reverse complement.
ATTTCATTGCATTAATAACAAGACATTTAATTTTCTTTATATGTGTTTGTGTGTTTTGGAATTTCGTTTTGTTTCGATGACAAGAATTCTCGAATGTTGATAAGAAAAAAATCGTTGACACACAAAATTTAGTGCGTAATCCTAATAAATTGCGTCTAATGGAATAATAATAACATCAGAGTACGAAGAAAAATTATTGAGGCAGAAAAATGAAAACCTCTGTTGATTCGTGATTTATTTCGGTTAAACGGTTGCGCGAATGAAAGTGAGTGCTAACTGAGTAGGCAAGTAATTTTCGTAGAAAAAGGAGTTATGTGCACCACTCGTAAGGTAATTTGGTAATCTAAAGTCGCTCCTTCTTCGAGGTCCGTATGGTTGTGATTCTCCCACAGTTGTCAATTTTTCTGTCAAGTATTCCGGGAGCAGATTGGCATTTTTGGCTTTGTCTATCAGTTTCAGCGCGTTAAAATAGACTCTCTGCTTCATGTCAAGGATTATTGTGGGGGAATGGGGGTCAAAAAACTCCCTACTTTATCCGACGCCATTGATGGATGGGATTATAGGGGCATTGTTCCATCCCCCCTCCGTGCTTGAAATTGTTATGCTTAAGGAGTATTTCTGAATTTGGGGCACAAACATTTTTATCGTTCTGTTAAAAAAAATATAGGAAAAAGATAAGCTTTTAAATTTAAAATTTTAATGAAGTTTAGGCCGCTCCAAATGTTTTTGTCCCATGCCCCATTTCAAAAGACAAAAATCCAATGGGGCAAAATAAAAAAAAAGTTAAAAATTTCATCAAAATTGACCATTTTTTTGGTATTTTTCCTTATTTTTTTTTAATTTTTAAAAATTTTTTATAATATTTTCAATTTTTAAGAATTTTTGTGTTGAAAAACGAAATTTAACATGAATTTTGTTTTCTAAATAAAATTTCAAAAATTAATTATTTTTAAAATTTTTTGGCAATTATTTTCATAAAATTTTTTATTTAAATTTTTAACTTGAAATACTTTCAGATCAATTTTAAATCATCAAATCTCAATGCAGGTACCATAAAAAAATCTTTTTTTTTATTTTGCCCCCATTTTGAAAAAATCTTTTGGGACAAAAATATCTAAAAAAATTTTGAACGGCTTTAATTATTTTAAATATTTTTTAATCATTTATCAATGTTTACTCACAACATTCTTGATTTTAATTAATTTTTGTGGTTTTCTATAGAAAGCCTTTCCACATGAAAAATTCAGAACAATTATTAATTAACTATTACTAAAAATAACAAGATTAAAGTATCCACTTACTTTATCAACAACATCCTGCACATTTCTTATCCCATGGCCATTCACTTTGCTAAAGGACAATGTAGTTTATTGTCTCATCATGATGATACCTGTTGACCACAGTATCTATCAAAAGATATTTTTCTTTTGTTCTGTCACAAGCTTGCTGACCCAGATTATGAAAATGATAGAAAATTCCCCTAGAATTAGTTACTGTTTGATTGTTTCGCACCAAAAACGTCTCTCAAGTTCGATTTACAGTGAGAAAAGTACGTGAAGTGAAAACCAAATCCTCTATTCTCTTCCCTTTTATCCCAAAAAAATCCACATTCCACACACATAACAATAAAAAATATTGACGCTTTTTTGCACATTTTTTTTTCCAAGAGAAACACTCTCAAATAGTTGCCGATGTATTATCGAGCCGATATTCAATCACATTCAAGTCGTTCGCCGTTGATTTAAGAAGAAATGTGAACTCGTGTATTCACGGAAAAAGTTAAGCATAAGTGTAAGACAAATTAGGTATGCTAGGCCTGACACACATTACAATGCAGTGCTCTTCTCCGTCTCCGCTTGTGTTCTTGTAAAAAAAGTGTAAAAAGGAATCCATGGTTCGCGAATTAAAATAATTGCGAGGCATGAAAAATTAGAAATTTTAGACAAAATTAATTATTTTTGATAATTTTTAAAAAATTGTATTAAAAATTTTCAACCAATATTTGCTCAAAAAATCTAATTTCAGTCATATAAAACCGTAATGTAGAGAATGCTAAGAGAAAAAAAAACCGTAAAATTCAAATGAAACAGAAAAATGTAAATAAATTAAGAGAAGGCTAATTTTGAAGTTAGGAGAAGACAATTTCACTTAAATTTTTGACCTTTTTTAAGTATTTTTTCAACGATTTTTAGTTGTATTTTTAAATTTTTTTTTGACATTAAATGATAATTTGACATTAAATGAGAAATTGTCTTCTCTTAACTTCAAAATTAGCCTTCTCTTAATTTATCTACATTTTTCTGTTTCATTTAAATTTAACGGTTTTTTCTCTTAGCATTCTCTACATTACGGTAATTTATAAAATTTTTCACTAACAAAACATTTTTGAATATTTCTTTTTTGAACTATTAAATTTTTGTAAAAAACTCTCATTTTTTTAATTTTTATCCAAAATGAATATTTTTAAAGACTTTACACTATTTTATTTTTAAAAAAATATTTTTTTTATTTTTGTATTGAAATTTGTATTTTAACATAAAATTTCTTCGCTGAAATGTTTAAAAAAAAAATAAAAATTTTTTTTTTGAACCTTTTGTCCTATGTCCCATTTCAAAAAAATGTTTCTTTAAAATTTATTTTTTTCCAATTTCTTCAAAAATAACGGTTTGAAACTTTTTCAAATAATTTTCAAAAATGTGTGTAATTTTTCTTCTCTTAAAATATTTTCAAAATTTTTTGACAGTTATTTTTATGATTTTTTTTTTGTTTACATTTTTAAGTTAAGAAAAACAACCAAAACATTGATCAATGATTGAAAACTGTTTAAATTTTGTCATTTTGTATGTAAAAAGTATTTAATTTTTGTATAAAATTTTGTCACAAAAGCTCCTCAATTCGATATGTGATAACATTTTTTGATGGCATATTAATGAAATTTTTCAGTGTGGGATTTTTAAGTTGCGAAACATGAATTTTTTATAGTGAATGAAAAAAATGTATATAAGAGGGAAGGTGTTAGTCAGTTTGTTCGTGTGTATGTTTACCTGATGCTTATTTTTTTTGATACAAACACACGTGCAAGGCATTTCGTTACTGTTACACCATCACCGATGAGACAAGATGATGGTATATCCCTTTTTTGCTTCCCTTTTTTATATTTTTTTCAATTACCAAAGTCAATTTTCTTCGTTTTCCTTCTCTCGCACATTTTACATTCTTCTCCTGGTTGGCCGTGTGTAGATCATTTTTGCTGAAAAATTACATTGAATCGGGCTTACCAGTGTAAAAATACCTTTTCTTGCAAAAAATCACTCGAGCGCGCGCACGTGTGTGTGTATCTGCATTGGGGAACGAAATGTACAAGAGATGAGGGATTAAGATTTTGTCTTGCACTGGAATTCAATTAGTTCTGTGTCATTTTTCCCCACTTTGCGAAAGGTTAAATCGAATATTTCTGCCTGTGGATGTGCTAAGATGACAGATTATAGTTTTCTTAAGGAAAATGTGCTTCAGAATGAAAAGTGGTTTATTTATTGGGTTTCATGAGCGAAGGATGGGAATAGAGAAGATTGGAATGTTACCACAAAATAAAATCGATATAATTTAATTTTCATGAAATTGGGATGAATTTTGAGGTTTTATCAAAGACAGTCAGTCAATGATAGTTTTTCTCCAGAGAAAGACACGAAAAGGAATCTCTTGAACTGCAATTCATTGTCACTTTACTCAAATAATTTTCACACAACGAAAAAAAAAACAACAAAATTTTCAACACTTGTCGTTATTCATTCTCATGAACAAAGAATTTCCATTCATTTTAATGAATCTTTACAATTTCACATAATTTGACGTCGTTGTCGTCTCCGTCGTCGTTCCTCCGAGAGAAAATTCTTTAGAAAAAAATAATATAAAAAGAAAACATGCCTGTGTACATTTTGACTTGAATTGGTGAATAATGATGGTCTGTTCAGTCTCTTGTATTCGTTTTTTTCTGCTTCTGTTGAACAAAACTATTCACTCGATGCCAACAAGCCAGCATGCGAGTCAAGTCGAGTCGAGCCACACACATCAGCATGTCACATCCTCTATTTTTGGTTGCCTGCCAATGCAACGACGGAGTACGACACATAAAACTAAAACACATCTCATATGTAATAAATAACTTTAAAATGGGACTTTTCACACCACAAATGTTAGTCAAGTCGGAAATAATTTTTGTACAATATAAATTCTCGGTGTATAATCACATTTTTCGTGTAGATATGAGGTATGCTGTTGTAGTTTTAATTTTGTATTTGTTACAAACATCGTATAAAGTCATAAAGAGTGACGATGTGAATTTATTTTGATCTTGATAAAAGATAAGAGTCTGAAATATTTTCTTTTTGCCTTTTCTTTCTTCCACAGCAGAAAACAACAATGACCACAATGACCAATATCTAGATGTTTTAAAGGCGGACCAAACAAAACAAAAAAGAAATAGTGAAATGGGCAATGTATTATTTTTTAGAATTTAGGAGTTATTTTAAGTTTTACAAAGTACGCTTAATCAATTTTTTTCAGAAAGTATTAAAGATGTCGTTTTAAAAACTTTTGGTTTATTGAATTTTCTAAACCACGTGGTTTTTTAAATTTTTAAAAACCACATATAGATTTGAATTTATATTCTTATATTTTTTTCTGAAACCACGTGTTTTTTTAATTTTTTAAAGCTTACCTTACCTTATTTTTTTCTTTAAACACTTTTTGAATAATTATTTTTCACCACGTGGTTTAATTTTTTTTTCGAATCACAGGGATCAATAAGTTTCTCTCTATTTTGTTATCAAATAAATAAATTAAATAACCACGTGGTCTGTTTTCAGAATTATTTATTTAAATTATAAATAATCTAATTTTTAAAGTTTTCTTAAGTTAAAAGAAAATTTTATTAAGATTCTCAAACCACGTGGTCTAATAAATTTTTAATTTTCGATTTGTTTTATTCTTCATCTTTGAAACCACGTGGTTTATGATTTTTCTTAAACCACATGGTTTGGTTTATTTTTTTTTTAACCAACGTAATTTATTTAATTTTATTAATTACGGGTTTACAGTTTTTTAACAACGTGGTCTTTAAGTTTAAATTCTTTAATTCTTAAATTAAATCTTAAATTCGTTAATTTAATTTACTTATTAACCACGTGACTTGCTAAATCAACCTTCACTATCAACACCACTGGAATTTTTTTTACCAATTTTGAATTTTTTCTTGAAAATGTTTTAAAAAATGACAGATTCTCAGAAGTGCCCAGCTTGTTGTTATTTTTCAAGCCAAAATCTCAAGTGAAATTTAAATTTTTAAGCAGTAAATCAAGCGAAAACATGTGAAGGACGACAGATGAAAGCACAAAATATTAAGAAAAAACGAAACACTTTTCCCCCCTTCAGAGGTTCCGGCTCATATAATAAATTTCCGGGAAAAGCATTTCTGAAGACTGAAAAATCTTATTTCAACACACACACAATTGAGAAGATGTAGAAAAGGCAAAAAACATCCTTGGACAGATTGCATGGACAAACAATTTTTTGCTACTAAAGTCAACCAACTCCTTCAATGCTCGGGCTGCGAGTGAAATGTTTACGTAAACGTAAGACGAGCGGGACAAACGAGAAAAAAAAAGTTAAATAAAAGTTGTGTGTCAAGGCAAAAACAACAACGAGCGATGAAAACACTAAAAAATAACAGATTCCTTGTAGATTTTGCCAGCAGTAGTTTTAATAGTCGTCAGAAAAGAAACACAAGTTCATTTGTCATTTTGAGCGCCAACCGTCCGCCTATTTATTGCCCTCTATTCATGCCATTTTTTGTATATTTTGCGTCGTTATCCGTCGCACCGCCATTCATCCGAGTGGTGCGTGCTGAACAAAAAAAAACGGAGTTTTTGGTCATGATTTTATATTTTATGATGATGATTATTATAAATACAAAGTATTTAAAAAAGTTCGGGAAAATAAATTTGTTTGACTGACATCCACGGGGTGGTTGGCAGTGGATACGATGATGATGCGAACGACAAACTCTGTCATATTAATGCTCGCATGTAAAGGCAGCGCAAACGACAACAACAACGCGATGTCGGATGGAGAAAGGGAAAAAAGTACACAAAAGATCCATAAAAATGTACCAGCCAGAGAAATTTTATTATCATAAATGAAATTAGGAAAAACTCATCAATCACTTTTTCCTTGATTGTTGTTGCCTGTTTTCAGTTATTTCATTTTATTTTTCATGCATGTTCCTCATGTGTGTGTGTGTGTGTGTTTGTCGGGTGTCGATGACTTTTTGGGCCATTTGCGATTCACTTGTTCATTTTTTGAACAAAAATTGACAGCCTATTGATGACTAGTGGTAATACATCATTTATGTAGAAGAGCACAGGAGAGAGAAAGCGAAAAAAACACACAAAGGCTCCAATTCAGACAAACAACTCGTCATTGCTTCGTCATTTAACACCAGTCAGATAACTTTCACTATAAAAAATTCATGTTCCGAAGCTAAAATATCAACAACACAAAAATATTATGAAAGGTTGGTTACCAAAATTTTTTTTACCGAATTTCTGAATTTTTAAATAAATTTTGAAATAACATATAAAAGTTTTCCATTAAATAGAAAGTTAACCAACAGACAAAAAAGTTATAAAGGAAATAAATTTCAAATTTACCTATTAAAATAATTTTTCTGCTAAGCATCAAAGAATCATTTTTTTTGAACTTTAAGACAAATTTTTTAGACGAGTTATTTTAATGTTAAAGCACAAAAAATAAACAAAATTAAAAAATTTTCGGACCTTAAATGCTGAAATAAAATTCTAAAACAGTTTTTAGGCGAAAAAATTTAATATGTTGAAAAAAATCAGGGGAAAAATAAAAATTTAATTAAAAATAAAAATATTTTTGACATTTTTTGGAATTTATTGAAAATTATTGCTCACGATAAAATCATAAAACAAAAAAAAAGAAACTCTTTTTAAAAAGACATTTTCTTAGTAAAATTTGGAAGACATTTATTTATGTCACGTGCTTAAAATACTTTTTTTTTTTAATTTCGGAAATTTCCTTTTATTTTTCTTCAATTTTATTTTTAAATTAAATTTAATAAATAAAATATTAAATTAAATAAATGTTAATCGTTTAACGTCTAAAACATTAAAAATTGCAAACAAAAAATTCAAAAATATTTATTTTTTTTATTTACCCCCTTCCCCCCTCATGAAAATCCTCATGGGACAAAAAATGAAATGAAAAATTACTAATTTTCAAGGGAAACGTTCATTTTAAGAGATATTCAATTTTTTAAAAATAATTTTTTATCTCATCTTTTTATGTTGAATATCGATTTGGACAATTTTGAGGCAATTTTGTAACTGTCCACGAAACAATTTTTGATTTCATGTTCTTTTTTTGCCACTCTGAAGCCCAAACCTTTGTACAATTTCTAATCGCTTTTATTACTCTAAAAATTATTTTATGTCAAAAAGATTTACAGAAAGAAAAAGAAAAATGTTTAATTCTGATCAATTTCTCAAGCTTTAAAATTTTTGAAAGTATCTCGCGTATATTTCGAAATTACGAAACCTGAATTTTTCACAGTGCTCAGACCGTACTTTGACTCCATCGTCTAATTTGATTGATAATACATTTTCCTAATTTCCCATTGATTATGCCGGGCTGCAGTCATTGTCTATTTGCGCGCTCATTAAAAAGGGTTTAACTTTTATACGCCACCTCAAATACGGCGTATCAATTATATTAAGAGTATTAGTAACACCGCTCTAATGATCTAGGCACGACAACGCGCAACGCATGCCAGACACATGCCTTCACATGAACGGATAAAATATAATAATAAATAAATGATGAATGCGATGTAATGAAAAAGGCAATAAAATGTGTACATTCAGGACGCACAAAGGCAAAATGTGTCATTAAAAATATTTTACGGGTAAATAGCTTTTGTATAATTTCCCATAAAAACACGTACAAATTTATTATATGACAGACACACAAATGACTTTTACATATATATTTAGATGGCTGCAGGATAGATTTTCACGCACACACACACAAAAAATCTATATTGAAAAGGAACCAGACAGACATTAACTTATCTATTTTTGTATTCAATTTACGATGATGACTGGTGTGGTGGAGTTTTAAAACATTCCGCAAGATTTGCAAAACATAAAAATTAATTACGATTGAATAAATGAAGAGAAAATTAAATGTTGTGCATGTTATTAAATAAAAAGCCTCAAGCAGTTACAAATACGTATAAATTATCATCTAGGGTTACCATATTTAATTTTTTTTTGTTTCAGACAAAAATTTCCAAAGAATATTCTAATTCCCATTAAAAATTAAAAAAAATTGTCAAAAATTTTCTTAAACCTTAATTAGATAATTAAAAGGAAATTATACACTAAAATGAAAAAAAATTAAAAAAAAATATTTTGCGTTTTTTTTCTAATATTTTTGGTTACGTGAGAAATTTAAAAAAAAATAAAATAAAATAATTAAGTGAACATTTAAGATTTTTTAGCAACTTTTTACAACTTACAAAAGCAAATACTTTTAAGAAGCCTTATAAAAACTCAGGCAAAAATCAGGAAAAACTTGGAATATGACAACCCTATTATCTTCGTATGTGGAAAATTATCAACATAATGTTAATTTTACATTAAAACTGCACCTGGTCACATGTTGGACCAACATGCATGTCTGCCAGAAGAAATGTAAAATTTTCATTACATAATAATTTTAAAATATATATAAAAAATTGTACACCACATGCTAATGAGCAACATCATTAATGGTTACGAGGAAAAAAAAGTTGGTTATGACGATGATGAAAATCGTACATTTTTACGTCAAACTTTTTTTTAACACATTTTAAAGGAAAAATAAATGCATTTTCTCTGTGATTAACGGATGTGATGTACTAAGTCACGTGGTTTAACAGAATTTAGATGGTTTTGATTTTTTTTTAGCACGAGTTGTTTAAAAATTTCATAGATCACGTGGTTTTAATTTTTTTAAGCTCACGTGGCTTGAAACTTTTAAAAGTTACTTGGTTCAAAAGAACTTTCACGAAGTTTTTAAAAAAAATTTAGGTCACGTTGTTTAAAAAATTTTTAGGTCACGTGACTTAAGGGTTTAAAAAATTTAGGAAACCACGTGGTGTAGTAAAAAATATTGAAATGCGATTTCATCGTTGGTTGTTCCCCGAACGATAATTTTCATGTAATATTTTACATGCAACGAAGCAAACTTTATCTCGTTTTTTAATGACATTTTATTAAAAACATTTATGACCATGACGGGATAGTCCATGATTAATGCAAGTTATTGAATGACGTGTACAAGCTAATTACGGAGTGCTAACTGCTGTCCGACGACGAAGCTTAGCATTAATTTATGGTTGTTAATAAAAATTTATCATTAAAAATAACACATAAAACGAAAAAAAAAATAAAGTATTAGGTTACATTCTAATCGCAATCACAATAAACCATAAAAGCATGAATGAGCAATCATTCAACCAAAAATATCGTAAAAATTTGCAGTGCAAAGGAGAGATATTTTCCTCTTTTAATGACGGAAAAAAAATCGTCGGGTGTGCGAAAGGAAGCCGCAAAAAAATATTATATGGAATAAAAATCATTTTTAATTTCCTTTATCACGTCTTCCAGATTGTCGAGCTAGCCATGTTTGATTACAACCGAGTCCTTTTTTTTGCCGTCATTTATGACTTTCCCACACGTCCACGTGACGCAAGTGATGCTCGTTAAAACGTACACATGTCCTTTTTTGATGGCATTTCATTCAACAAGAGAGAAATGAAGAAAAAAAAGGAGGAAAAAAATCATCTTGCTGCTGCCGCTGCTGCACGAAAACAGTAAAAATTTTCATCGCAAAATTAATTTCTTTTCTTGCGGAAAGTCAGTGAGTGAGTGAGGGACTCTTCCGTAAATCACTGTTACATAAAAAGAAAGAAAGAAAAGGAAAAAAAGCGGACTGATGTCGTGTACGAATAATAAAACATATATCACGAGAACGAAGGAAAAAGGAAATTTATCTACCACACAATTCATTAACACAAGATGTGTCTGTCATTTGTAGCTTTTGCCCTTTTTCATCTGTTTCCTTTTAATTCCATTCCATGATTATTTTTTTTTGTTTGTTAGTTAGGCTGTTCCAAATTTTTATTTGAGTTCTTGTCCAGAGTTCATGCAAAGAATCACTTCAATTTCTTTTTAAAGATAATATTTGGTCATATTACAGGTTGAAATTTGAAAAAAAAGTTAATTAAATGGTTAAGAGTTGGTAAATAAATTGAATGAAATTAATTTTAAATTAATTTACGAACAGAATATTAAAAAATATCATTATTTTTGAAGAACTCAGTTAGTTAGCATTTTTTTTTTAATTTTGGAAAAACTTTTTTTTGTTGTTTTTCTCTTCTTTCTCAATGCTTTCTGTAATTTGCTCTTGTTTAATTCGGAGACTAGAACGAGAATTTTTGGCACGTGCGGGGTTCCGTCAAGTTCTGATTCTTTGCCTTCTTGGTTTTCATCCTCACCTTCAATTATAATAGCAGTAGCAGTTTATTCCGTGTTTGTTGCAGACGAAGTTCCTGGTAATTCGTTTGAGGGATCCTCACCTTGTTCTTCCATGTCATTTTCAGATTTTGTTTCAGTAGCGTTATCTTTTTCAATAAGTGGAAGTAATTCTTCAGTATTTTCTGATTCATCTTCTGTATATTCATGTGATAAATCTTTAACGGTATGTTCATCGTCTTCGGAATCTTGTTTCTCGACACTTTTTTTATTAGGTTCTTTTTTGCTGGCATTACTTTCAATTTGGTTTTTTTCCCCGTCATTCTTTTCGCCTTTCTGAGTTTTAGCCTTGGTGCCCTGCTCTGTCTTAGTTTTCTGCTTATAAAGTTTGTTTTTAATTCGTCGTAGGTCGTCTCGTATCTCCGGGCCAACAATATCAATGACTTCGCAGTTAGCGAGTTCCGTGTCGTCGAGACACTTGCGACGGATTTCAAGAAAAGCTTCATCGAAACTGGGACGACCAACCAAAGATTGCTTTTTTCGGACTTCATGTAAATTCAACTCCTTCAAGAACGGTTCAGAGTAGAACTTATTAATAGGCATTTTGCTATATTTTTTGAATAAAAAATAAACAAGGCGCTGTATTTTATCATCAGAATCCAATTTTGCCATCAGTTGGTTCTCTTCTTCTGCATTGTTAATTATTTTAAAATTAACCGCAGAACACCCCAACACAATCTCACGAAATTGTTTAAACTCATCTCTGAGTTGTTTCAACTCATTATAAATGTCTTCCAAAGTTACCATTTTGATGTGTGTCTCTCAACTATCCGATATAAAATGACGAAATAAAGATGCTGATGCCACGGTTCAAGTTTGCCTCAAAATTGATCTAAGCTCTCTTCTCCACAAAAGGGCGTTGTCTTTTTAGGTTGTAGGGCGTAATTCAAATGCGTTGCAGATATGACTAGAATTTATCTTACCATTGAGGACTTCATGGACGAACTTACAACAATTAGATACTTGATGATCCCTCACAGTTAGCATATCAACCAAATTTGAACAATGTTTCTGTAGGCAGTTGATTTTTTTTCCAGCCCAAATTTCGTAGATAAAAGATTAAAATACTAATTTGCAAAATTTGTCTAAAAACCCAAAAATTTATTATTTTTTTCCAAGTTTTACAAAAATGGAAAAAATGACAACTTTTGTTTATTTTGTCCCATTTGACTTTAGAATTTTAAAATATGACATGAGACGAAAACTTTGAAAATTGGAACGGCCTTACTTACCTTTGATAAAACAGCTACTTAAAAGAAATATTAAAGTTGACTGATAAATTATTATTTTAATAAAAAAACACTGTGAATGTTTTTAATATTTTTATATTCTATATATTTCCATCAAATAATGATTTTTCACAAAATTATTCTTTATTCATTCATTTATCATTTTTTTTTGCTGCAATTTTTTTTAACTTTATTCCTTTTATTTTAATTTTATTCTGTTCTTGTTCATTTATTTTTCTTTTTCTCACCATAATAATAGGTAAGTGTCATGTATGTTGTATATATATAATATTTTTTTTATATATTTATAGTATTTCAATTGTCTTTTTTTGTTTTATTTTATTTTATTATGTATTTTAATATTATTTTTTATATATATTTTATGCCATTCAGAAAAAGGAGAATAAAGAATTGGTTATTCCAATCAATTGTTTTCATCGTCATCATCATTCATTAATTATTAAATATTCATTGAAATTCAATAAATTTTCTTTTGTTTTTTACTTTTTATTTATTTTTATTATTGTTCTTATATTTGTGTTTATAATTATTATATTTTATATATATTTATATTTATTATATTTATGTAGTTTATTTTTAATTTGTATATATATATATTTTATTATTATGATTATTATTTTATTTTTTTTTTATTTACAATCGACATCGTCATCATCATTCATTTGTGATTTTCTCTCTTAATAATATTTTCATACTACTCGTGTAGGTATGTATGAAAAAATATAATTTTAATTTTTTTTATGTATCTACGAGTATGTATGTGTGTTTTTTCTTTCTGATATTTTTAACATTTATTTAAATCAATAACCATAAATAAATTGATGATTTATAAGAAAATTTCTCGTTTTTTTTTTAATTAAATTATTATAATGATTGCATAATTTTTTATCGCTTCATCAATATCATCATCGGGAACGTGTGTTTGTGTATGTTTATACTATATGTGAATGAGCGAGCAAGTGCAAAAACAGATGAGGTGGTGATTAAAGGATGGAATCATTTTTCACATATGATTCATTGGTTTCATTATTATTATTCGTTATTTTTTCAATTAAGTTTATTTATTATGGTTGATTGATTTTTTTTTCATTTTATTAATTTTTGGTTTGTCATCATCGTCGTCAACTCTTTTTTTTATTATTATTTATTCTTTTTTGCACTAGTTTCTCGGTACAAGTGCTCCAATAAAGCGAGATTTTTTCCTAAGTTAAATCTTATATCTTAGTTGCTTAACACTGAGAACGTCCGTGGAATGATTCATAGCTGTTGATTTAATTAAATTTGTGACTTTTGCGCCCATATTATATTGACAACCCATCTTCAGTGGTAATATTTTAATATGCATATCATTAAAAAAATAAAAGATAATAATAATCATTTTATTGAATTAATGAAAATATGCAACCGCAAATGATTTTAACAATAAATAATAATACATTATAAAATTTTTTCTTTTGGTTTAATATTATTATTATTATTATTTTTTAAAAATATAATTGTGTGAATAAACTATTTGTATAAATTTTTTATGGTTAAATATATTAAATAATTAAAAAAGTTACTTTGGGGCTATTTTTATCTGTATGATTTATCATTCAATTTTATCATGTAAAATAATTTATTTTTTCCAATAAAATATTCATAGAATTTTTTTTTCGGTTTGTATCGATGTGGTTGGAACAGTTTGACATAAATTTATTAAAATTCGGCTGTTGTGGCTTAGTAACAATTCAATTACTATTTTTTTCTATTTTATAGGGGTTGAAGTTAAGCATCTATTTTTATTTATTTATTTTTTTCATGCTATAGTACATTTTTTGTGTTTTTTTTTCCACTAGTGTGACAACCAGTAACACTTTTGGAGCTCTATTAAAAAGGAGCTTGCTGAAAGAAACGAGAGTCAATTTTCATTGGTTTTGAATTTTTTGCGTTCAAAAAATGTACAAGGTTTGTTTTTGTATTTTTTTACAAGTTTAACTAAAAATTTATCACATTTAATATACAATCATTTTACATTTATCATATATGTTTAATAATAATAATCTTAACTTTTATCTATATTGGATACAATTTAATAACATCTTGTCCCAGGAATATTTTTTCTTTTAGTTTCCTTTTGAGAATTTCTTCTATTTATAAGTTTCTCATTCGTTCCAGTCACAGTCAATATGGCGTTTCTTGAAATTCATTTACTAAATTTACAGATTTTTTTTCATTATTATTAATCTTTTTACACATTTAAGTTTTTTTTTCAAATTTCTAGCAAACTGTACTAATTTTAAAAAAGCATTTTTTTAACTTGGCGATACTATGTTACATTTATGCTCAAGAACACTTAATTTTATAAATATTTCATTGTTTCCGTATTTATATTTTTTTTTGTTCCACTACTACCTTTGGGTTGTTTTTGTTTATATCATCATTATATTTATTTTAATAAAGAACGGAGAGAAATGGACATTTTTATTCAAATGTGAACAACGAAACAAAAGTTGTTACTAATGCACATTTAGTTTTTTTAATACAATTTTTCCTCATTATTTTATTATTCATTATTATTATTAGTCAAACCGTTTGCTAATAATTTAACTAGAAATTGTTATTAACGTTGTTCTTAATTAATATTAAGTTTTACAATTAAAGAGCACCAAAGGCGTAGCCTGATTAAGGCGCTTGACAGTTTAATTTAATTATTTTTTTCCTATAAAGCTTGTTTTTCTAAAAAATAAATAATAATTTTAACATTGAAACACCTTCAGTGTTTGACAAAATTTTGAATTTTTAAAGCAAATTAAGACTGTTAACTTGCAAAAAAAGATTTTTTTTTGTCCAAAGTGATTTTTAACAATTTTTTATACATTTCTTTTTTTCGCGTTTAGAAACCATTTATATTCAGAGGCATTTTTGACGATGATGATGTAAAAATCTTATTATTAATAAAATTGCATATTTTTTTGTCTTTATCAAAAATGTTTGGAAGATAACAACAAAAAAAAAAGTATAAAGTTCGTAAAATAAAAATAAGCAAAAGTTTTATTGTTATACATTTTGATACGAATAAAAATAAAATAAAAATTGTCCAAGTTTTGAATGAGCGAGCGAGAGTAAGTCTATCTTTTTATTATTCCGCACGCATGTATGCAAGATTTGATTGCAAAAATGCACAAACATCCCGAAAATATTTTTTTCTCTTTCTTATCATTCTTTGTTTGTGTGTCAAATATCAACACGACCTATTGCATTTTTAAAATTATTTAGAAAAATTGCCGTGTTTGGATATCTGGTTGTCTGTCCATAACGCCGTGTAAATTCGCCGTTGCTAATTCAAGAAAGATCGATTGAAAACTTAAAATTTAAATAGGAGCCTTATGAAAAATGAAAAGTCGTGGAAAATCTCGGAAAAACTAGGAAAATTCGTGAAAAACCCTGAAAATTTGTGGAAAATCACAAAAACTCAGAAAATTCGTAGAAAATCAATATCTTAAAATGCTTGAGCTTGAACTATGAACAAAATAGTAAACGAAAATTGGTAGAAAATTTAGGGAAAATCCGGAAAATTCGAGAAAAATCGAAAAAGCTCTGTATAAAAAACTTCGGAATGAAAAATGTCAAATTCTTAAAATATTAAGCTCAAAGGAGTCTTATGAGTAGCGGGAAAAGTGAAAATTGTGAAGAAAGAAAGATTTGGGAAACTTTGGGAAATTCGTGAAAAATATGGAAAACTGTGGAAATTTAAGAGAAAAAGTTTCTCGAAAATAAAAAAATATTTAATAGGAGTTTTTTAAATGACGGGAAAATTTCTAAAAAATCCGAAAAATTCGTGAAAAATCGAAGAGGCTTGAAAAATTTAAAAATCTCATGAAGTTCATAGGATCCAACAAGAAATGTTAGCAACGTTAGAAGTGAAAATTGAAAGAAAACTTTTGAAAAATCAGAAAAACTTGAAATCTCTCGATGAAAATGCAGTTTGAACTTGAAAAAGCGCTTAAGCTCTTCTACTCGACGAACCCTTTTCAATCTCGTTTCGTATGCCATACTCAACAACAAATTTCAGAAACATGCGGCAAATAAAATTATCGGCGACTGCTGTTGCCACTATTAAACTACTTTTCTTTGGTCAATTTTTTTCGTGTTTGTCAGAGAGATGATCATTGACAAAATAGAGTAACTTTTTTTTTGGCGCAACATATTGTGATGCTTGTTGTTCAATGAAAATGTCGTATGTTTTATGGGTGTGGATGGGAAAGGCGCGCGTGTTGATCATATTTATTATTTTTTTTTTAACACAATTGCACTTAACATGACTCAACTTGGCCGAGGAGGAGGCCTTGTCCCCGAATCGGAGCAAAATAACAAAGCGAGAGAAAAAAAAAGTTAAAGGCATAATAAAACCTTATGTTGTTTAATAAATTTTATGACAAATGTTTTATATGTGAATGTGTGGCCGTAGCTACTTTTATAGCTTTTTTATTTTGCATATTGCCATGTGAGTGAAAGCGACATGCATAAAACATAGGAATGCAATTTCCATGAATGATTTTGCTATATAGAGACACACCAGAATGGACAAGAATTAATCTAAAGAGATATGTAAATTTGAGTTTTATCGACAATGTTTTGATGAAATTTGTTGCAAAAGAATTTAATTTTGTTTGCCAATTTTTTTTTCATACAAAAAAAAAATCCGCAAATTAATTCATTCGTTAATGGTTTTATTTTTTGAAGCGAATAATTTAAAGGAAAAATAATTGTGGACGGACATAAAAACCTCTGAAACCCGGTTTTCTTTATGGAAAACTCGCTTATAAAGGATTAAAAGTAAAAATTGAAGTGCTATCATGCGAATAAAAAGAGGATTAAAATCTCACAAAGAAATGTATATTTTTTCACTCTCTAATGGAAAAACCTCCAAACCAAATTTAATAAAAATAAAAAGTTTTTTTCTGGAGAAAAAAAAAGTTTAAAAACCAGAACATATCATAAAATGCTATAGTGAGCAATGCATAAAGCTAGAAAGTACTGCTTTCCTCAGGAAGTTATTATTAACTTTCAATATGTTGGCAAACTTGATGCAACTATTACAAAACTTTGGTCTCGACTCGAACGAAATGTGTCGATTTGCAAGAAGATAAAAATTTAGTCAATATATACTATAGAGAAAAGTTTCGGAAGAAATCCTCATTTCCGTATAAAGATTTTTTTTCGGATCTACCAAAAACCACACGAAACAAGATACTGCTTGATGATGGTCGCTTCGCCTGCCTCGAGAAACTCGTCGTCGTCTACTAATTTTTTGATGATATTAAAATTGACTATGGTAAGTCAATTTTCTTGCGTCTATCTCAGTTTACTTTTCATTTAATGACGACGACGAAAAAAAATTGGTAGAAAAAAGTTTCGATGCGAAAAGTTTCTCCAACGACGACGACGGACGAATGTATGACACGTACAATTGAAATTAGATCCTGATTATTATTTTGCATATAATTTTAACTCAATTTTTCTTCGTTTTTCAATCTCTTACTCTCTATCTCGTTTTTCACTGACACAAAAAAAAATAAAATAAAATATACGCGATTCGAATTTCCTCAGTGCGATTTTTCTCTCTTTATACAGTAAACTTGTAATATCTTATTAAATTTTCATGCATAAAATCTTGAGTGAAAATGTGCCTCCTTTTTTGCTTACTTTCCTTGTGCGTAATATAATAATGATCGTAAAAACGATTATTATTATGTATAGCGTGCCGCACATACGAAAAAAAAATTTTTACATTAAATTTTTAATGATTTGCATAAACGATAACATTTAAAAATGGCAAAAATTATAGACAGGAAATATCGGATTATCTGATATCTCTGTCACGTACATTAGAAAATAATTTTCGCAGATTTATGTTTGAAAAGTGTTTATATTTTTTTCTGTAGAATTTACAAAAGAATGAAAATGTATAAAAATAATAAAGAAAAAAATATTTTTATTGTTATTTGTTGTTCCGATATTATTAAAATTCCTCGTTCCTTTTGTTTCATGAGGTGAATTGCGTCGACCTTGACATTTTTTGTTTGAAAAAAATAAAGGATCTCATAAAAATATTTTTTTTGTATGGTTGAAAAATGACAGTTGATATGTCTTGTTATGAGTATTTTTTTTATGAGAAATTAAAAAAAATCATACCTCTGTAAGTAAGCGAGTAGTGGTAATGATGGTTTTTCACTTCAAATTTATAATTAATTGTTTATTATTTATTATCAATATAAATATTTACTTTGTACTTTTCACATCAAAAGCGTTGGTTCAACTACTGATTTTTTTTATTTTTCAAATTGATTCAATTTTCTTTTACTTTTTGTTTATTTATTAATTTTATATTATTTTAATTGTTATTAATTAATTATTATTCTATGTTATTTAATGTTTTTTTAAAGAATAAAATTGTGTATGGCTAATTTTTTGTACATAAATATATGTTTTTATTTTTATTATAATTAGGTTTAATATTATTTATACACATTTAGAGAATTGAAAAGTTGCTATTGTATTATTTTATTTGCTATAATTTATAATAATATTAGTTATTGACGATGAAATGACAAAACACCTATCTAGTATTGTTTGTTTTTTTTTGTGTTATTATATGATTAATTTTAATTTAATTTAAACTGCAGCAGTGTTAATTAATACAAGTTTTGTTGATAAATAAATTAGGATTTATGCAAATGTTTATTTTTATTTTGATAAATAATAAACATATATTTTTTTAATTGTTATAAGAAATTGTTCTGAACCGAATTATTTTGTATAAATATATGTTATAGGCGTATTTTGTCTTATTTCTTCAGTATTATTTTGAATAAGAAATATGAAAAGAGAAACCGTTTGATTATTTTTTGTGCCATGTTTTTTTGTTGTTGTTTGCGATTCTCAAGATTTGCTACAATTGTTGTTATAATTTTAAATATTTCATTATTTTTTTTTAGTGAAGATGAACAAAAAAAGTTAATTTTTAATGTTATTTACAGTTTTTTGTTGATTTTTCTAATGATGATGATTTCTGTAACTCCTTCTTTTTTATATTCATGTTTTTTTTTAAATTATTAATTATATATAATACATTTATATATATTTTTAATATAATTTAATAATTAAAAGTAGTTAACAATAAAAAGGGCACAAGGGTAATTTTTATATTCAAATATATTGTATCGTTTATAGTGTTTGTAATTCCGTGAGTCGTTTATATAAAATGTTTATGGTTCTTAAATAATAATAATAATTATGGGATTATTACATTTTTTAACAATACACATCATAATTCAATAATTTCTTCTCGCTTATGAATTAATTATTATTTAAAAAAAATACAATTAAGAGACATGAATATAAATGACATCGAAAGACATTTACCGGTCGAAGGAAACATTTCGTTGTTAATGATGATAATAATATATAGAATGAGCAAACGAACGTTCTTTATGTAGTTTTTAACGAAAAAATATTTTATTTTCTTTATTCTTTATTTATCATCATAATTATATAAGAAAATATTTTCTGTTATTGTTAGTTTTTCTTTTATTCTCCAAATACTTTAATTTTTTATTATGCTAAAAATTTAACTGTAATGACATTAATTTTAATATTATTTGTGCATATTTTTAATTGTTTTGTTACTTTATTCTCTTTTCTCCTTGTATTCATTATTTAATGTAGATAACTTTATTTTTTTTTTACCCAATTATAATCAACTTGACCGTTTCCTGCTTCTTTATTGTTTTACATATTTTCGATATTTTTTTTAGACTTTTTGCTTTTCGCAACTGTGTCGAATGCTAAATCAACAGGTGACAAGAAAAGTTTTTTCTTCTTAATTAGGCACATTTTTTCAATATCTGACGCACGTTTGCGTCGAAGCTGATCCTGTAAAAAAAAGCGAAGAAAAAAAAGTTGAATTTGTGACGAGATTTAACAAAATTGCAGACGTCTACTGCTGCTGATTTTGATTAAAATACGAAAATCACGCAAATCTCATCATCCTTTTAATAATCTTTGTATTTCAGTTTTCCTTTGTAAGTCTTTACGACAAAATGTCGCTTATTCTTTTTTTTTTGTTTTTTTTGTTCGTTCGTTATCATTTTATATAGGTACATTTTATATTTATTAAGAAGAGTTGTAGGATGAGAGATTGCTGTGTGCCCTTCGGATTGAAAAGGTGTGATATTAAGCTCTTATTTTGGATAAGCGGAGTTGATTATCTTCATCACTAAATCATTCTTCCTTTCAGGAGGTTTGTTTAATCCTTTTATTGATTATATCTATTTCTTTTGGGGCTATTTTAACCCTTTAAGAGGTGAACTTAATTCCTTGAGTGATTTTTATATTACCTTCTGACTTTTCTAACTTTTAAATGAATTAAATGAGTATCTCAAGGGATTCATTTTCAGGACTGAAGACAATAAAATTCGAAAAATTTTCTAATTGGGATTACGTTAGCCACTAAAAGGGCTAGAATAAGTGGCAAATTTACATGAAGGCCAATAAGACTGTAGCCTTAAGTCCCAAAATTGTTGATAAAGGCTCAATAACCTCCCAGTGGGACGAAATAACCTTTTTTTTAAGGCCCTGGGGTCTTAAAAATAAGCCCCCAAACTTTTACATAGAGAAATTCCGAAATTTTTATTTTTTTGGAAACATTTTTTTTAATTTTTTCAAAAAAATATAAATTTCGGAATTTTTCCATGTAAAAGTTTGAGGGCCTTATTTTCAAGACCCTAGGGTCTTAAAAAAGATTATTTCGTCCCACTGGGCTTAGACATGATTGTCAGTTAATCCACCCTAGCTAGAACCTCTTAGGGGCAAAAAATGGGTCAAATTAATTCTTTCAAGGGACAGATCCTTGAAGGTCAAAAAATGTCCCTTTTTATCCGACGCCGTAAATGGATGGCGCCATAAGTTTAATATTAAGGATAAGGTTAAATTGACCCCTAAAAATCTGTAAAAATCTCAGAAGGATCAAAAAAGTCCTTTAAGGGGTCAGACATACCCCTTGAATATATTTGACCCTTTGAGAAATTTTTTGACCCCTTCAACAGGTTAGATTAATTTATCCGAGAGGAATTAAATTAATCCATGAAGGGGTCAATTTAACCTCTAAAGGGGTCAAATCAAATCTCTAACTTAAGATGTTAAATTCCTTAAATAGAGTAAAATTAAACCCTTTAAGTAGTTAGGAAATTCTCTTAAAGATTTAATTTACTACCAAAGTTAGTATGTAAACAATCTGACCCCTTTTTGTGACCCCATAGTCTCCAGAATATTCCCATTTCCAAAATAAGAGACTAAATGAACCCCATTTTCAATCCGTAGGATGTGCGCATAAAAAAAGGAGAAATAAAAAGAGACACAAAAGAAGAAAATTTATCGTTCTTTTCTTTTAATAATAAATTATAACGCTAGTTGCGCGTCTAATTAGCAAAAGCATGACATAGCGCGTTCCAAGCTAAACTGTTTCACATTATATCCCGAGTACACGTAGTGCGACTACATAACCCCGATTTCACCTTAATAATTACCTCGTTTATGCAACAATGAACAATACACGTGAAACACAAAAAAAAAGAAGCGAAAGAAGAAGAACAGTCTTGCCGCCACATGGTACAACAATAATTTATATCGCGCGCTATACCGCATCGTGTCGTCGTCGTCGTCTCTTTTTATATCTCTTCTCTTGCATTTATTCTAATTAGCAAAGACAACAATAACATTATCTTACCTATATTTCCATGTCGTCCGTATCAATTGTGAGTCGCGATGCGGACATGATTACGCCGCTATCTGTGGAGCCGGTTGACTTCATGGACTTTTCCGATAAATGATCGTCGGTGTCTGATTGATTGCTACTGTAACCAATCACGTCGATTTCATCTGGAAAAAAAATAAAAAGAAAATGGATTTGTTGAAATTTGCGTCATTTTGTGTTTGTTTGTGTGCGAAAATTGCCTTTATTCAGGGATAGATAGACGAAAAATTTGCTTAAGAAATCACACATAAAATATTCAAATTTTGCAAAACTCAGCGCTTGATAAATTTTTCCATCTTGCTGAAACGACGCGACGACACAGCTAAGGCGTGCACACTAAATAATGTTACATTTATCTTATTCTCTTGTGCTTAATTTATTTGTGCAGAAAGTTATTTATTAGTTTAAGTTGAGCATTTTATTGTCTCATACTCGCGCGAATGAGTGAAGAAAAAATTTTTATAAAAATTTATGTATCGCGCCAATTGTCGTAAGCTAAAATATTGCGAGATAAAAAAGTTAGAAATTTTCAATATTTTGAACAAAACGAGAGTTTTCAAGAAAATTTCAAGGTGTAAAAAAATTTTTTTTTTTAATTTTAAATGAAAAGCTTATTAAAAATTTAAAAAAAATATTAAAATTTTAATGAAATTTTTAATGAAAAAGGTTTTTTGAGACTTACGTCTATAGAAATCTATAAACATAGATTTTTGCCGATTTTAAAATAATTTTTGAATTTTTTTTTGTCGTTCAAAGAAACTTTTAAAAAACTATTTTCATGAATTTATTGTTATTTGGAAATCTTCAGTGTCTCGGGAATTTCTCAGATTGCGATACACAAATTTTTAATAGTGCAGCGCAACTTTTTGAACAATGGTTCCGATAAAATTTTTATTTGTTGGCTGAAAATTATTATTGGCTTTATTAGATACAGGTTGTCACTGACAGACGACACTATTTTTTATTGATTTTCTTGATGTAATAAATATGAGAATTTTTTATTGCTCACACACACTTTTATTAGTTATAAAATATGGATGGCAATGCACGAACAACTCCCATGCAATTCTAGACATCGATTAAATTTAAATTGAACTGGACATTCAATTGAAATATAATTTGTTGGCAAGTTGTGTAGCTTATCACGAGCAATGCGATGCGATGCAAGAAACGAGAAAAAAAGCGTCGAGTGTTCAATTTTATTGTAGACAAGGGAAAATATTTTATATTTTTATATGTCTCGCAGTGAAACCCGAGAGTAGATCCGTTTTTTCCTTTCTTTTTGGTGATGTGATGGAATATTACTGTTATTATTTCATTTCGCAACGCTTTCTTCTTTCTTACCTTTGTTCGAGTCGCGTTGTAGTCATTAGATGAAAAAAAAACGAACTCACACACCATCAGAACATGTCACGACACATAAAATAAATAATAATAATATCCTTTGATCCCCAGTTAAATACGTGCATGACACAAATTGTGTTCTGCATTTGACATTATAACAATGAGGCACACACACACTCACTCTAAGCTGCTTTTATATTTCCTGGGAAAATGTGTCTCTTTTCTCTCCGTGCAATAATAAAGGAGACGACGGCAAAGGCGATTGTTATGCAGGAGTGCTGAATTGAGCAGTAAGCAACAAAGGGAGTTCTCGCTATAGCTATAAAATTGAAAAATTTTTCTATTTTATTAGTTTAACAGGAAGAATTGAAATCCCGGAACGCCCCAAGAAAGAAAAAAAAGAACGAGATTCAAAAGCATTCGTTGAAACCAAAAGCTTAGCCGCATTTCAAATTGCAGTGAATGCTTTTCATCAGAATTTAATTTTTTTTTTAATTTTCTTGGATTAATGAAATTTTTTCCTATTTTCTACGAATTTTATATATTTTTCATGAATTTTCTTAATTTTTACTAAAATATTTACAAAAGTCTTACATACATTTTTAAAACTTAGAAATTTTAAGTTTTTTTCCGATTTTTCATAAATTTTCCCAGTATTTGATTCTTTATCAATTTTCATCTTTTCATGAATTTTCTTTTCAAAAAATTCGGAAAAATGTTGAATTTTCAATGTTTTTTTTTTCATTTTTTTTTTTTTTGTAAATTTTCTTAATTTTTCCAATTTTCCATAAAACTTCCAATTTTTTATAACACTTTCTAGTTTTTCCAAAGATTTTTATTGTTTTTCAGCTTTTGATGAATATTTATTAGAAAATTGCAAAAATTTTCCGGAAATTTATTAAAGTTTCCACGAACTTTTCGTTTTTTTTATATACTAATCCAACTTAAGTTTGTCCTGAGAATTTTTAATCAATTTTCAGCTTTCTACAATTTATTTTATTTAAAACTGTTGAATTTTCCACGAATGTTTAAGGAAAAAAAATTATCAAAACTTGAAGAAAAATAAGAAAAGTTTGAATTATCAAAAAGACACTGCATCACGGACAGACGGACATCCCAATGGGACATCACAAATTTTTTAAATTTTATTTGGAAAGGCGGTTAAAATAAAAGAAGAAAAATGGAGGCGCCATGTCCCTCCTTTTGTGACAAACAACATGCAACGTTAGCACCTCTTGCAAAAAGAAATACATGATCTAAGAATGCTTCCGTCTTAAATAACCTTTTAAACAGCACCAAATTCTCCTCCTATTTCGAATAAACTAAACAAAAGTTTTGCCATTGTGTGTGTGTGGTGATGGTGGCATCGACAGCGGCAGAAATTCACAGAAACATAGTTAAGATTTTCTATTATTGTTGTTATTTTATCATCATAAAAGATAAAAACGGGTGTGTGTATGTGCTCGAGTCAGTGTAATAAAATGGAAATTGTACCAAACTACACAACAGACAACGTCTGAGGTTTTACACCAAGTAAAATCGTTGTTTAAATTAACATTCTCCGTTCGAGTGTTAACATGCACAGGAGAGAAATGCACATGCAGCACTTTTTCCTCAATGCCTTTTTTCTTCCTTTTTTTTCACGTTGCGTCTATTCATCTCTGCATTTGCCGTAGAAGGAGATGAAACGACGAACATTTTGTACAAATGTGGCTTTTATTTATTTGCCAATACCATACAATACAATGTAAATTGCATTATAGCTTTTATTTCAATTCCATTATTATTTGCAATGCAGTTTCTATTTTTATTAACAAATACATAATAAAAGCAGGTAGAAGTTGTCTGTGCATTGCCGTTCCAACAACGTGTTTTCATGGTGAGAGAAAATGCGCAATTTTATTATAGGATCGTTGTTGTTTGTTGCTTCAATTTTATCATTGGTAGCAAGAGCATTACACTTTTCCTCAGATGATGTATACCGTTGCCTTAATTTCTATAGGTACCGAAAAAGGACCGAACCAATAATGATGATAATAATGACATTAAAAAGTTGCAGTTCACCTGATTTACATAAGATAAATTGTTGCCCATAAATTTTAAAGGAGATTGTGGAAAAAGTGACAACATTTTTAATTGAGTATTATATTTAGTTTTAGTAATTTGCATTTTACGAGAAGCGGCATGGCAACGAACAGAATTAAGCTGACATAACAAGGTTCGTTCTTTAGTAAATAAATGCAGAGTAAGAGGAAATATGCTTACATTTTGAATGCGATTTTTTTCAATAGGTTTTTTTAGTTTTATGAATCAAATAATTCAATTTTTTTTTACATAGGCTGCAAAACTTGGCTTGTTACGGAGAACATCAAGAGAAGACTACAAACCTTCGTCAACCGCTGTCTACGATGAATCCTGCGTATTTTTTGACCAAACCGGATCTCTAATTAAGATCTACTGAGAAGAGCTAACATGACGAACATGAATTTGGAAATGTGTAGGAGAAAATTCGGTTTGATCGGGTATACCCTTTGAAAAGATCCCCAAGGAAGTATCCAACAGGGCCTTTGTACACAACCTGCAAAGAAGCCGTAGAACACCTAGCGACGGTCCACACTCTCAGAAGCCAATATTATTAGAAAAGGTGAGGGGCAACTAACTACGATGATGATTATATAATGACCCACCTAAGCACACAAAAAAGGGCTTTCTGTGGGTTTTCTTTCTTCCTAACCTGTTCCATATTCTTCTTTAACCGTGCTGACACTCTTTAAGAAAGAAAAGATTTCTTTCAGTGAGAAGTCTCTAGATAGATAGGTTGTCAGAAGGGCCTCATTGTGGGCCGCTTTTAAGCGTCACCCCTGTAAATCATCATTCAATCTACCATTCGTATGAATGTGTAATTCATGCGCCAGTCATCCTTACTGAACTTATTTCACATTGTACTTAGCTTTCGATTTCGAAGTCCACAGTCTCGAGCTCATACTACCACCATATTGCGCTAAGTGTATTCTGTTGAAACTATAGATACGGAGCTTAGGAAGCCATAAATCACATTAAGGTCAATCTCAAGCAAATCCGTTGGATTTAGTAGACCACGACTGAAATGATCTAATCTCTTTCTTTCCAGAGAAGTCTTTAAATTCTTCAGGATCCATAATGCTATTCGTGCTACCTAAAAGCAACATTTTTTTGTGTTACAAATAAGGACAATCGCATAAAATGTGCTCTGCTGTTTCTTCTGCTAAGTGACTGATTCTGCAATCTGTTGAATCCCTATAACCCATTCTGCTTAAAAATTTATTCAATCTAGCATGTCCGGTTAGGAAAGCAACTATGACTCTAATTTGAGTAATATTCATGTTGTTCAGCTCTCTAGTTCTTGTCAAAGATCTGTTTGGTACAAAACTATTGACATGTCCTGACAACCTCCTTTCTTCGAATTTCCAGTATCTTGTGGTAACTATAACTAACCTCTGGGATCTGAAAGATCTTGCGAATCGACGAACCAGATGGCAACAATTCGTGGACCGCCTTTGCTCAACATGAGGACAGTCTCGAATTTTCGGACAAAAGAAAAGGCATAAAGTAAAGTAAGTATTCTACTGACACTGTCATCATTACTTTTGACAAGTCAAAAAAATTCATCTTTAACATGCATTTTAACATCATGCCTTGTCTTCGCAATGAAAGAAAAAAAGTCCGTAGATATTGGTATACCTTCTTATGTTTAGATAGCAAGCTATATTTGCCTTTATTTTTTCTTGCTGCTCCCTCAAAACAAATTTCGATATTATTTCCCATGTTTTTCTTTCTGTTATTTAGTTTATTTGATCAGCCCTTTTTTACTTGCTTCTTCTACATTTTGATGTCGTCATGCCGGTTCACTTCCTGTTTCTTCGGAATTGTTTTCCTCTTCTCATATTTTAGCGCAAGCAATACCAAATAACAAGAAAAAGAATGAAGCGACACAAAACTTTTTTAATACCTTATTGGCATATATAAACATTTTAAGGCTTTCCTTGTTGTTGTTCTGGGGAGTTCCAAAAAGAGGTTATGCGTCGTCGTCGTCGTCGTTGTGCATAATAGAAAAATGTTTTCGTGATAACAAACGGAGAAGAAGAAGGAAAAAAAAATAGAAAACGGAGAAGATTGAAGAAAGTCTATTATCATCACACATACAACAACAACAACAACAACTTCCAAATAAGTTAACTTTAGTTAGGTAAACATTGCATTATTATATGAAGTTCGGATATAAGCATTATTATAGTTAGACAAACAACTAGGCAAAGGCAAACATGAAGGCGGGCAACAACTATCACATGTGGAACAAAAAAAGGAAAGAAATAATAAAGTATATGAGCAAATATATTTGAGTAAGCAAACGATTAGAGATTGTTTTTCTTCGACAATCGTGCGTCGTCGTCGTTTCTACAGCCAACGGGCGGGCAAGTTGTCGAAGCAGCACGATGAAAAAATACAAGACGAAGGTTCGAGGATATTGATGTCGATCGAAGAAAAATATAATTGTAAATATTAGCTAGATAGATTGTGTCTGCGTGTGTGTGACTGGAAAACTAAAGGACGGCACAAAAACACGACGACTTTAATGGATAACTTGATTATTAATAGAATAATATTTGTTTGTTTGATGTTTGTTTAGAGCTAAGCAAAATATTGGAACATGATAGTAAATATTGATTCGAACTATAAAAGTCCATTTGGAAGTTAATGGTTATTTGACTAAATTTTACATGTTGATTGGCAGGCAGGCAGTTCTGATTACAAGGATTTTAAAACATTTTTTGCAAACAAAAAAATAACGTCTGTTTTGTCTGCTGCGGTTTGACAAGTTTTTGTACTGATTAGTTTTATTAAACTTCTATAGAATAGTCGGAAATATTTTTTTTTTTGTTTTCGGACCAAAGATGTTCTACGTTTTTGATATTGTTATTTACTTATTTTAACCACGTGGTTAATTTAATGTTTTTTTTAATAATATTTAACCACGTGGTTTGCTAAAAAATAAAAAAAAACACGTGACCAGGGCTATTCTTTGACCACGAGGCCTGAAGATTCTTCAAATCAGAAGAAAATCTTAAACCACGTGACCTGAGATATTTTCAAACCACGTGACTTTGTGAAATTTGAAACCACTTAACTTGAAAAATTTTCAAAACATGACTTGAGAAACCTTTAAACCACGTGACTTGAGGACTTTTTAAACCACGTGACATGAAGAACAAAGTCAAACCACTTGACCTGAAACAAATTTAAACCACGTGACCTAGCACTCCATTTTTACTTCAAAATGCGATAAACGAAGAATCTCAATTGTTTGCAATTTTTTCAAAGAACTAAAATACGGCCAAGTTTTTGGAATTGCTTTCTTTGTTTTTTTTTATTTAGTCCATCACCAACATAATCATCATGAACAACAAACACATCCGCCGAGAATACACGTCAACTGAATGAATCTTTTATTCTTCTTACACAATCTAATATCGCAAGAAATTCGTAAAGTGTGGAACAAACATTTTTCTGCTATTTTGTCACGCTTATTAAGCAATTTATTAGAGGAAATTTTTCGCTTGAGACCATAACATTTGCAATATTATCCTCATTATTGTCGTTGATGATGATGGTTCCTCGTCGCATGTTCTCTCTCGTGCGCAGAAAAACAGGTCAAAAGATTATTCGGGAGAAGCAAATTTAGCTGATATGCGAGACATAATGGCAGAAAATTATCATCAAATGAGACATTTTACCTATTTTGCAGCAGAAACTAACTGGCTACCCGTTCTCCTGTGTATTTTTACTCTTGTTATCTGGTTACAGATACATGATTATATTATGCAAACCTCCTCCTTCGGCTTTCGTTTCCACCCATATTTCTGTGACAATTCGTCCGAATATTGCCAAGGATGCAAAATAACACCGACGATACTGGGGGAAGGACATTGAACTCTCCGATTTCATCAACATCATCATCATCATCAATGTTTACTTGTCCAGGTAATAAATGTATGCATGTTGTTGCTCGATATGAATGTAAATCATCTCTCGAACAACTTCAGCAATGTGAGCGAACAGTGAGTTCGGTTCAATGTGTCGAAAATTTTATCATAAGCGTCGTGTTGCAAGGAAAAGCATAACAAAGTTTAATCAAATTATTTCCGATTGAATGCGGTATTTTATACACTTCACAGGACTCTTTTTCAACGTTTATCTTGTTCGTGCGAAATTTCACTTTGATACAATGTCAAAAATGTCACGAAATTGATTGAGGAGAAACATTGGAAAAGTCCGGTTTCGGTCTATTTTAATCAAGTTTTATCTTCTTCTTTTCAAGAGTTTTTTTTTAAATTCCAAAAGAAATTTTTTTCCTCATTTTTCACTCAACCAAAGTGAACTAAACCGAAAAAAGGACATGCCGAAGAAGAAGAAGCAGAAGAAAAAAAAAGTTAATGATAAAGGTAATAAAATGAGTTTATATGTGAGAGGATTAAGCAGAGGAACGTGTATGTGTGTGTTTGGATGTTTTAAATCTTTTTAAATGATAATAATATAAAGTGGTCCAAACTCGGACAGTCATTCCCCTTCGCATACACATGAAAATTGTCGGTAATAAAAAAAGGCAAAAATTAGGGCAAGTTGAAATTTAAATGGTGACCATTTGTTTTGTTGTTTCATTTTATGATCCGCATACACGAACACATGCGTTGTCGAAGAGGTGTACCTTTTTACCGCATTTCAAAAAAAAAAAAAAATGCGGTATTGCCCTGGAATTGTTCATTCGGTTCACGTGGTTTAAGTTTTATTTAAGTTCTTTCTCAAGTCACGTGGTTTAAAATTTTTTTCAGCTCACTTGGTTTGAAGTTCTGTTAAAAAAGTAGCTTAAAAATATTAGGTCACGTGGTTTAAAAAATTCGAAGATCAAGTTAATTGAAAATTACTCAGGTCACGTGGTTGTAAAATTTTTCAAGTCACGTGGTTTAAAAATTTCAAAGTTAAATAATTTAAAGATTTCTCAAGCCACATGGCTTGAAAATTTTATCAACTCATTTGGTGTGAAAAGTTTTTAGGTTTGAAAATTTATTAAGTTTCGTGACTGGAAAATATCTCAGGTCACGTGGTTTAAAGTTTACTTAAAACAAGTGGCTTACAAATTTTTTATTTCATGTGGTTTTTTTCAGATCACGTCTTTTAAAAAATTTTTCAAGTTACTCGATTTTAAAATGTTTCAAGTCACGTGGTTTGAAAATTTTCCAAGTAACTTGGTTCGAAATTTTTAATAAGATCTTTAGATTTTTAAGTCACGTGGTTTAAAAATTTATAAAATCATTTTGTTTGAACTTTTTTCAGGACAAACGGCTTGAAAATTCTTTTAAGTCACGTGGTTTGAATTTTTTTCATTTTTAGCCGATCTTTAGCAATTTTTTTAGATCACGTTAATTCAATTTTATCCGGGCACGTGGTTTGAAAATTTTGTAAGACACGTGGTTTAAACATTTATCAAGTTAAAAAAAAAATAAAAACCACGTGGTTAAAATTTTCTCCTTGTTACCGAAATCGAAATACGGTACCGTTAGTTGCTCTCCGCACGACAACCTTTTTCTTTTATTTTGCATTTATTTTGGTATTTCATTCCAACTGATAAAAACGAGAGAAGACATTCGTACCAAGGTTGATTCAGTCAAGCATAATTTGGGGATTAAAAATGCTACTCTCCACTTTCGCAAAACGACGGACCGAAAATGCTAGAATAATAAACGAAAATGGCAAAAAAAGGGATTTCTTTTATGAATAAATTTCTTTTTAATACCAGGACATTCATAAATTTTGAAGTGAGGGACATTGCTGGCTATCTACGATATACTAATAATATTGTAATAATCAGTTTATCCGATCGCCTCTATTTAGTTGCAACAATCGCGCAGAAATGTACATTTCCTATTTTTTTTCCTTCATTTTCTCTCTTTTTTTATTTCCCATTCAATGACGATGATGATAAAGTCTCATAAAATACACAAGGTACACGAAAAAAAAACAAGATGACCAAATATAAAGAGAGTTGTTTGTTTGTCGCACAAACACTCACACACACACGTGGAATATATTTTTGGATGATAAAACCAAACCACAAAATATAGTTGTATGTATGGCACTTGGTTATTTCCTGTATTTATCTGATCTCCTTTTGTTGTATTTTATACTCCTTTTTTTATAAATATTTTTGTGTGATGGTAGCCAGTTGTAGATTTTGTTGTTTAAGCCAGCCCAAAAAATATTCGCATCCATTCACATAAATTTTCTCATGAATAAATCTAACAAACAATGATAAATATAACTGGGGGATATGTGCACAGCATCATTACAAAGAGATAGAGAGACGACACACACTCGCACACAAAAAAAAGTTGTAAAGTATAATGACAAGAGACTTTCAATTACACATAAAATTTTCAACTGTACCCCAACAATAATAATAATAATCATAGTGTAGTATATCTCTTCTGCTTGTATATTTACCTTTGAGATTTTTTTTTTTATTTTTCTTGAAAAAGAGGTTGTTTGTGCAGCGATTCGAGTAAGAGTACAATGAATGTAATTGAGATCGGGTTTTTTTTATGAAATTGTTGATTTACATTTGATCTTTTAGTTTTATAAAAAGATGTCGAATTAAATTTTTGAAAAATTTCTTAAGTTGTTTTTCAAAAAATAAAAAAATAAAAGAATTGTATTAAAAATTAAATAAAATTTTTTATCGCAGTTTTTTTGAAAATTAAATACATTTTTTAAGTAATTCTACAAATTTGGATTTTTAAGTTATGAAATTTTTGCCATTTTTCTCTTAAAAGTTCAAATTTTTTTTTACGATATCTTTATGATTTTTGTAAATTTTTCAGTACCGGGTCAAATTTCAATAGAAACTCGTGAAAAATTAGAAAAAAAAAATCAATTGAATAATAAAAAAAAATATTCAAGTTTAAGAATTAGTCACATTAAGGCAATTTCGAAAATTAAATTTTTAAAAATAAATTAAAATAATATTTTCAGAAAATTATACTTTAATTCACTTTATTCAGTTGATGACATTTAAAAGCCCTAGAAGTGCAAATATTTTTTTCTTTTGCTAATTAAGTTTACTTTTTTTCTCAAGTCGCATAAGTTTTTTCTAAGTTAATGTTTTTAAATCAAAAAATTTTCTTCATCGGAATTTAAACACTAATTTACGACCCAATTTTCAACAAAATTTCTTTCATAAATAAAGCTAAAAAAATTTATAAAAATTCAATTTTAATTTCAATTAAATTGTGAGAAGTTTCTAAAATGAATAAAACTTAAATTTAATTTAATTTTTAATGTTTTATGTTGAAAATTTAGGACGTCAATAAAGTAAAGGAATTCCCAAAGTTGGACCATAATTGGATGGCCTGTGTATTTTTCTCAGCAGGCAGGAAAAAATTAGTTTTCTCTTAAACTTCAGTGGAAATTCATTTTGGTCGACCAGCCTAACCAGTTAAAGTTCTTTTTAATTATTTTTATCTCTTTTTTTTCAAATTACACAAAAGTACACTTGCCCGGTGCTTGATAATAAATACAGACCTACCAACACTTGATGATGGTGAATAGTATTTGGATGCATTTTTGTCGAAATAAATTCGACGGCAAACGCTTGACATGGCGGAAATTTTAAATTAACGCATGAGGGTCCAATTTGACGATAGAAACATATTTTTAGTTCAAACACACTTTAGCCACATCTCTTTTTATGTTTTTTGAAAACTAAACATAAAAGAAAAAAAACTCGTACAATAATATAAAAAAATATATAAAAGAGAGCTTTTGTATTGTTGCATAGTTAAAAACTTCAATTACAAAATTTTTCCATCAATGGCATGCCATTTTTATTACAATGCCCACATACACACACTCACATGCACATGCGAACGAGATACGGGTTAGAGCAGAGACGAGGCAGATACGTGCATTTTCTAATGGAATTTTTCTCTGTCTCTCCTCGAATGTATGTAAAAATTTGCGTTGCTGCGATGGAAAAATGTTAATTAAATTCTTTCAAAAATAAAAAAAAATGTGTACATATTTTGTACAATTTATTGACAATGGAAACTGCTAGAGTTCTGTATTTATTTTTTTTGTTGTGTGCTCGCGAGTGTGACTTGTGCTGTGGGTTGAAAAATATAGAGACAATTAGATTAAATTCAATTTACTATAAATTCAGTCAAAAATTTGTAAAGTTTTACTCGAAAAAATTTTCTGCTGCTATTAATTAAAGTCACAAAAAAACCTTGAGAGTTGTAGATATACGGAAAATTGTGAGAAAGATAAAAATGTAAGTCATTAAGAAGACCCTTTTTTTTCAAATTTTCTTCTGAGAGACCAATTTTTTTAAAATTCGGCAAAGCAGATTTTCAACGACTTTGGTAACAACTTTTCACATGATATTTGTTGAAATCCTCAAATGGTGTCGTGGTGTCACTTTTAGATCTCTGCTGACCGACCTCGAGATGGCGCTGTTACTTTATAGCGCATTTATTTAGTGTTATGTTAGCTTTTTGACAGCTGGATAACTGTCTAATAATTTTTATTGGCCCGAGACCCAAATGGCGCATTAAGTCAAATTTTAAGAGTTTTTATTGAGAAAAAAATCTTAAAATGTGCATTGGGTCAAATTCTTTGAATGTGCATTAAGACAACATTTCAGAATGTTCATCGGGTCAACTTTTCAAAATTCGCATAGGGTCAAATTTTCAAAATGAGTGCAATCATAGAATTTGCATTGGGGTAAGGTTATAGAATAGAATGTGCACTGGGTCAAAATTAAATTTATAGGAAAATGTTTTGAATTTTCATCAAGATAGTTATATATCGTAAAGTTTCTTGAAACAAAAAAAAAAAAAAAAGGCCTTGGAAATAATTTTTAAAAAATTAGCAAGCAAAAAGAGCCAAAACTATAATTAACCTTAAATTATAGCTCTCAAATTAAAATTTTAATTTTTAAATTTAAATTAAATTTTTTTTTAATTTTTTTTTTTTATTTTTTTTAACTTTCTTAAGCCCTTTTCTTTAAAAAAAACTTATTTTTTAAATATTTTTTTCATTTGCGAAAAAAAAAATTGCCAGAGAAACAGACGTCAATACCCCAACAATAGTATTTCCATCCTCAAGAAAAGCACAAAAAAAAACGTGTCGACATAAATGAATAATAAAGGCAATTTTCTCGTAGTTGTAATAAGAACACGCGATAACTTTCGCGTTCTTTCTTCTTATCCACTTGAACATGCAGAAAATATAGAGGAAAGAGAAAAAGGTGAAAAATTAATTAAACTTACCAGGCTCACTACTAATTGATGTAAACGATCGCATGCACTCCAACGAATTGGTACTTGATATTGTCGAGGAGCTGGAACTGCATTCGGAAACGGATCGTCGTTTGCACATTGCCTCATTGTAGGTGACTAATTGTTCGACGCGCCACTTCAGGAATCTTTGCTTCTTACTTAATTGTTCTATGTAAATTGTCTGGTTGCGTTCTTTACGCTCGAGATTCTGCAAGATATTGAAAAAAAAAATTGTTGAACCAATTTCAAGGAAGATTTTCCATGCACACAATTTTGATAACAATTTAAAAATTATTCGGTTCATGGCAACACACAACGGCAAAAAAATATATATTTAGAAGAGTCGAGATTGGTGCCAACAACAAAATTTCAGCACATATTTATGTCATGTCACTTGCATGAACAATTTTAAAAATCATTTATCATCCATATATGAGACTTTTTGCTCCTCACACACAAAAAATCGCATGGCAATGAAAAAGTATACCAACAAAAAAAATCAGAGCTACATATTATCATATATTTATTTGTTCGAATTTTGTGTGTCTGTGTGGTTTACATTTTTTTTTGCACGTTGACTCTTTTTTTTTCGTTCGTTGGTATTTTATCATTATTATTATTTCCCTGCCTGGCAAATATCTTGCACACAGCATGAAAATCAAAAATTCGTACGTGAGCATAAAATTTCTGGCTTCTGGTATTCCGGGTCTGTGACTTGACTACGACATGCTGGTGAAAACTCATCGCCGAGTAGAATGATCAGTGGCAAAAAAAAAGAAGTTTTATGAAGCCATCACACTAAATCGAATAAAAAATATGTGCACACACACACAATTACGACTAAAACACATGCTCTTATTTATTTCGATGCACACACGACAGTGAACAAATATAATAGAGGCAAAAATATGTTAGTCCCACAAAAAAAGATGGAAAATATCTATATCTGGAATCTGGAAAAATTGTTGAATTAGTTGGACATGAGCAAACGTGCGTATTTTGAACGTACGATTCAATGCACTTCAAAAAAAAAATGGGAAAGCGAGGATTTTTTGTGAAACAAGGATTTTGTAATTCATTTACATTACAACAAAAAAAAAAAGGATTTTCAGACATTTTTTTTCAAGAATTTTATGAATAAAATTTTGACGTTTTTTTTATTTTGTTGTATTGTCTTTGCTAATGTTTTCGATGAAAAGGGAGGATTTGTATGAAATTTAAATGTTAACGCATTTTTTTTTGATCCGCTTCAAGCTATACTATATTTTCGGACTTGTTAAGTATTGATGAGTTATTTTAGAGTTTTTGTGAAAGTAAAAAAAAATACATTTTTCCAATGTTCTAGATAAAAATTCTCGTTTTTGTTGAAAGACTCCTATTTCAATTTTCGATTCTATTTTTATTCATTCATGAATTTTGAATTTTTAATGTTTTGCAAAAAAAAAAAACATAAAATTTTAACTGATTTTAAACTGAAATGTGAGTCATTTTCCAAAAATTGTTCCAAAAACTTTTTTTTGTATATTTTTAAATAATATAAATATCTTTCCCAAAATGCCGCTTAAAAATTTCAATATATTAAAAAATAGGAGAAATTAAAATAAATCTATTTTTATCGAACTTATACTATTAATTTTATAATGTTGTCAACGATTTCGTATTCTTTTTAATAATATTCTTAAAAAAACGGCAAAATTATTTACCGTAATGTAGATACATAGTTCTAAAAATAATTTAAAATTTTAAAAATGTGTTCTTTTAACGAAAACAGGAGTCAAAGCTCTTTTTTTAATTTTTTTTTTAAAATTTTTATTTTTGAAAATTGTAATCTATTTTGTATTTTTGTCTTAAAATTATCATTTAGTGTTAAAAAATTTAAATTTCAACTGAAAATTGTTTAAAAAATATTAAAATATGTAAAAAAAAATAAGAAAAATTGTGTTTTTTTAACTTCAAAATTAGTCTTCTCTTAATTTATCTACATTTTTTTATTTTGTTTTTTCTCTGAGCATTAACAAAATTACGGTAAATATAGAATTAAAACTTAAAAAATATTTAAAAA
Organism: Culicoides brevitarsis; assembly: GCF_036172545.1. Classification (NCBI taxonomy): domain Eukaryota; kingdom Metazoa; phylum Arthropoda; class Insecta; order Diptera; family Ceratopogonidae; genus Culicoides; species Culicoides brevitarsis. Next base: position 18,799,506 of record NC_087087.1, on the reverse strand, counting down.
GCTACAAAGTTTGGTTACTGTTTTTTTTTTGTTAAAACATTCTTTTAGTACATATTAATGATAAATTAAATAAAATAAATCTTGAAATATTTGAAATACTTGAAATATTTTTTAAGTGCCTAGTTTTTATGAAAATTTAATTTTCAAAAATTAAATTATAATTAATAAAGAGAGTTTTAAAAAAACTAAAAATTCATATATTAACAAAACCAAAAATTATAATTTTAAGGAAATTATCGATTGGAAAGGAAAATTAGTTAAATTTGATTTGTCACATGATTCGAAAACTCCATTCGGCACATCGATAACTTATGAAAACAAAACCAGAAACATCATAATATAATTTATAATGCATGATTTGGTGTATTCCAATGGAATTATTATTTTTAAAGGGAGAAGAAACAAGAAAAGAACCCTAGAGAGCATCATTTATATTAAAGAATAATTTTAAATTCAAATGGAAATGTCAGTTACAAAACGTATTATGTCAGGAATTTTTCGTATAAGCAGAATGAAAAATATGATTTTTATTTTTCCTCTCATACATATGCGTCTTAGCTATATTTGCAGCACATTGCGAGAGAGAGAGCTGACAAAAAGCAAGGAAAATCTTTTTACCACAATAAATTCATTTGTCATTTGACACATTGTTACAACAAAAGTTAGCTAGATATTTATTTTGATTCGTCTCAAAATAATAATAATAATATAAGGAAATGATGATGACGATGGAAAGGTGGAGACTCATCTATTTAAATGCTGCAGCATGAGATAGGAGGAACAACTATGAAAGAGGTTAAATACCCATAAAATACTTATCTCTTTTGCATAAAATTTTCTAAATGAAATGAAACGAAAAAAAGGTGATCTTCTTGCTACACATATGCCATTGCCATAAATTATTTACAAACCATTTTATTGCATTGTCTGTCTATTTTCCGGTTTTTATTTCTTTTTTATGTTAATTTTTTTCGTTTTTCACATTCATCTCTTTTCAACTAGTTTTTTCATTTTTGGGCAACAACCAGTTTCAACAATGTTTGAAATTTATTTACATTCCCGCAAACACACCGTGATTTTTCAACACAGCAAAAAAAAAAAGAAGACTTACCTTAATAAATCGCTTTGCCTTTGTTAATAAACCTAATGTCGTGTGTCTGGATGCATCACTTCCCAGTGGCACAATTTCCTTTAACCTTTCTAAGCAGTTTCGCAAATGGGCTCGTCTGAAAGAAGAAAAAAAAGAGAAGACAAGAATTCCCGTTTAGTATACTGTGAGAGATGATTGTTAAGGAAAAATTATGGTTTTGCAGGAAAATTTATTGTAGATTTGTGTGAATGCCACACACAACAACAACAACAACAGCGGCAAATATGCGCGGTGTGTTGTGTGATTATTGAATGGAACACAACAGAGACTAACAACCAAACACCATCATTTTCCTTCGTTTTGAAAATATAAAAAAAGGAAAAAAATTGTAGAGAGTTTACATAAATTTTTCACCTTTAGCAAATAATAATAATGAATGGTGGTGGTGCACAGCACAAATTTTTTGTTCATTCCGAATCACGACAACATCAGCGCACACGGCATGCACACAGATTTCTTTTCGACGAGCGCTCCGTGGTAATAATATGATAGTTTTTTTTTTGTATCGAATATTTTTTTTGTGTGTTGCGAAAGAAAAGAAGAAAAAAAAACTAACAACAGCTAAGAAAATAGTTTTTGACACGAAACGTAAAAAAAAGGATTATGCCCACACACAAACATACGCGCACAATATAATTTTGTATTTAAATTAGTTTGTAGCCCCAAAGTTGTATACGGTGGAGAGTTTTCGCTGTTTAGTGGTGCCACACGAAAGTATTTTATGAAATTTATGTAAATCAATTTCGTGCTAAGCCATTGTCGGTGATTATTATTACCATTGAATCATTATTTGCCGGTGTCCGGATAACAAAATAGCTGGTGATCAGTTTTTTCTTCGAGTTTTTCTTGCAATATTTATTTTTTTTTAATTCAAAAAAATTGAAAAAAAATCTGGTATCGTTTCGGTCACTTTTCTATAATTTATTGCTTATCTATTTTTTATTTTGAACAAAAAAAAACTTAAAAATCAAGATTTTTTGCATTTTTTTAATTTTGTCAATTTTGTTTGAATTTAGCAAAGCGGTTAATTTATCCACATGACTAGTTTTTTCACGTTTAATTTTTTGCCACATGGTTTGTTAAATTTATTAACCAAACGATCTGTTTTGAATTTCAAACACGATTGTTTTAATTTTCAAACCACGTGGCCGTGGTTTATTTAATTTCTTTAAACCACGTGACTTTTTTAAATTTTTTAACCACGTAATTTTTAATTATGTAAACCTTTTAATTTATTAAATTTTTAGACCACGTGGTTAATTTGATTATTTAAATTTAATTATCTTAAACGTTTTGATATATTTAAGTTTTTGAAATCACGTGCTTTTTCAACTTTTTCAAGCCACGTAATTTATTTATTATTTTTAAACCACGTGACTTTTTTTTTATTTTTTAACGACGTGACTTTTTTAATTTTTTTTAAAACCTTTTAGTTTATTTAATTTTTTTAGACCACGTGGTTAATTTGATTATTTAAATTTAATTATCTTAAACGTTTTGATATATTTAAGTTTTTGAAATCACGTGATTTTTCAACTTTTTCAAGCCACGTAATTTATTTATTTTTTTTTTAAACCACGTGACTTTTTTTTATTTTTTAACGACGTGACTTTTTTAATTTTTTTTAAACCTTTTAGTTTATTTATTTTTTTTAGACCACGTGGTTAATTTGATTATTTAAACCTCGTGGTTTATTTAATTTCTTTAAACCACGTGACTTTTTTAAATTTTTTAACCACGTGATTTTTTTAGCCACGTGTGCTTGCTTTTTTTCGTGGTTATGAGGCAAGTTTGTAAATAATAATGATTTAACAATTCATAGAATTGTTCCAAAATGACTAAGAAATAAAAATTCAGCCAAAATGACTTACAAAAAAAGTAAAATAAAACACAGGCAAATCCATTCATCAATATGAGTTTGAATGCGACTAAAATTATTTTCGCTATTTCTTACTCCTGCGCGCTGAGGTACTTAACCTGCTCCAATTACTCTGTCACCGGATGTTTACAATTTTACACAGAAAAAAACCTTATCTTGATTGATAAATTGAACATTGTTAACTATATAATTAAAGTGTAATTGGTCAATTTTCTACAATAATTCACTCACCGCATTCCCGTAGCTGTCTAAATCGCACATTTTTCTCTGAAAACTTTTTCTTCTTCATGCCACATTATTGCATTGTTCGCACTAAGTACGCGTCGTCAGCAAACCGGAGGTTTTTCAACTTTTGGGGCGCCATAAATAATGTCATTAATCAATGATTTGGGTCGTTAAGTGCGGTAACGAACGATGGCATAGCATGGTGGTGGTGCTGGTGTCAGAAACGACGGCGGAATAGGTACAGGTATTTCATCATTAGAAAAGTTTCACAACACGGCCCAATAACAAATGAAATTGAAATAATAATCGTCCCGTTTCCTCGGATAATTTTAATGGCTCACAGAGGGCGATTAAAATGTTATTTATTGTCATTTGTTACGAAACAATGGCAATTCTGGCATCGATGTCAACCCTCAATGGCGAAACTTTTGTGTGCACGCAAAAACCCGTGAAAAAAAGGGGGACCGAAGATGATCGATTTGTTGTGAATTTATGTCACTTTTAGCAACGATGAGATCATTATTAGGATTTGTCAATTGTTATATTTCCGGCTATTTGCGAAATCCTCATCCATGAAAATATCATAAAAGGACCAGATTATGTTGCTGTTGCGTAATAAGAAGACTCTTGTTACACCATTAACAGAAAAAAAGTATATGAACATGACAATGACATCAATAACCATTCCATCCATAAATTTCTACGAAAAAAAAATGTTTCGCTGTTTCTATTGAACATTCAGAAGTTTATAGAATCATCTTCCACAATTTTACTTCTAGAAATTTGTCAAACCGATTATTGTCAAAATCAGATGGCCTCGTTATGAAACAAGAAATATTCGTGTCACTACAATGAAATCGACATGATTATTTATGGGGGAAGTTCTTATACTAAATTTACTACGAATTCAACAATATGGATAGCGACAAAAAAAATGAAAGTAATATGAAAAATTGCCTCAGATGATCAAATGCGCGGCACAACAAAAAGAGCATTAGCGCCGAAAATGAATTAAGGTTACAAAATAACACAGAGCTTATGCGAAGGAGCTTACGTCGAATGACATTTTTCTTGCTGTGAGGATTAAGTTTGGTAAAAAAAAAAGTAAGTACACACAAAATAAAAAACCACCAAAAAATATGGGATAGTAGATCATTTTAAAAAAATGTTTAGGAAATTGAATGAAGGCAGGTGTTAAGAAATAACGTATTAAAAATTAAATTAAATTTAAAATTTGAAAGTCGCTTCGACATAAGATGAAACCAAAAAACATTTTGAGTCAGAATTAGTGATTTCGTCTTTATGTTAGGACATGTAAATTTTTAGAGAAGAAATAACTAATTCGACTTGAAAATTGAGCAAAAGACAAAATAACGAGGCAAATTGAGATTTTTTATGTCAAGGTCATCTGTAAGTCGAATTAACTTGAAAGCCTCTACATTAATTAATTGACTCTTTGAAATTTAGATTAAGCACTGAGAAAAAAAGCCAACACTAGCGATTAAGAAGTTAGATTAAATTTAGAGAAAAGACCGTAAGAAATTTTATCAATAAATTTAATATGAATAATGACTAAATAAATAAACCTTTTTAGGTTTTTGGAGCCCTCGTGAGACGATAGAGCTATGAAACAATCTTTTTCTTAACAGCAAGGACGAAGAAGCAGCAGCAACAAAAGCACATTAGGTCGATGAAAATTTACTGGAACATCTTACACAAATAATTGTCACTTACGGCACCAAAAATTTCTAGGGGAATCTATGACTGTCGGATGAAACTACAAATGAACTTGGTCAGACGAACAAGAATCTCGGAACTACTAAATTCCAAGATTTCATAGTGCTGTGGGTGACAGGAAGTTTAGAGTTCTGAAAGCTAAGCTGGCGAATCGCTTTCCTACTTATTATTACTGAGACAAATTCATCTCTTGCTTAGGTGGCGGTAACTGCTCTCCATAACATTTTAAACTTTTCAAATAATTGTTTGCGATTATTTTCGTAAAAAGAATGACTTTGAGGTGGCTTTTCCCTTTAAAGAAAACAATTAAAATGTTAATTGAAATATTTGGGCATCATGATCGATATCGAGGAATTCTAATTGAATCCTAGTTATCAGTTTTCAACTCTTCCTAGTTGCTTAATAGAGAGAACTGGTAATTCTTGTGATTTCCTTTCTTCGAGCAAATTTCCTAGTAGTTTTTCATTTTGTGTGTAAAGTATAAATATAAGGTTAGTCACCTGAAATTCATGCCTCCTCTTTTATGGGCGAACGGAACGAAGGAAAAGACCACGAATTTCTGCGTCTTCATGAAAAATTGAATAATTATCTCATCGTCTCTCATAAAAAAGTGGCTTTCACAAAAATTTTTTTTTTTCGTTGTGTCATACAGAAATAATATAATGTCATCATTATAAAGATTTATATGATTCAAAATTAAATTTTTATCTTTTTTTGTAGATACCTTTTTTTCATGTCAAGAACGATACAAGGACGCTACCTGAAGCAGTAGCAGCAGCAACAACATCATGTGTAATAATATAATAATAAATATTAAAATATGGAGTTGAGATTTTCATTTCCAAAAATTTTTTTTTGGGAACGTGAAGGAGGATGTCCCGAAAGTTGAAAAACTTTCACGTTCATAACTTGTCTAGGTTTTAGATCTTAAAATTTTTATTTTTTTTGTTGAAGGCAAAACTTGAGCGAGCATGTGCGACACAATAACACCCTACGTTTCTCATACCTGCTACAACTACCGTTTTATTACAACATGCAGGAATATGAGTAAAAGCCACATATAATAATAATAATGTACAAAACAAAACATGAAATATTACTCCTCTTATTGTCTATTCCCTTTTACATGAACTCGTCTTCTAGCATGATTTTGTGAAAAGTCTCTTTTATCTGTGTGTGTGTGGTGCAAAAAGGAATGAGGTTAGGTGTGGTTGTGTGTCTTTTGTGTTGATTTTGATGTGACTTTTCTCGTCTTGTATGTAAATTCATTTGAAAGCACCTTTCTTTGAGCTTTGATTCGAAGAAAAGCATCCTTTCAACTATTTAGAGCAATAAAACGCAACAAAGAAATAAAATTTTCTAAACGAAGTACCGAAAATAAATGATTAGAGAAACTTTAAAATCAGTTCGTGACATTTAGCAAAATCTTTCAGTCATTATTATATAATTTTTATTGCATTTTTTTTTGCAAAGAAAAACTTGAGAACTAATATTTTCCCATTGCATTGAAACTTTTGTATAAATTACAACAAAATTTCAATATAACATCGTTTTATAAATTCTTCTCCTTTTATAGTGGAGCCTCTCTCAATAATCCCTGCAGTAATAAAATAATAATAACGTTAGTGCTTTAGTTGATCTCTTGTCTTTTATGTTTTTTTCTTTTTTTTCTCATAAGTAGCACACTTATACAACAAAATGCAATAAACTCTGTTTAGCGAGATGGAATTTTCACTTTGAACATTGGAAGGGCAAAGAAAAAATACAACAATTGTAAAAAAATGTTCAGTATACGTTTGTTTGTGAAAAACACTTACATATTGTTCTGCATGAAAAAATATTTCAAAATTATGTTCAAGTGTTTATTTGTTTGCTACTGTATTTTTTCCACTTCAAATTACAAAGTTGTTAATTTTTTCAGTCTTTTAGTTCTGGAGAGGTGAAAAATTATTAAAGACAAAGCTTTTGTTTAAATTTATTTTCAAAATAAATATTATTTAATTTTTTGTTTGTCATTATTACACATTTTTGAACGTATTTTTTCCTCCTGAAATTACAAAGTCAGGCACTTAGTTCTAGAGAGATAAAAAATTATTAAAAAAAACTATTTTTAAATTTATTTTCAAAACAAATATTATTTAATTTTTTGTTTTTTTTTTTTATTTTTACACATTTTGGTCTAAACACCATTTAATTTTAAAAATTTAATTTTTGATAATTTAAAAAAAAATGATTTTTTAACTTAAAAAATCCTTTTTTATATTTTATATTAATATTTTTTAATTGTTAATATTAATATTTTTTATAAATTTTCCAATTTTATGTAAAATGTTATTTTTGATTGCCTTAAATTATTTGCTAATTTTTTTATTGTAGCTTGTATAAGTTTTGAAAACTTTAAAATTTGAAAAGCCCATTTAACACTAAAATCATTATATTGCAATGCAAATACTTAAAAAAAAAGCTTTTAAGTATAATAAATTCATACAACAATTTCACAATAAATACTTTCAACAATTTGTTTAAAGAAATCAAGAAAAAAAAACGTTCGCAAAAGAAAACTTTATAAATTTTTAGTTTATGTTTGTCTGTGTGCCGCTAGCTTGCACTTGCCGAGCATTCACTCACACAACAAAATCTAATAATAGAATATTTATTTCATGCCATAAAACAGATTTATTGAAACTTTGACACCATAATACAATATCCCATTTATTTGTGCATGTCCGATTATGCTTTTCCCTCTCATTCTCTCTCGCACTCTTTCTCTGTGAGTGTAGCTAAATGGATGTGTGTCGAAAGCAGCAACACGCCACTATAATAATAATTCAGAAAACAAGCATAAGGAGATAGAAAAATATGTTCGACCAACAGCTGCTGCTGCTGCTTCGTCGTCGTTCTTCGAGAACTAGAATGCAATATTGCACTTTTTATACGAAAAATAAAATAATAATAATAATAAATGTTTTTCTATTTGCTGAGAAATCAAAATATTATTCCTCGATGTATTTCGCATTTCATTATTTATGAACTTTTTCGTTTCGTTCGTTGTCTGTTTGTTTTTTTTATTCGTATAAGAAAGTTGCGAAATGTTGCAAGTAAATAAACATAAAAAAAAGTAGGAGAAGGAGAGCGGGGTCAAAAACACCAAGTAATAGCATAGGATTCATTTTTACTTGTCAATGGTGTCTCTTGGAAACTTTTTCCATTTATTTTGGTGTCTTTCGTCAGCACTCAACATCTATCACCTTTACTCTCCTTACGGACGAAGAAGGGCTCAACTTGATGACTTAATGAAAATCATATTGACCCATTAAAAAACAAATTGCCTCTTAAAGTAATTTTAGTCATCCCAGTGGGGCAATTGAACCTTTTTCAAGACCTCAGGGCCACATTGTCCTACCAAGAGCCCTTACCTCAATCATTTTCGGAGTTGGTCACCCGAAGACCCAAAACATTCAACCTGGTTTAGCCCTTTTCGTAAAAAAACTAATAGGTTAACACGACCCTTTGAAATGTTAATAAGACGTCTTATGAAAAGATCAAATCAATCTTTTAAATAGATTAGAAGTTAATTTGACCTTTTCAGAGCCAAATTGACCCTAAAAAAGTCAAATTGACGCTAAAACAATCAAATTGACCCTAAAAAAGTCAAATCGACCCTAAAAAAGTCAAATTGACCCTAAAAAAGTCAAATTGACGCTAAAAAAGTCAAATTGACCCTAAAAAAGTCAAATTGACCCTAAAAAAGTCAAGTTGACCCTTAAAAAGTCAAATTGACCCTAAAAAAGCCAAGTTGACCCTAAAAAAAGTCAAATTGACCTCTTAAGTGACTTTGAGGACCTTTAAATGAATTTAATGAAATCCTTAAAGAATCAATATGACCTCATCAGTGATTGAAATCTCTTAGTGGTACTATTAATTCATTAAGGAATTAAAATTATCTCTTTGGCTTTAGGGATCATTAAATTCACTTCTGGGGTCACTTTGACTTCTAGGGGATCATTCTGATCTTTTTAGACTTGAAGGATCAGTCTCACCCGTTTTTTGTCCGTAAGGTCTACAATGAGCACGAAAATATGCACGGACCACAAACATCGGAATGCCATTTTACGAATTTGCTCGAAAAAGGTGTCTTGTGTACAATAATTCAATCGTAATATTGCACGTGACGATGATAACTGCTCAACTTTCGAATATATTTTGTCGGAAAATAAAGTGACATTACTCATTTTCATTCCACCTTCCACCAATACTACTTCCGTCTTTCGCTACATTTATTATTATTATTATTTTCGCAAAAAAAAAACGAGGAGAGAACACTTATAATATCAAAGTATTTTACACAATTTATGCTAAAACGAAGGAAAAAGGTGTTCAAAAGAATTACTTATACAGGAAACTTGTTGTTGTCGTTCGCTCTACTGCTGCTGCCTTTTTTGTGTATATTCCATCAAGTCAACATGAAAATAACATGCAATCCGAATGCATACACACACAACTTTGTAATGTCGTCGTTGTCGCTCGTTTGAGTGTAATGTAGTTAACCTTTTGTAACTTTGTCAACAATAAATTATATTATTCAACTTTTTCTATTATATTTGAGTTTGAGAAATGAAGCAAGTGAAATGTGATTGCATTTTACGTTGCAAAAGTTTTATGTAATGGGCTTGGCTTCAACATAGACACTCGCACACACCGCATCACATATTTTTCTTACTTAAAATGGTATAAAGACAGGATTCGTTCTGGATTCCGTTCTTTATGTGAATTTTTGTGTCGGTGTGTGTGTGAGCCGCCTTTTTCTCGGAACGAAATGAGAAAATAAAAAGAGTAATTTGGGAAAAGTTTTTCATGTGAATTTAGTTATAACCAAATTTCTAGTATAAATTGAGTCTGGATGCCTAGCCTGGCATTACTTTACACTGGCAGGCAGTCAATTTAAAATCAACTTTTCAGCAAGTCATTTTTCGAAACATTTTCCGAGTATTAGACGAAGGGTTAGTTCTCAATTGAAGTTTATCCGAGCGATTTACTCACAGTGCAGTGGCAAAAGCAGCAGCAGCATCGAACAGACATGACATGACAGTGACATGACATCTCCTCAATTGTTGCAGTAGGTACCGTGTTTATGACATGAATTCCTCGAAGGAGTTTTCGAGTATCAAAATCCTTTGATGGGTGGGATTACATATACTTAGTTGAATAAAATATAGTGTTTAAAGCTGAACAATAATTTTGAAGAAAAAAATTTAAATACAAATTGATTTAAATTTGAAATTTAACATTTGAGCAAGGGCGGATACAGAAGGTTATCAGAGATCTCTGAGAGAAGGAAATCAATAAAATATGTCTTTTCTTTCCATTTTTGATTCTTTTTGTAATTTTTAGTACATTTTGAGCTGAAAAGGGAGGAATATAAAGTTGAGTAAAAATTGTATCTATTGATTTTTGAAAATTAAAATATTGGTAAAAAAATTAAAAATCCAGTTGAAAATTAAAAATTTTATATTCTGAGTGCGAGAAATATTTTAAATTACACAAAAAGATCTTTAGTTTTCTCAATTCTTTTAATTTTCACGAAAAAACAAAAAAAAAATATATTTGCGAAATAAAAGTTAAAAACAAAAATTTTTGGTTTTTCGTGAAAATTGAAGGAATTACAAAAAAAAAATTCAGTCAAAAATAAATAATTTTTAAAATAAATCTTTTTAGTTTTTATATAAATAAAAACAAAATTATTTCAAATTAGGCAAGTACAATTTCAAAAAATGTTTTACATGTCAACCCACCTAACTTTTTCCTAAATTCCAAAATATTTTTTCAAAATCATACGATAAATGACTAAAAATTGAAAAATTTTTTTAAAAGTTTAATTTTCATGAAAAATTATTTTTGCAATTTTTCAAAGGAATTAGCTCTAATTTTTACAAAAAATTTGAAAATTTTATTTGAAAAGTTTAAAAAATTTTTTGAAAATTGTTGAGTGCGAGAAATTTTTAAATTGAAATAAAAGAAAAATGTCTTTAAATTTTAAAGCCCCTTAAAAATAAGAAAAAGATGGAAAAATCATTGATATTATTGTTTTCCGTAATCATTTTTCATTACTCCCACCTCCTTACTTTTTGAGGTTCAAAATAATATGAAACATTTTTTTTGAAATTGAAAAATTTGTTTTGAGATTTTTTCGTTTAATCTGAATTAATATTAATTAACATGTATTTTTTTTGGATCAAACTGTTTAATATTTTTTTTTTATTTATTCTAAAATATTTTTTTAAATCAAAAAAAAATGTTTTTTTTTTGCCTGTTTTGTACTTAATTTTTACGAAATTTAATTATCACCGTTCAAAAAAATAAAAAAAAACTTCATAAAAAAAAGCTTTTTCGTCATAAAACTTGAAAAAATTTTTTTAAACACTTGATTATCGATCGTGCAAAAATATACAAGTTACACCAACACTTACAGCAACAACAACATACAAAAAATTGCACTCTAAAGAATTAGTTCACATCATCCATACACAAAATACACACACAAACGACATGATATTGTTTTGAAATGCAAGCGAAAGATAAAAGAGAGATTTCAAATCCCTCTTATGCACCACTCGGCCTCCCTTTTTATTTGTATAATACTTTTGCTTTTATCATCTTACTTCGTCTTCTCTCTCTCCCGCACATGATGTTTTATTTTCAGTTTTAACTCACTTTGCAAAAGTTGACCATTATTTTGTAAAGTTCATGTGTCAACAAAAGGGGAGCACGACGACGACGACGACGAAAGAGAGACATCGAGAGAACTGTACCTCGTTCGGTAATAGCACTTGTTTGTTTGTTTCGACGAATTGAATGCATATCTGTGAAAAGTTTCTCCTTTTGTTTCGAAAACTTTTTTTTTGTTTACTAGACTGGTCATCCTACGATCCTACACAATCGCCTACCTGAACTACGAGCAAAACGAGATAAGTTGCTTGGATAATACTGAGAATAAATAGAAATACGTTATGTGTATGTTTGTTTTCTTAAACACTTGAAAGGCAATTTATCTTGGTGAAAATAAGAACATGAAATATTGATTATGTGGGATTTAGCACATTGTTCGTCGTCGTCCTCGTCGTTCGCCGAGAATAATATGATTGTGTTGTTTCTCGCACCAGCATTGTCCAGTTCAATTGTGTGTGATTATTTCCATTCCGAAAAAAAAAAATGAAAAAGTGGATTTTCCGAACACAACGATCGAGCGTGAGGTCATTTTACGAACGATGCAAGCGTTCGCTCCGAAAATGGCAGGGAATACAATGGGGGGAAATAGACGAAACAAGATAATCAAGATTTAGATGTATTGTGTGAAATGGAAGCAAAATAATGTAAAATAAGATAGGCATTGTAATCTCGTTCTCCTGCTGCTATTTCGGATGAAATACAATAACGGAAATGAATTTTCACTTAATATGTTTTAAGTTTTAAGTGGGAGCACAAACAAATCTTTTACTGCTTTACTTTTTTATGGGTGTGCGGTAAAAAGCAGATGAATATTTTAAATGGGAATCTTTCATGCCAAATTAAGTGGTTTTTATAACGTGTGTGTCTATTCTTTCGAAGAGCGATTCTAGTTATTTTATTCTTTTTTGTTGTTAATCATTTTCCAGAAGTATCATCCGAGAGATAACACGTGCCACTGTGAAACACGAGCATTATTGTTCCGATAGTGGGACAAGGTTCATCTGCTAATTCCTAGTAATTGCGAATCTTTGTGTATTTCACTTAAGATTACTATTATTTTTAGACAACAAATGGAAGAGGCGTGATATTGTTGACATAAATTTCATGGATAAGATTCTATTTACTACGAACTAAATGTGATGTCTTAACAAGCAGAGTGGTTCAAGCAATGTTTTTTTAGTGTAAATTATTTTTTTTTATTCATTGCAAAATTTTCCGGTTTTTTCAATTAATTTTTCTTATATAATAAACATTTCTTTTTTGTAATTTAATTATTTTCCATTTTTTTTATTTTTTTTCTTTTCCGAAAAGATGGAAAATTTAAAAAAAAATAAAAACAGCGAAATAATGCGATATAAAATAATATTTGAAGATATTCTTGGAAAATTAATTATAAAATTTAAGGAACAAAAATACAAAAAATTAGTTGTGTAATTATTTTAAATTAAATAAATTTTAATTAAAAAATTTAATAAAAAAATTTTGATTAATTAAATAATTTAAAATAAAAATTAATTTCTTTACAAAAATGTTGAAAAATATAAAATTAATCGTTTAAATAAATATTAAAAAAATTCTAATAAAATCTAAAATATTATTTTCTCTAAAATCATTGATTTTGATGATATTTTTTTGATTCTGAAAAAAAAATTAATTAAATTGTTTATTAAAAATTAATTCAATCAAATTTTATTAAATAAATAATAATTATTAATTAATTTAAATTTTATTTATTTTTTCCATAATTTTATAACAAAAATAATTTTTCGTTTTTTGACATTTTTTCGAGATTTAAATATTTTTAAAAAATTTCAAATTTTTTTCCCCAATTTTTACAATTCGATTTCAACTATAAAAACCAAAAAAAAATTTGTGTCTAAAATCAAAATACACGATACAAATTAAAAAAAAAATTAAACTAGATTTTTTTGTTTTTTTTATTTATTTTTTTTTTCAAAAAATATTTTTATTCATTATTTTTCCTTGGATTGAAACAAAAGCAGGATTATAACGTGAAACATGCAATTTTTAATTTTATTGTGTACGCTTTTAAATAAAAAATTTTTAATTGTGCTGAAATTGCTTGACTTCTCATGTTTATGCTTCAAAAATATATTTTTCGCATTGATGCTGATTCTTTGACAAATTAAGCAAAAAACACACTTGAACCTCTCTGCATTAGTTTTGTATTACCTCCTCCTTTGATAGCTAAATGCATATGAACACGCGTAGCACAAAATTTTAACAACAAACAAAGTCTTTTCCCTTGAAAAATGGGAGTAAATGTTGATGCCTCTCAAAATTAAAAACAATAGAAGTCGTGCGAAACAAAAGAAAATGGAAAAAAGCTTTTTCCCATTTTATGTTCTGCTTCTCCGCTACAACAAAATATGTATTTTGTTGGAAGAGGCAACAACATGAAAGCAAGAAAAAAACAAAAACAACACTTTTTAATGCATTCTCGTGCTTTATAGATACAACAGCTAGATACGCATCTCTCATGTAGCTGCTACAAAACAAACAAACACCAAATATATTTTATTTGTTGATGGCTTTGAAGGCGTTTTTCATCCATTCATTTACTTGTACGACGACGACGAGGACGAGGAGAGAGTTTTTGAAAAGAATGTTGTTTGTTGAACTAAATACCTCCTATTTTATTATTTAAGGCAAAATGTAGATCTCTCTTCTTGTTGTTTAATGGCCAGGAAAAATAATATCATCAACGACGAGATAAAATGACGACGATGTTGTTGATGAGACACTGACTCCGAACCACCACCATCGCCACACAGAAATGAAAAAGGATAAGTGCGAAAGAAAGATAAAATGTAAATACATATTTGATATTTATCTTATAATATAGTGAAATGTTTTGCATAACAACAAAAACAACATCGTATAGCGACAAGAGTGCTCGTCCAGCAGAAAGCAAACTTTACACTATAGAAAATTCATGACTCGAAAGACAAAATATCTACGAAATACGAGAGATTGTACTTTGGGGCAAAAGTTTAGAATGTGAGGTAGGTCAGAATTCAAGAATATGCCTTGGGGAAAATTTAAAAATGTGCATTGGGGCAAAGTTTAAAAATTTACATTGGAGGAAAATCTTGGAATGTGTATTGGGGCGTGTATATTTTATCCCAATGTACATTCTTTAATTTAGTCCCAATGCACATATTGAAATGTTGCCCCAATAAAATTTTTTAAGTTTCATCCCAATGCAAATTCAAAAATATTCGCCCAATGCACGTTATTACCTTTGTCCCAATACATATTTAAAAATTTCAATTCACTTCAAATTCTTAAATCTTGTCCCAGTAAACAATCCTTTTGTTGGTTGGTAGCAAATCTGGGTAATTTTTATATATCGCGCCATTTCTCGCTGATAGTTTAGCTTGCGAGAGATAACGCGAGACATGAGTTTTTCATAGTGTATGGAAGCACTTACAGCAAAGTACGAGATTAAAACATTTTATTTGTTTGGTGCATGGCAGGGTATTTGAAAGAAATGGAAGGCAGAACGAATTTTTTTTTTTGAAACATAAAAGCATATCAAGGTTAAATCCTACTTAAAATGCGTCTTTTTCCGCAACGAATCACCCATCAACGTACATTTCCGAAGCATTTTCAATGCAATTTTATCATTTATCCACATCGACACGTTAAATTGTGTGTGCATAATAAGCATGTGGCATGCATGACATTTTAGAAAATTTATAATTATATCAACTTTATATCATTATTTTATCACATTGGAGTCTCTGTCGTTCCGTTTTGTGCGCACAACACGTATTTTTCCAACGACAAATACACACAACTCGGCAGCATCGCACAATACATGAACACAAATTGCATTTGATAATTTAATTAAAAAATTTTATTCAATAACTGATAAATACATCATGTATTATTGAATTAAGAGCGGCATGCATGAATTTTCCTCCACTCATGCAACATATTACGTATAATGTATGCGAATGTAATAATAAATTTGCATCATACACACACACACACACACACACACACACAATGACACACATTTATTGATCAATTGATAATACGTGATATGAATGGAATCAAATTAAAATTAGTATAATTGGTTGAACGAGAAAATCTCTGCGCTTTCAAATGTATCTCATTAGTATTTTAAAACGTTTTTAATAATAAATAATAATTTTCAATTGACAAAACATTCAAAACCCATTCGGATACATACCTACCTCGCGGAATTATTTTAAAATATTAAATATTTTTTTTTTCGTGGAAATAACGCCCCTAAGCTGGTTTCAGACTTATCAATTAAATACATAATTATTGTTGTTAGTATGGAAATGTTGTTAGTTGATGCATGTAATGTCTCTCACATGGGTGAATTCAATTTGTAAATAAATACTAGCTTATAAATATGTATTATTTTAAAATAAACAATAAAAATTTGCATTAAAGTTTTGTTTTAATAAGATTCGCTCTGATTAAATATTTATTATCTTAAATCCAATTTTTAATATAAAATATATGACATCAAATGGCAATTTTCATAAAAATTTAGAATACCAAGATTTTTTTTTTGTTATTTTAATTAATATAATTTTTAAATTAAATAATTTATTTTTTAATTCAAATGAAAATCTCCAAAAATGGTCAAATTTTTATTAAAAAAAATGGTAACATCAATTTTTTATAAAATTTTAAGCAAAAATACAAGTTTTATTTTAAATATTTATTTATAAATAAAAAAATTTTAAAATTTTCAAAGAAAATTAATTTTTGTAGAATATGCAATTTTTAGTTCTCAAATGTTGCATATTTAACGAAAAAAAAAATAATAATTTAAATTTTTAAATAATTTCTAAGATTAAAGGGCTGAAAGGATAAAACTTACATACGTATTTATACAGATTTATCAATTTTTCTTTTCATTTTCATGAAAAAAAAAACTATTTTCATAAATTTACCTTTTTACTTACTTATTTTGGGAGATTTTATTGTAATATATTTAATTATTTTTGAAATATATTTTTTAAATAATTTTAAATAAAATAAAGAAAACAGAAAAATATAAACTTTCACTGTTGACTAAATAATATTTCCATTTTATAATATCACAATTTGTAAAAAAAATTAATCAAAGACAAAATCGGGATTAAACAAATAAATCATAAAATTCAATTTTATATTTTATTTATTTTTTTTTATTTTTATAGGCATATAAAGAAAAATTTCTAAGTAATAGATACCTTCCTTACTCACATACAAGAGTATCAACAATTTTCGACTAAAGAATTCAATATTGATGCAGACACAAATAAATTTGTAAGTATTCAATTTGATATCCAAATTTAGATTTCTATTAAATACATCGACATCTTCATTGATTCTCTATCTCTCTAATAGCATTAGGAGCTTCTTGGATTATGCCAACCCACATAACCGACCTACCTAAGCATTAAAGAGACTTGTGGCTCTCTAATAAATCCTCTTCGAAATGTTTACGTAAGAACAGTAATGAAACCATACATGGATCTCCAATTTCCCACAGGCAAAAACCAAAACTGATATATTTATTTACCTAAAAATACGTAGACAAATACAAAATAATCTGCTTTTCTGATATGATTATTAAATCTAGAGTTTCCTATTGAACGGTCGCTGCGTACATTTTATGATTCGTTACAACAACACAACATCATCATCATCCGATATGAATCAATTTGAATGCAAAAACATTAATGAATATTAATCTCCCTTTGAATGTAAATTTGAGAACTAACATGTCTGCCCGGTATCACGTATAGGATAATAATAATAAACAAAACACTTTAAATACCAATACAAGCCAAATATTTAGTTTCGGAGGCAATAACGGGTTGCTGTTATGTGTGTTCTTATTAATATTATGGTTGTGTTTCGTTGTGTTGTTGCTGGTCGTTGTTAAAATTGCGTAATAATTTAGCCCGGGCCAAATGAGAAATTGTGAAGCACCAGATGGGACCGTAAATAGGACACAATGGCAAACAAAAGCATGACAACAAATTGAGTATGTAATATTTTACATTCGATTACAATCCACTAAATTCATTAATCCTTTTGAGCTTTGTTTATTGTAAATGAACATTTGAACGCACAGGAAATGTAGTCTTTGAAGACTGGTTTCGAATAAATTAAGAAAATGTCTGGAAACGATTGCATGGTAATTAGAGTTCAAATTGAACCTACTGGATTTATGCTTTGTTCGCAACTCAAAAAAAAATATTGAAGCGATATTATGTGAAAGTTCTGGTACAGTGTTGTACTACTGATTGAATGGCTCGAGTTCAAGACCGGGTATAAACGTAAAATAATTTCTTTTAGAAACTTTGTGTTACTTTAACTAATTTTGTATTTTTATCCAGGGATCAAACGGACGCGGTTTTTAACAGGTAATTTTTATTTAATTTTTTCTTATTGTGACTTTATTTTTTACGAAACTTTATTTTCAATTTTTTTATGTTATTTTTATTAATTTAAATATTAATTTTTCAGGTTATAGGAATGAAAAACATTTTAGATAAAAACTCAACGAAGAAGCAAAAATTATCAAGGATTATGAGAAGAAGGATCTATCATCATTAAAATATTTATTCCTGAACTCTTAAAGAAAGTTTAAAACAAACGTTAAACCTTCTTTAAAAAGTTCTGGTCAAGAGGTTTGATGTATCTTTCACGTGCTATATTACTTTTTTATTTTTCAACACCACATTCTTTCCACAAATCACCAAAATCCACTCATTAATCACAAAATAAAGAAATTCCGTAAACATGTCATGCCAAATAAGTTCATTAGAATAATTTCCATGAATTTCCTCGTTAACGTAAAAAATATACAAAGAACGTTCCTTGTCATCTTAAATCATTATCGGAATAACAAATCATTGTCATTAACTAATGATCAACGTTGCGTACCAAATATTCGGAAGCAATTCAGCCTGTCGAAGAAACAGCGCGCAAGAATTAAAATTAAACGTAGAAATTCCGAGAATGATTGTTAAACGTCTCCTTCCCCATGAAACATTATGTTTCATTATGTAAATCAAAAACAAACAAAAAAAAATAATTTTATTAATTTTGTATGCACATAAATTTATATCTCTTGTTTATAATAATTTGCAAGCAGTATCATTAGTCTAGAGGGCAAC
The DNA here is from genome assembly GCF_036172545.1 of Culicoides brevitarsis. Taxonomy (NCBI): domain Eukaryota; kingdom Metazoa; phylum Arthropoda; class Insecta; order Diptera; family Ceratopogonidae; genus Culicoides; species Culicoides brevitarsis. Next base: position 18,780,608 of record NC_087087.1, on the reverse strand, counting down.
TGCATGTACGCAAGAAATAACACGAAATACCTTACAATTTTTTGTCCATTAATTGTTGGAAGTGTTGTTCACTCACCTAGAAAGAAAGAACAAGAAAAAAAACACGAATTAGTAAAAAGTGAGTCAAAAGTCGCGCCGAATGTAAGAACAAAAAGGAACATTAATAAATCTGTTCAAACTAAAGAGATGTGAAGAGGGTATTCTCATCGCCGAAGACATTTGCCATATTGGCTCGTACTATATGTATATTTAATGTTTTAATATTAGCATTTCGCAATAACAATAATAATTTTGCTCAACTGCCTGCTAGCTTGCTCACACACATATTTTCCGTTACCATATTATTATTTTTGATATTACGCCAAATTATACCATGTATCAAGCAAAAAAAGAAGAGAGAAGACACGCTCACATTAAAAAAGATTTTCTTATTTATTCTGTCTATATGACGCTTGTGTATTTGTGTGCGAAGACACACACACAAAAAATATCCGAGGAAAAATATAAAAATTTCAAAAGGAGGAATTTCGTATATGCTCAAATATTTGCATGGTATATGAGACACAAGCTGCACGACGACAACGACGACGACGAAACGGAAAAAATGATTATAAAACCAAGGAGAAATAGAACGGAAATAAGCACCAACCATTAAGATATTACACTATTTATGCGTGTGATGCTTGTCACAGACACATTGTTTTCTCAATTTAGCATTTCTACGACCGACTATTTAAATATTTCTTCTACTTTACAACACATCGCAAAAAATAACGAGGATACAAATTCTTTCGGATTCCACTCGGCGTGTGTGTGTGTGTGTGTGCGGGACAATGCGCTGCGATATGGCGGATACTTGAAAGAATGAAATGTAAAACAATTTTGCACCATTGCTGCAGAATTATGTTATTGTCTTTTTTTTCCTTGTTGTGTCACTTGTGTGTCGAGACACAGCGAAATAAAGCGAAATTGTTGTAATGAAATGGATGTGATAGGAATATGATATAAAGATGAAATTAACGGAATGCAACAAAAAAAAATGAAGGAGAGAAAAATAATAAAAAGGAAGCAATTTACACTTAAATTTATTGTAACGTCGGTCGTGGAATGGAATGGATTCCGGGAAGCAAAATGCAGTTCAATTATTCGACGTAAAACTAATTTTGCGTTGCCTTCAATTTGTATGTGGATCACCAAAAACAAAGTTAAGTTCATGTAAAGAAAGATTCAGCAAAAGATTGTTTTCATTAAAACTCCTTTATGGTTCCAATGAGACCTCAAACTCAGTCCCTAGTTGATCGTTTTGGGCCATGTTTAAGTCGTTCACGAGAAACCTCTTCAATATTTAGACAAATCTTATCTTTTATTGTTTTAAAAGCATTTTTTTATAAAAAAAAAATAAAAAATATTTCAGCGCGATTTCGTCTTTTTAGAAATTTTAAATTTTTACACTTTTTTGGAATTTTTTCCTAAAATTTTGTTTAAAAAAAGTAATACTAAAAATATTTATTTTTTTTTTTTTTTTTGAAAATGTTGTAAAAAAATTTTTGTAAATTTTGGAAAAAAGTGTAAAAATTTATAGTTGTTTGCAGAAATTTTTTTTTCAAACAATGAAAAGGGTTTAAAATTTCTAATATATTTTTGTATTTTCAATCTTGGGTTTTGTATTTTTAAACTTGTTTACACATTTTTTAAAGCAATTAATTTTATTGTGCCAGTTTTTAATTATTCTATGTTTTCAATTTCGATTTTAAACTTGATAAAAATTATTTCATGTAAAATAAAATTTGATTTTTGCTCAAAAATAGCAAAAAAAAAAAAAATAAAAAAATAAATAAATTAAAATAAAATTAAATATTTTGCTTTAACAAAAAGTGAAATATTTTAAAAATAATTAAATTCAGTCTTTTTAAATGATTAAATATTTTATTTTCAAAAAATTAAAATTCACAAAAACAAAAAATACGCTTTATTCAACAATTTTTTCTTTTGACGTTCATTTTCTCGGAAAAGACAAAAAAAAAATCTAAAAGCAACAATAACAAAAGAACGAAGTCAAAAATGATAATTGAAGTGATTTTTTTTGTTTGTCTTGTATACAAAAAAAAATCTTCTTTTCTCTTCCTTTTTTTCCTTTCATTTGGATGAAAATGGTTCACGATAAGAGGAATAAAGAAACAGACAAATTTTTAAAAGCACACAAGGGGCTTATTTTTTGTATGTAAGAGTGTGTTTACCTCTCGTATAAATCTTTCCTCGCTTTTATCTACTCCGCTACTACTCGCACTCGCATTTTCATGCCTCACACCGAAGCGCCGTCAAATAGACAAGACTTTGGAACATAATATAGATAATTAAAAAATAAAGAGGAAAAAAAAGACGAAAAAAAAGTGAGCGAATAAAATCATTTTGTAGATTAAATGTTTTTTTATTGCCATTATAAATGATGTGCGCTTAGCTTGTTTGTTTATTTTTTTTTCTCTTCAATTTTTCGTTCGTCGTTCGCTCGACAACCAACAACTGCTTTATTATTATTGGTTCTTTCTTTTTCATCATCGTCGTCCTCGTCATTGTAGTTTTTTTGTTGTCCCCGCGTTGCTTTCTCTATTTTAATAAAAATAATAAACATGAACTAACATGCCTCGGCGCTCTATGTGGTCTTCGTTTTCCTGTGTTCCGCACAAAAGAAGTAAATTCTTGCTGTGATACAAAACACATTTTTTTTTCTTGCTAAATAATAAACAACGGAAAAAATAAACAATAAAGCGTTAGCTAGATGGACTTAGTCACGGGGCGAGTGCGAGAGAAAGAGACACGACGATAAGACAACAGAAAGAATTTCAAATGAAAAATAAAATTAAAATAAAAGGATTATTTAAATAAAAAATTGCTTGCAATCTGTTTTACTTTTTTTTCCTCTCTGTCTCTCTCTCTCCTGAACGAAGTTTATTATTATTTTTTTTCTCGTTGTTTTTTTTTTGCTTTTCTCAGGAACGGGCGACACACAAAACGTCTCACTTAGAAAGAAAAATAATATTATGCAATTTTTTGTTCGCCCAAGCAACTTTCTTAACCAGATACAAACTCTCGGATAATTAATGGAAAATTTATACATTAAGTTGACAAGTTTCAGATGGTGAGTAAAATTTTCTTCAATTTTTCCGTTTTTCGTCTACAGCACGTCAAGCAATGTCACACAAATGCATTTAATTGGTCTATTGAACTACTATTGCGACGATGGAAATGGCACTGAACAACAAGAGAAATTTTAATCACTCCGGAGAGACATTCGTCCATTATGTAAAAGTTGCACGTGCAAAACATCGTCAAACAGATGACAGTTCAATCAAAAAGTTCATTTATCTTCTCTTCTCGTACTTCTTTGATTCCTTCCATCTATCGTGTCTGTGTGTTGTAAAAGGAGGGACAACATTATTATTGGAATGGACTGAAGTCGTTTTGTAGTTGCGTTCCAAAACGGCAATTTGTTTTGGTCATCATCAGAGACAGGCCAGACTCGTACCATTATCACATTGATGGCTGTTGTTAGAGACATGAGAGATTGCACATATTTTGTATTGCTGTTGCTGCTGGAATAAAATGATGATGTAAGACATGACGAACGGACCAACAGAGTTAATTTATGTGATTTGACTGAATAAATAAATAAAACTATCTTTTTTCAGGGCCAGTTTGCCGGAAATTTTGAAATTTTGTCATCGGGGAGCCCTGAATTGTCACCCGGGGCACTGCACTATCCGATATTTTTTACATAAAAAAGGACCAACTTTCCATCCATTTATTTACCATTCTACCCAAAAAAACATGTTACATTCTCCGTATCTAACACACAAATCATTTTTCCATGTTCCATCATGATCATTTGATATAGAGCCGTCCAAAAAGTGCTGCAACACATGCTGCACTTGACGTCATTTGAAATATAGATTATCAAAAGTACATCAACTGTACAAATGTATGCGAGTGAGTATTTTAGTCATTTTTTGCTGCATTTCGAAATTTGTTTTGAAAAAAAGTCTGTCTGTCCGTTACAAAGTGTCTTTTTGCCATTTGCTAATTCAATTATTTATTTTTTAGAGTCTTTTGAGTGCAAATTCGTAAAACTTTCCGAAAAAATCGGATAAATATTTAAAATATAAAACTATGTACTAGAAATTTTTTTAAAATTATTGGTAAGCCCACAAAATATAAAGAAAACAAGAATAATATTAAAAATTAGAAATTTTTGAAATGAATGAATGTGAAAAGTAAAAATTTCTGAATAATTTTATATGAATGTCTAATAATAAAAATAAAATAAAATAATAAAATAAAATAAAATTAAATTTCTTTATAAATTTCTGAATAATTTTGTAAAGGCTCAGAAAATTCTTGGAAAACAGGAAAATTCCTGGAAAATCAGAAAAATTGAGTAAAACTTCAGGAATTTCCAAAGCATTAAAAATTTGATAAAAGTTCGGGTATTATCAATCAATTTGGAAAATCTGGTGGAAAACTTCGGGAAATTCATGGAAAATCGGATAACTAAAAAAATTTCAAAACCTTGAAATTTTAATGAAAGCCTCGGAGACAAATCATAAGCTTATTTTTGTAAAATTTTGAGAAAAATTGGAAAATTTGTGAAAAATCTGAGAAAACTCGTTAAAATTCGTAAAAAATCAAATATAATAAAATAAATATTTTTTTTATATAGAGTAATTAGTGAAAAATTTAAAATTTGTGGAAAACTTTGAAAAAACTCTTATAATTCGTGGAAAATGAGAAAATTTGTGGAAAATCTAGGAAAATGAAGACATTTTGAAATGCGGTCAAGCTGTTCATTTCAACAAATCCTTTCAATTCTAATTTGCAGTTGTAAAACATATTTTACGACTGTTCAACTGCAAGTTGCAACCACGAATGTCCAAAACTTAATCCTCTTGATACTAATATATGGAAATGCTATCCTTTGATATATCGTTTTGGAGAGTCGGGGAATTTTGCACTTTCATCCGTATTGTCGATTGATTGAGTGCGCTGCACACGCAAGTCGTCAATTAGAATGATTCATTAACATTTTCGGATCATTATCCGCTTTTTACAGTGACAGACGTTATTTCAATCAAAGCTACTCTCTCTCTCTCATTACAGCTGTACTCGCCCAAAGTCCCAATTAGTGATAATTAAAGGCTTAAAGGTAGCTGCGCAATATAAAATAATAATTGTGACGATAACGGTGCGAATGATGATGGAAATTGATGGACGGACGTCGTCGTTCACATCACAGCACGAAAACCAGTGCAAAAGAGAAGGAGATGAAAATAGGAGTAATGAAAGGAGTGAGAGACACAAAAAATATAACTAACTTTTTACAGTTCAGTGAATTGAAAAAAAATCGTTCAAAGGAATTATCGCTGATCGAGTAGTTAAACAGACTCCGTCGGCCGGCCGCGTTCATGTTTAAACATTAATTGAGGCAATGCACACTTTACACGCGTGTGCCTTTTAATGATGACGGTGATGTGAGAGTCGGGAGTTCATCTCAAATAAGTTTAAAATTTAACGCTGCTGATTCCGAAATAATTGGCAACAATAAAAGTCTGAAGAGCAATCTTTCGATAAATATAATTCAGTCAAATCGGTCAAATTTGAGGTCACGCAAAGTTTTTCTTATGTTTATCCATTGCCTTAGCGCGTATCCATTGTTCGAAAGATTATTCCCCCGAATTCCAAACAAAAGATTAAAAATTTAATAATAAACGAGCAACACAAAAAAAATTTACATGATAAAAGTTTCTTGACTTTATTTATTAAAATATTGCTTTATGCGAGAAAAACAATAAAGATCAATGTGTATCGCCATTGGCTACGAATCATACAAGAAATCACGTTACAAAATTGGAATTTATTGCTTTTCCATTGGGGTGACTTTAACAAAAGTTACGAACATGCAAAAGTACCGGGCGTCTCCATTGCCATCACAAAGGAAGGTAGGTACATAATAATAATTGTTTTAAACGAGCAACGCGATAGTTGCTTCGCTACTTTTCCCCCATTTAAATGATTTTTATTTTGGCAATTCTGTTGTCGGCTGCCAGCAATTTAAATACACACACACACACACAAGCTTTGTTTATATCTCGCCCGTTCAAAAGGATGTGCTCCATTGCGTTGAATATATCACAAATAAACTGATTTTAAATGTACGAGAATGAAAAAAAAAAGTTTTAGCAAAGTTCTATTTTCAAAAACATTTATTTTCAATTTTAACATTGTTTCTCTCTCTCCGCTTTCGGCCGTTCTTTTATGGTGTATTTTTTGGCTGTTCCATATAACAAACATGTAAATCGATATCGACGAAGGTAGTGGAGAGAGAGCTACTAGCAGCAGATAGATAGATAGATATAAATTTCAATTCATCCGAACAAACGAGAAAAAATAATTTTAATTTTCTCACGTTTGTACACAGAAACGAAGCGAGCGAACGAACGCTGCAATAGTGTTTCAATGTTACCTTAATGATCAAATAGACCAATTTTCTTGCCTTTCCTTGTATTTTTTTTATTTTCGAATAGGCGAGATACACACAGAATGAAAAACTACTAGATGTAACATTTGAAACTAAGGTACGAGAAATATTTTAAGAGAAAATTTTGATAACTCTTATGTGAAAAAACGCAATATTTTCCTTGTTAATTTCAAATAGAGTTCAAAAGAATTCAAAATCGAATTCGTCAAATAAATCAAATTGTTTTAAATTCTCTAAAATCCTTTGACATCAGCCGATATCAGCATTTCATCGAAAAATAAATGGCATGAGCTTTTTTAATGGTTTTGTATTAGTTAGGCCTACATTAGTCCAAAAAACGTAAATTTAAAATTCTAGAACGAATCAAACGGATTTTAGACATTTTTAGTGCATTTGCGGGTATATCCAAGTACCTCTTTGACATACCCGATCTCACTAAAAATGCATAGAAACACTTTGGTTCGTTCAAGAATTTTAAATTTAGATCTCATTTTCTTAGTGCTCCGAGAGCCCAAATAGGGAGCGAATCAGCGGGTTAGATTGATTCTCGGCTCTGACAATCTAAAATCGCTTCTTCTTCAAAGGCCATGAGTTTGTGATTCCCTACTATTTTTATTTTTTCTGTCAAACATTCTTGGCTTTGTCGATAAGTTTCAGAGCGTTAAAGTAAACTCTTTGCTTCATATCATTGAGCATACTCTCCTCATACTGTCTTTAAGTAGAATCGCTCCCAGTGCCTTATGGCATATCTTTTGAATCGCCTTCATATCTTTCATCAGCATTATGATCGTACTACAATAATTGATATGAGATTGAATAAGTTACTTGTACAGTGTGATTTTAGTTTCCCAGTTTCCCCATTCAGCTTAAAAAAAAAACCGCGTGAAGGTTCAGTTATACTGAGCATCTGGAACTTTCCACGTTGTTTCAAATATGTACTTCAACGAAAATTCTGCTTTTTCTCTGACAGCAACATCACTTTTATTTGTTTGACCTTTAAGTAACCTTGACCTTTAAATATAGAGTAATTCACATCAAGTGGAAGATTTTGTGCGAAATTTACTTCCTCATGACTTCTAAACCTTCTTATGACACCGTAAGATCTATTGGTTTTTCATTCTGTGGGCAAAAAACAAAAAAATGCAGGAATTGATATACCTTTTAGAATATGTAGGAAGAGCGAGTTTGAGGCACATAAAATGCCTGCTGGCTGAATGAAATAAAATTGCAAAATAATTACCGTATTATTCTTTGCTTTTTATTGTTATTATTATTATGTATCTTGCTCAAGTCTCTGCGATGCCGTCATCCAGCCGCATCTACATCAGCTTCAACTAAACATGTCTAAATATACACTTTCATCACGTACAAAACAAATGCTTCACTAAACTGCTTCTCGGGTGTGTGTGAGTGAATTTTTTTGTATGTTATTCGTCATTTTTTTTTTTTCGTTGCTCTAAATTCACTTCACCTGTAGTATATATGAACAAACGACACAACATCAGGCCTAAAAGTGGATGACAAAAGGACGTATCATGCTCGACTAGATTTTTGCATATTTTTTGTTTCTTTGCCTGGCACGGCATGACAACAACGGCATCATCATCTCGACGCAGCTGATGGAAGTAAATACAAAATATGTGTACTCATTAAAATAAAATAGCCGTGGGATATGTACGTGAGATGATGCTACAAACAGCGGATGTTTAGAATGTAAAGTGTTGTTCCACGTGTATTTTAGTGGAAAAAAACTTTTTTTTTGTCGAAATACGAAACACGAAAAAAATCATTGGAGATTTTTGATTGGAAATTGACCGATTTGCCAAATCGAAAACAAAGTCTGGAAGGAATTAGTACACGCGCGTCACATGATTGACGTATCCATGACAGTCAACAAGGATCAAAATTGTCATACAATCAATTTGTATCATCCAAAAATTATTGACATGCAAATTTCGTGGGATTATTAAAATGATATAAGAGGCTTAGCAAGTACGTAGCTAGGAGACAAATGCCTCTAAATTGCCGAATTTGTTGTGACATGCGTGGGACGAGTAATCAACAGTGTGCTGTAAATTGGTCGTTAAATTACTTTCTGAGAATGTCTGGTACGTATAGCTGGAATTTATGACTATTGGTTCAAAATTTTTAAAATTTTCCGTAAGGTCAACTTTTATTTAAAAATTAATTGAACGAAATTTTATTCGGTCCCATGCCCCATTTCAAAGCCGAAATCCAATGGGGCAAAATAAAAAAAAAAGTTAAAAATGTCATCAAAATTGACCATTTTTTGGCCTTTTTCCATAATTTTTCAAAGAATTTTAAAATATTTTCAATTTTTAAGAATTTTTGTATTGAAAAACGAAATTTAATGTGATTTTTTTTCTCTAAAAATATTTTCAAAAAATGTATTTTTAAACATTTTTTGACAGTTATTTTTATGAAATTTTTTTGTTTAAATTTTTAACTCGTAGATCAATTTTACAACATTGAATCTCAATGTAAATACCCCAAAAACTTCTTAAATATTCTTTAGGTGCCAAAATTTTGTCATTTTATATGAAGAAGTATTTCAAAACTTTTTTTTTTATTTTAAAAACATCGAAAAAAAATTGGAACGACCTTAATGAAAAAAAAAATAATAAAAATTTTTCTCCAATTTTCAACTTAATTTTTCAGAAAAACTTTTGAAGACCAAGTTCAAATTTTTGAAAATTTCTTATCTTAACAAATTTTATTTTTTAGTTTCTGTAATTTTTGAGTTGAGTTTGAAAATAATAATTTTTGAATTTTTTCTAAAAGAAAAAAAAATTAGTTTAAAATAAATATTTGATAAATTTTCATAAAATTTTCTTTTCGAAAATACAAAAATGGCCATTTGTGTATGATTCTTACATAAGATTTTCACAAAAAAAAAAATCATGTTTCGAAAAATAAATAAAAGTCATTCAGAAATCATCAAACACTTGAAAAGAAAGGAATTATCCAAATCCGAGTTAAAAAGCAATAAATTCCTCATTTATGAGCTTGCGATGTTTACGGATCAGTCAGAAGAATCAACAAATTCATCAAAAAATTAATCTCACATCCAATTGTTTGTCAATTAAACTAATCTCTCTTTCTCTCTCTCTGTGTCTTCACAATTTTTATGACTTTGTTGATTTTTGGCAACAACATACACTCGACAATTAAACAAATAGATAAAGTTTGAATCAAATTATTTTTCCTCTTTCTTTCTAATCTCGACAATCAAGTTCCACCTCGATGAAAATAAAGTAACATTTCGCACACACCAAAAAAAAAAAGAGACGAGTCGAAGAAACATAAAACTCTAGACCATAACTAAAAAGGAAACCATAAAAATGATTTATTGCCCAGCTTCTTGGGAATATTATCCGGTTTCCTCTTTCACTTTACCATCCACACACATCTTCCCAAGATTTCGTATTGAATTGAATATATTTACGGATTTGAAATTAAAATAACGTAAATGTTGTTTGAGGAAAAAGTAGGTAGTTGCTGCGAGAGAGAGTTTGTCTTCTTAAATAGCTGTGATATGATGATACAAAGCATATTTTTTGTGTGATTTAGATCTTTTTATTCTTCTTTTCTTTTTTTTATTATCATTTCTTATATAAATATGTGCTGCTAAGAGCCAAACTCACATGATAGCTAAAACTTTGCTAGATATAGATAAAAATAATAACAGAATAAATGTGTTTGTCGGTTATGTGTGTGCGCCTATTACCGAATATTTCTCCACTCCACGGAGGAAAAATGGGTCAGATTGATACTTTAAGGGATTAGATTAGCTTTCAGGAGGTCAAATTAAACTTAAGAAATTAAAATGAATTCATGAGGAACCTCAATGTAATAAAATCATCCCCTTTTAAGGTGTTAGAGGTCAATTAGGGGTCAAGTTGATCTTCTGTGAAGTCAATTTGATCTCCCTAAATAAATTTGACTTCCTGAGGAATCAAATTCATTTCAAAGAAGGTCAAATTTACCTTAGGAGGTCAAACTGACACTACATAAGATCAGCTTGACCCCTAATTGACCTCTAATTGACCTCTAACACATTAAATGGGATAAATTTATTCCTTTGAGGAATCAACTCGGTCCCTTTTCGAGTTGGTCTTCCGTAGACCCTTAATTCATTCCACCAAAAGGCCATTTTGGTCCCTTTAAAGGTCAGATTAATTCCTCGAATCAAATTGACTTTCTAAGGGACCAGATAACCTCTTACAGGGGTCAATTTTTGGGTCTACGAATTACCAAATCGAAAGGGAACAAATTGATCCCTTAAGGAACAGAATATTTATTTTAGGGGTCAATTTGACCCTCTGAGGAGTCAAACTAAGCCCGTTTTTGGTCCCAAGGGCAAAAAATAGCAGTCAAGTCGAAATAAATGTCCGTTTTAATATTCAACAAATGATACAAAATCTAAATAAATGTTTTTCCTGTGCTCTTTTTTTCTCGTCTCTTTGTGTCTTTTGTTCTTCTCAGTTGTTGACGTCTTCATGTCTTTCGTCCTTTATGTGTCTCTCGCTCTCTTTTGTATGTGTCACAGTGATAATTTATCGTTTAGTATTCCGTTTATGTCCGAAGCAGTATTATTATTATTATTGAAGTGTCTTTGCGAGTGATGACAATCGTTTATGTGCGCGTTTTTTCATTGTTTTTATGTCTTCTTGGGCCGCGTGTACTTTGAATGTGTGTCAAAATTGTGTGAGTGTGCCTTTTAAAGAGATTACTTGCTTTAAGATTATTTTCTTCTACACGAAACGAAAAAACGACGACGACGACGAAAAAAAAAACTTTCGGATTTATTGCCCGAAACAGTTTTATCGTCGTTTTTATTTTTTGGGTAGTTGTCAATAAATCGGTCATCAATTTTCCTGTCAGATAGAGGCGAGATAACTGTCGACCGTTGTTGTTGTCGTCGTCGACGTCGTCATCATCATGACCAATGGCCACGTGGTTTATCATATTTTTCCCATTTTTCATTTAATCCTCCGTCTTTTTTGTTCCTCGTTTTTATCGTCTTGCGGCCGACAAATCGTACTTCTTCTCGGACTGTCATTACATGCTGGCACACGTTTTGTTATTTCTCACACTCAGACGTCGGACACGAGCAAAATACATATGAACAAACCATCTTTTTTTTTCGGACAAAAAGCACAGAGAAACTCTCTTTTATATTTTATTGCATTTGTGAAAATGTCATCGCAACCAGCAGCAGCATCAGGATTTTGACTATTTTTCATGTGAATTTGTAGGAGATGGAAAAAGATGTAGACAGAGAGAAATTCCCAGGAACAAATCATATTTATGTAGTGGTTAAACTAACAAACTCTGGGCTCGAGACGACAATATGCAATGTGCATGGCGAATGAAAAACGAACCACAAACTCATTTGACACATCAAAAGTCGTCTATTTTTGGTTTGTGCATTTTGAGTTGAGTCGAAACGAAAGCAAGAAGTCGTCTAATTATTTTTTGCTTTTCATCGTTCTTTGATCCCACATTCCCTTACTACAACTCAACTACAATCTTAATTTGGTCGAGGATCGTTAAAGTGAACAAAAGTACGAAAGAAATGAGATTCAAAAGCATTTGTTGAAACGAAGAGTTTGTCCGTATTTCAAAGTATTTTGATTTTAACAGTTTTTCCTTCATGGAAAATGAATTTTCATAATTTTTTCCAAAATTTTCCAATAAATTTTCTGAAATTTTCAATTTAATATACTCAAATTTCCAAGTTTTTGACAATTTTAAAGTTTTTTTTTCATTTTTCACGAATTTTTCTAACTTTTCCCAGTTTTTCCATCGAACATTTTAAAATTTTTCTAACAAATATTTTAATTTTTTGATTTTTTTCAGTTTAAAAAAATCGTTTTAATTTTTCCGGAAAATGTTTCAATTAAAATTTTTATAAACTTTTAATTTTCCAGGTTTTTCCCGAGTTTTCTAACGAAATTTTACAAAATATTTGACAATAATTTTAAAATTTTCAATTTTAAGAAGTTTAAGAAAATTTTGAGAAAAATTTTAATTTTTGTGAAAAAGTTTTAATTTTTTCCGGAAAATCTTTTAATTTTCCTGGAAAATTTTTAGGATATTTCCTCGATTTTTGATACTCGCGCTTGTATGAAAATTACCAAAAGGAAAAACTACTATGAAAATATTGAAAAAGCAAATGAAAATTTCAAAGTAACGATACGGACAGACGGACAAACAACACGGGCAAAACTCCGCATTTGCTTCAAAATAAAATTTGACATTCAGAAGAAAGAAAGGAAAATAAGACAGGATCTTGTTACCGCCGCCGCTACCATATATTCTTGTACGAAATCCACATAAAGTCCACACAAAGGGAACATAACTAAAGAAAAAGATGAAAGACGAATAAAATGACAATGTGAGGATAAAAGGAAACGAACAAAATAACTTTCTATTTTTTTCATGTTCTTACAAAAAAAAAAAAAAAAAAATCTAGCGACTGATTAAAAATAAAATAAATTCTTGTGCATTGCTTTAACAAAATACCATCACAACAACGTGCATTGTATTTTCTTTACAATTTTTCCAACATGTATTTTTTTCATCATCTGATTCTATTTTATTTATCTTAGACAATAATGCTGAGATATGTAATTTTACAACAATCGAGCAATGCGAGAAAAAAAAGGTAAAAATTTCTGAGAATAAGGACGACAACTGAAAGCGACTGAAAGAAAAAAGAAAAAAAAGGAAAAAAGGTCGTAATGACACAAGTTCAGTCATCAAATAAATTCATTCGCTTTGACAATCGAAAAAAAATCCACCTTTTGGCAATATCCACTCCCTGCTTTTTCCTTGAACAATAATTTTATGTTTGTGGCATTGAGGACCATCCATAACGGATTGAATTAGTGGAAGATGGTATTTGGAGTGAGACAAAAATTGAGGTAACAACGTCTTTTACACGAAAAATTCAATTAATAAATCCTTTGATTGAAAAAAAAAATTTATCGCAAGCCAGACTTTTGACCAAAAAAAATAATTTGAATCATTTTTTTTCTTTCACAGGAAATTAGAGAAAGTCTCGTCAACTCAATCATCAACTCAAATCACCTGAACAGTAAAATGTATAAAAAAAAATTGGCAATAAATAACCAAAAGACTCGTCGTGCCTGAAAAAACCTCATCTAGATTAAAAATTTCTCGAATATTCCGTCAGACGGACAACTTGTTGCCAATAACCACAATTTATCCATAGAGAAACCAGAAAAAGTAACTTTTCGACAAAATCAAATGGAAAATTATCATCATCACAATTCTCTCAGTACTTTTTATGTCTCTGTGTCTATCTTCAAGCTTCAGTGCTGTCAGAAAATAATAATAAAAAAAAATACGAAACTATATCCACCATTTGGAGTTGAATGTAATTTTTCTATTTTATTTTATATTTTCTCTGTGCCGAGATCTTTTTCCCGTCTCTATTTCTCCGTTTTTTTCTTCTTCTCGGCAAGCATTGAGCATTTCCACATTAAAATTATCTCGAAGAAACAATCTTTTTTCAAGCTTCAACAAACGAATGAATAGATATCGACGAGCAGCAGGACGACAACAACGCCATACATACAGCGCCATGCATAAGGAAATAAGTACACACACATATTTACAAAAGAAGTAATCAGAAGCAAATGCTTTTGATTACATCGCAATCGTTTGAATAGAGAAAATTTCAATTTCCCTTTATTATTATCGTCATTTCACTTCTCGCTCCGTGTTTCGTATATGCGCGCCGTTGTCAGATCAGTTGTTGTCGAAAAAAAAAATCAGAAAAAATAAATGTAATGTGCTGTAAATAGACAATCATCATTTGAAGAAAACCGTAATCAGACATTATTCATTAACATTTTTGTCTTGTCGTGCTTGCGATGTAGGTCTTTTTTTTACCGCGTTTCGAGGAAAAAATGCGGTTTTATTCATCCCGGAAGGTTTGAAGCTTTGTCAGGTCCACGTGATTCGAAAAGAAAATATTATTGAACCACGTGGTTTAAAAAATTTAATAAACTACAAAAAATCCAAAAAATGAAATTAACCACATGGTTAAATAATAAAAAAATAATAAATTTAAAAACCTCAAAAAAAAAAAATCAAATAAAAAATTTAAGTGAAAATTAAAAAATTAAAAGTTTAAAAAATTTATTAAACCACGTAGTCCAAAAAATAAAATAAACCACGTGGTAGAAAAAATAAATGAACCACGTGGTCAAAAAAATTAATAGGACCGCGTGATAAAAAAAAATAATTAAACCACGTGGTTTAAAAATAATAAAAAAATTAAATAAACCACGTGGTTAAAAAATTAAGAAACCACTTGGTCAAAAAAAAAATTTAAATTAACCACGTGGTTAAAAAAATTAAAGAAAGCTCGTGGTTTTTTTTTAAATTTAACAAACCATGTGGTCAAAAAAAATTAAATGAGCCACGTGATTAAAAAAATGAATGAACCACGTGGTCAAAAAAAAAATAAATAATCACGTGATTTTAATAAAACACGTGGTTTAAAAAATTTAATGAACCACGTGGTTTGAAAAATATAAAAAAAAATTTTAAAAACCTTAAGGTCAAAGAAATCACGTGGTTTAAAAAATTTAATGAACCACATGGTTTGAAAAATTTAAAAAAAATTTAAAAACCTTAAGGTCAAAGAAATCAAATAAACCACGTGGTGAAAAAAATAAATGAACCACGTCGCCAAAAAAAATTAATTAAATAATAATTAAACCACGTGGTTAAAAAATAATAAAAATAAAATAAACCACGTGGTTAAAAATAAAATTGAAACAGTTAGAAAATGTTAGAAAAATTAAAAAAAAAATTAAAATCCTCTAAAGAAAAAATAAATTATTTTTCCAAACATAACAAGTCACGTGGTTAAAAAATTGCCTTATCAATAATATCAAAATGCACTATTATTGGTCACTCCCAAAACGACAACTTTTTAAAAATATTTCTCATATTTTTTTTAGAACTGACGACAACGACGGAGCAACGAACGAACAAGCAACTGATGATTATGGGGGTTTTTCAAGTGTGATTGTGTGCGCGCATTATTAGGTGCGAGAAAAGCATAATTGTGACAAAAAAAGCCGCAAAAACTTTTCAACAACAACAATTGGCGTTGTTTGCTGCTGGTTGTCGTCGTCGGTGGCATATGGCATGAAAATAAATCAAAAATCTTATAACACCATCAGCATATTTTTCTAATTAATAATCTAATTCATTTAATTAACTTAAGAGACATTTTCGACGACAACGACACGGCAATATATCAAATGTCGAAAGTTTCTCTCAAACATGTGAACGTTTTGCTGAGTCATTGTTATGATAGAAAATTTTTCACATTTGTTTGTTTTTTTTTTTTTTTTTTTGAGGATTATAAGAACTTTACAAAACTACTCCTGGTTTCAATTATCTTTCAGTTTTTTTCTGATTTTGAAGTAAGAAGAAAAGAAGGGAAAGCGATGAAAAACAAACGACGTCGACGACGAATAGCAAAAACTTTTCTTGAGAAAACAACTATTTCGATGCTAACGAGTGTAATTATTTTAAAATCCTCTTCTTTTTCTCTCTCTCTCTGCCATTTTCCACTTGAAATACACAAAAACACCCGTCTCTGCTGCGAATGTTTGTTCAAAATGATGAAAAGCTAGATGAATTTCGTCGAAAAGTTTTTCGTCTCAAGCACGCTCGAAATTATAGTAATACTTCAAACAAAACTTCATTAATCCATGATAAATATTTATCACCCAACAACACAAACACGCAGAAACATACGTTTCACTGTTCGGCGTTCCTCTCGTGTGCAACTCAAAATATCATTTCATAAATTAAAATGTTACACAAAATGTTATTAAAGACAGATGTTGATAATTTTTCCATATATTTCAATGTGTCAAATATGCCCGAGTGCCGTACCGCTCTCTCTCTCTCTCTCGCTCTCGTACGAAGGTTAGGCAGCGCAATACTTTATCTCGGCAATCCCAAATGCTCCATACCCGGTAAGCTATAAGTCTTGCTATCGTTTTTGCAAAATAATAATGTATGAAATGGAAATAGATGAGGCTTATAGGCCCGTATACGAGATACATCGACACGACTCGCAACGTCTATAAAAGCATAGGAAAGTAATAAATTCCCGTAATACATAAAATATCGCCGTATAAAATACTCTTGGTAAGCTTTCAAATATTTTCTCCCAAAATGTATATAGGAAAAAAAACGGAAATGCTGCTATGCATGTGTGGCTTAGAGCAGCGTTCGATATTTGGATTAGACAAATACACACACAGACAAGAAAAATGCCAGTGCAATATTAAAATGCAACCGATACATGTAAGTGTGTAAGTTTTTTTTTCGGTTAACTTAGATAAAGGTTAGAAGGTCGTGTAAGCTGTAAAATAATGATCAAGACACATTGGGATACCGGAAAAACGGGAAGTACAGGTGTTTTGTTTCGGGCGAAGAGAAGAAAAAAATACTTTTTATAGCTTTTTCGATAAGTTTTGGAACAGATACATGCCAAATGTAGCGATGATAAAAAAAAAACGATGAAAATGCAAACAACAAAAAAATAATAATAAAATACCAGGCGTCTCCATTATGTTGTTTAAAACTGAAAAAAATTTAATGAGCTGTTAATTTGTATTATTTAAGTTTTGCTCTGGTAAATAAATTTTATATTTTTGTTTTTTTTCCTTAAATATAAAATAAAAATTTTCAAGTTTGAGCTCAAAAGAATGAATCAATTTAAATTTCGAAAAAAAAATCAGAATTGGCATGACATAAAAAAAAAACATTAAAATTTTTAATTGATTTGCTCTGAAAAAAATCTAATTATTCATGATTTTTAATAAAAAAAGAAATGCCAAAATATTTTAAAATATTTCCAATTTTTTCCTTCTAGGCGACAAAAAATGAAAATATCAAATTTATTGACTTGTAAAAAAAATCAATGAAATGAAAATAGAACAATTTAATGTTTTTTTTTTATTTTTTTTTAAGAAATTCTCTTAAAAAGTGTCTAATTTGGCATACCGAAATTCTCAGTGGGACAAAATAACCTTTTTTCTTGAAAACAACGCTCTCAAACTTTTATATGGAGATTTTTCGAAAATTTTATTTTTTTTTATTAAATTAAAATTTTTCGGAAAAAAATAAAAACTTCGAAAAATTTCAGTGTAAAAATTTTAGGGCCTTAAAAAACTTATTTTGTCCCACTGGAAAATAATTTTGATTATTTTTGTAACAAAAAATACTTTTCACAATTTTTTTTACTAAATATAGGTATTTCAAAAGATACGTTAACGGATTTTAATGTTTTTTTAAATGTTTCTCCCTATGCATTCGCCATGATGCCGGCAGTAATTAAAAGTTTTTTTTTAACTCTAAAAATTATTTTTCGGTAATTTGATAATTTTTTAAAATTCATTAAAAACCCACACGCAAATCATTTTTTTTCTAATTTATGAAAACTCATGTAGGATTAAACTTTAGTTATGATCGTTGCAAAAAAAACTAACGAAACCCAATACGTAATCCAATATTTCAATAAACAAATATTCGACAGCAAATAGTCATTATTTGCAGCCATCGGCAATTATGACTAAGCAAACACAATTTAGTTGTAGAAGTAAATCAAAAAACGACAACAACAAAGCCACAGAGAAAAAGGGGCAAAAAACATTCAAATTTGTCGAAAATTATTGCCCAACCCTTTTATCCCAAAAAACAACAAGAACAACAACAACGAAAAAAAGCGAGTGACGACGACTATGACGGTCGGCTTTTGTGCTTATTTTAAATTAAACTAATTAATGATAAATTGCTGAATATTATCTCCGCAAAACTGTGTGCACCAGCTGTTGGTGTAAGACATATGGCGATTATGACAAGGCATTCGGTTTTGTTAAACAAATCGCTTACAACCCGAAAACCCGCTGCACACTCACTCATAATAATGGCAATAATACAAGTTTATAATAATAATACAGAAAATTAATAAATTAAATTAAATCCAATAACAATAAATTAGTAAACGACAAACATTCATCATTCTGATTTATTTTTCGTACAATTTTGGGACCTTTCTACAAGCACACATAACGCACACGTGTTCATTCGCCTATTTTCCTTCCATTTATTTAAATGAATGTATAATTTTACATTATATTTGCATACTCTGAACTTTCACACACACACACACACACACACACTCACACAAAATTATTCTCCAAATAGTAGTTATGAATGCTAATAGGTTGCATTAAATTTATTACTGTTTGGTTAGATGCATGGAAAATTTATTGCATTTATCTGAATGTCCGTACTTGCTCTCTCTCTCTCGTGTTCTCGGGGTCGTTCAAGTACGAATCAACGGCTTGACGGTCGGCATGTCCGGCATTTCCGAGACGACGATGATGATGGAAGATAGATGAGAAACATGCAAAATAATATGGTTTTTCGTTATTATTTTGTGTGAAGAGGAGAGAGAGTATTTACTTGTCCGTTTTATTTTTTACGAAAAATGTCTACATTCAAATTTTGCTCGACGCACGCTTTGATCTGGAACACAAGCACTTTATGTTGCCATGTGACTACTACAAGTGTACGGAAAACTATCACTATGGGAATAGCAGGCAGCTTCCGTTTTTCTTGTTCGGTCAGATTATATTAATATAATGTTCATTGGGTTGTCGGAAGTGCGAGTGTGTATGAAATATTTGTGTAAACTTTTCATGCGATATGAGGTGAAATTGTTAAATAAAGTTTTAATGGTCGTCCTCTCGTATGGTTATGAAATTTTTTTTCTTTCTTTGCTTTTTGTTCGGTTTGCAAGTAATTCGATATTAGTTATGATGTCTGTCTATCCATTTGATTTATTCAAAGAAAAAATCACTTAAAGTAATAAAATCTTTGAAGAAACTTAAAAGAAATAAAAAAATCAAAAATTTTTAATTTGAAGATATGAAAATTTAAATAAGAATTAGTTTACCTAAATAAAAAATTAATAATTAAATAAAAATTAAAAATAATCTGACAAGCGGTCCTGGGGGAATTTACAAAAATCATAAAGAAATATTGAATTTTTAAGAGTTAAATTGGGAAATTTTATAATTTAAAAATTAAAATTTATTTATTTTATTTTTTTTTTATTTTTTAAAATTTTAAAAATAAACTTTTTCTATGTCTGCTGACAAGTGAAAAACATTGATTAATGATTTTAGCATCAATTACATAATGTGACTTTTTATCGTGGTTTAAGATTATTAAACAAAAAACGGTTACACGCTGGTAATATTGTTTGTCCGTCTGTCTGTCTGTACCGGTGTGCCAATAAAAAATGAGTGTAAAATTTGCACTTATAAGTATAATTCTTGCAAACTATTCAAGCTTCTGTAAAATTTCCTTCTTAATCTTGCCATTGTGAAAATTCACGAAAAATCTTGGAAAAATTCGTGGAAAATAGGAAAAGTTTTAAAAATTTTAAGATCCTATGTGTTAAGTTTATTTAAATTTTTTTGTTAAAATGAAAAGCGAAAATTAATGAAAAATCGGAAAATTTGTTGAAAATCTGAGAAAATTGTAAAATCTTGAAAAAAACTTAATCTTAAAACTATTGGTGCAATTATTTTGTATTTTATTTATTTTTATTTTTTTTTCTTACGTTTTTTCTTTAATTTATTTTTTGCCATTCCAGTGACACAAAGTCGTTGAAGGAATTGACAAAAACGAAATAATTATAATTTAATTTAAAAAAAAGAGAATATATATTAAATTAATTACAGAATCTATTCATTGAAGCATTTCCCCACAACTACATATTTACATTGAAAACGTCGAGCTATCACGAATTTTCCTATAATCAACATATTTCGAATGCTTGAAGACAGCAAACCACACACATGATGCACTTAGATACCTCGAAGAGCAAAGGACTTTATGCTCACTAGCAAGGGATTTTATGCTGGCGAGGATTTTAAATTAAATAAAAGTTAAAAGTTTAATTAAAAGTTAAAGCTCGCCAAGAAATTCCGAAAAAGTAAGCATTGATCGGAAAAATTGAGAAAATTCTGAAAATTTAGGAAAACTAAAAATAAACAAAAAAAAAAAAGAAAACGTGAAAAATGTTGGAAAAAATTGGAAACCTCTGGAAAACCTGGAAAATTGGAAAATTATCCAAAATGAAAATTAAGGAAAATGAAACAGAAGAGCACTTGATAGGTGGCTGCACAAAACTCTGTGACAAAAGGTAAAAATCTTGCTGAACTACTTTTTGGATCCACCTGAACTTAAAGGACATCAGTTTAAAAAAAAATTATAAGTTTTTACATGAAATTGAACTGACTGATTGAGGTACTTGGACAAGTGTAGCTCGTGAAATCAAAACCTGAAGTCTTCGGACCACAGTGATGCATCTTCAAACCTAACCTAACTATGCAAATTCTTCTAACCACCATCGAAACGCACAAAAAAATTAAAATAAAATCAGATTAAAATGTGATGTAATTTTTTATGGGTTTCACGATAACTTTCAACTATCATTTGGCATATTTTTCACCTTTTTAAACTGCAAAGAAGAAAAAAAAAGAAAACGAGATGAAGCGAAGTTTTTCTTCATCTTTAACTTTCGCAAACTAAGTAATTATTAAAGCAAACAAACTTACAAATACCATACAATGGTGCGCTTTACACCAACTAGAACGAAGAAATTTATTTTAGTTCATCAACTCACTTGCAGCTGTTGTTTCAGCAGCAGAGAAAATGAAAAATAAATAATAACTCACAAGTTTTAATTGGCGATCTCCTTTGAAACGGAGAAATGATGGAAAAATATGGGCATTGATTGCACAAAGTTTCGGGTGGTGGTGGTGGTGGTGGTGCTAGAGATCAACTTGTAAGAAGCAGAAAAAAAATTAATGCAATCGATTTTTAACTTGCAACACACATGAAAGGAACCCAACTTAAACGTTGATGATGATGACGTTGATGGCGATATAGAGAAACTTTGCAGTTGATATTTATATATTTACACTAATATAGATTTTCATTGGCCATCATCATCGCATGCATGCAGGATATTGCCTCATAAATGACACAACAACGACGATGAAGAAGAGAAGACGAAGATGAAGATGATGAGGACAAGTGTGTGTGTGTTTGCTTAAGTGTGTAATAGGCAAATAGAGAACTTATTTGCTGTATCATGCCAACGACGACGACGACGACGACGTACCGGTTGCAAGTCGAAACGATCCGACAGCAGAAAAAAATATGTATTTCCAATAAATTGCTATCTGGAGAGTTAGTTTATCTTTGCGAGAAAAACTTTTCTCGTTAAAAGCGTGTTTCTGTACGACTTCGAATGACTATATTTTATGTATTAAAAGTACCTCTTATACTTTATTTTGTTGTTAGTGCTTCTTCTTCTTTTTTTTTCGTGTGTGTCGCTTTTTCTTTGCGAAATAACTTTCGTATAAGGGCATCGCTGGCTTGGCCTGTGTCGTCAAGTCTTATCCTTCAAAGAACCCAGAAACGACGAAAAAAGTATAAATTTATAGGAATCTTCAATAATAAATGTGTGTGCATGGTCCTTCAGTAGCGCGCCGCACCAGCCGTTAGTTTTTCCAAAGCTTAAGCTAAAATCAATAAACCTTATGTACACATTTACATTACATGCATTGCCGATGCACGAGTTATAGGATGAGAGAATTTACCATGTAAAAGTCGTTGTTGTTTGTTTGTTTGTTCTATTGCACATTCCTTCGTCTTCTTGCCATGCCGTGCCGGTGTGCATGGCAAAAATAACATACACACATTTTTCATCGAGTGTGCGGTATAAATGCACATTTTAAACATGTGTCTGGGATAAATACGATTAGGTATGAAGAGTGTGAGAGAACACTTTTTTTTGCTGTTGTAGTGTCCTTTTGATTGCTCGTGTTTTATTTGATCATGGGGAGAAATATAATAAATAGACGTGAGAGATGCATGCAAGGAACATGAAAAATTGCAGGTAATTTAAATGAATGATAGCAAAATATTGTGCTTTTTTGAAAAACATTCGAAAAGATTAAAATTGTTGACAGACAGTGAAAAATTTGAAAAAAGTCTGGAGTAGCTAATTGTGGGATTAGATAAATTGATAGCTAAAAACAAAAAAAAATTTAATAAGTTTTTCACATTTTTTCTTTAAAAATTTTTTTTACATCTCAGATGCAAATAATCAATATGGGTTTCATAATAAAGGCTATCTAATTTTTTTTAAATATAACATAACAAACTATTTTATTCTTGAGTAAGAGTAATATCAGTGATATTATATCAAAATACATATTTTTGACTAATTTTTAATTAAATTATTTAATTTTTTGGCCACCAAAGCAAAGAGATCATTTTTGATTTTCAAGGTTGAAAATCGATTAGAAAAAGTCAGAAAAACATTAAAATAAATTAATGAAAATTTTTGATTTTAAAAAATATATAAATTAAAATTATTAAATTCAATAAATTTTAAAAAGAAAAAAATAATAAAATTTAATAAAAAAAAAATATTTTTTTAATTAGCGAATTCTTATGGAAAAAAATCCGTTACAAATTTTAAAAAATGCTAATGATTAATGGATCATCAATTTTGAAGTTAATAGAATAATATTTTCTATTAAAATTTGGCAATTATTAACTTTTTTTTAGCAATTATTTAGGTAAATTTTAAATTATTTACCGTAAAAATCAAAAATAAAATAATAACTACGACACATTGAAAAAAATTACTTTTACTTTTTATTTTGAAGTTTTACGTAAAAATGTTAATAAAACGAATTATTTTTTTTTTGTCCATTATAATTACATTAAAATATCTTTAGGTTAATTTAGGTTAAAATTTAAAATAAAATTGTTGTAAAATTTTTTTTTAATAATTCCTTTTTATAAATTTTCTATGGTTATAAAAAAAATAAAATTGCATAAAATATATATTTTAAAATTGTTTGATTTTCTTAAAATAAATTTTAATTTTAAAATTTTTCGAAATTTCTTAAAAAAATTTTTTTTTTTAATTTTTTTAAATACTTTTTTTCAAATAAATTGTAAAGCTACTAAAATAAACTTTCAAATTTAAACAATACTAAATAATTGATAGCTTCAAAAATTATGAGATCATTTTTAAAAAACTTTAATTGTCATTTTTTTTTATCAAATATTTTATTTAAAATGTAAAATACGGTAAAATTGCCAAAAAACCGTTGAAATTCAATAATTTTTTAATGAGATTCGCATATGAATCTGGATTATTTTCTCGTATCAAAAATATTTTTTTTTATTTCAACGCCAAAATAATTTTAACTAAAAATTTTTCCACTAAATATATTCATTTTCGTTCCAGGTACTTTTTCAAGCTAAAAAAACCGTTATCGTAAATACAACAAAACACTCTCCAAAATATGAATAAAAAATGACATCAATTTGCCCTTTTTCCACAGAATATATTTTTTCCAATTACAAATAACTCTCGTTGATAAGAGCGTTTTTATCATTAATTCAGTACTTTAGTCATTTCACACGTCAATAACCCGAAAAATTGAACCCTTGCAATGAATGCTTTGAATATAACACAATGAAAAAAAAGTACAATATGTCAATTATTTGAAATGTGTCACAAAAAAAATATCATTATTTTTGTCACTCGTCGTTATTTTTTATTTGTTTATCCACTACAAAGGAAAAAAAAACAATTTGCGGAACAATAGTCTGGCAGTCACAGAGTTGATCGTTACAAGTTTATTTTCTGTTCAAAGAAAACTACAAAAGCTCCGTTTTGTAATTATTTATAATGTGAAGTCAATGTGTCGCCAATCCATACCAGGAAGAGTTTTTTTTTCATGAAAAGAAATTTTTCCATAAATAATCGGTGGGTAGGTGTTTAGAATGAAGTTAACATGAAAAAAGGGAGAAAAAAGCACATGTGAGTGCTCTTTAATCTAGTTTCAACATCAACATCATGAAAGTAAAATGAATGGTTATTTAGAATAATACCCTTGAGGCTTCTCTATCCATTTATTAGTGCACACGTTGAAACTTTGCTGTGTGCGGCGTTACTAATAGAGACGATATTATTATTATTATATGAACATATCACCACCATTATCCACTCCAAATTGGTTTCGAGCATACCTACCTTGCCATGTGTAGCAAATATTAATCATGTAATGAGAGTGGTCGATGACTGCGCCGGAATTATCTGGCAAAATATTTTGATTGCTCTCCCACAAAAAAAAAATCCGACATTTGTATCAAAGAGAATTCAATTAAAATTCAATATAATGGCTATTAAAAACGACTCGTCGTCGTCGTTGTCACTTCATAATTCTTTGAATTTATCACACAGACTGTGCCTCCTCCAAACGATAGCATCAACTTCATATCAAATTATTATTATTATGAGTGAGTGTAAATTATACTCATATATGTCACATCATATGCATCAACGTCGTCGTCATCGCTCTCGTCGCTCGTTGTCGTTGTCGGCATTTTCATCGTCATTGTAACTTGCCAGAGGTTGTCACTAAATTTCATTTTATAATGAATTCATACACCCTTGCATGCATGCACTCATACTCGTTTCTCTCGCTCTTGCTTTTCTCACACACACTCACGTTTAATAATAATAGTCGTAGGCCGTTACAATTGAAAATCGAAAAAGATTTTTCGATGCTTTATTTAAATTTAAATTTAAAAAATAAAAAATTCCAAATTATTGATTTTGCAATTTTTTTTTCTAGATTTTTCAAAAGAATAAATTAAAAGAAATATATTTCATTAACAAAAATTTGAAATAAAAAAAAAATTAAATTAAAAAAGTTTTAAAGTTAAAATATTGAAAAAAATATAGGGAAAACGGGGTAAATTCGCAAACCTTCGAACACCCTTAATCTAATCGAAAAAAAAATCTAAAAATGCCAAAATGACGGCATTTTAAGGCCAATTAAACACCCAAAAACAAATTTTGAAAAATTTTCTATTTTTATGTGTTTTTAGGTTCCTTTTAAATTTTCGATTTTACTAAAATTATAAAAGCTTAAAAAAAATTTTTTTTTTATTGGAATCATTTGGACTCTTATCTACTTATTTATTTTAAATAAAAATTCTACGAACCAAAATGTGATTAAAACCGAAACGGGGCACCTTCGCACATTCATACAATTTTGCGAATTTTGGAAATTTTTCATACAAAATACATAAAAAAATACAATTTTTTCAATTGGCTGTAGCTTGAAGTCCGTTTGAAGGACAAAAAAGTTCATATGGGTAAAAGTTAGGTATTTGACTGAACTTTCCAAAAATATAAAAATTTTTGATTTTTTCGTGTTCTATGTGACATTTAGAGCCATTTTAAGTGACTGTTCGAAACTACCCCGTAAAAATCGAATTTGCCCGAAAATTCTGACTAAAATTGGAAAATTTAATTATTTTATTTTTTCTCAAATATTATACCTATTGGCTTTTTGCTAAAAATTAAAAAAAAGTTCTTTTTTACAAAATAGCATCCAAATTTTTTTGAATATCTTTACTATTCAATGATTTCTATCCAATCGAAATTTGCTGTGCGAATTTACCCCGTTTTCCCCTATGATTAAAAAAAATAATAAAAAAAAATTTTTTATTCTTCTAAAATTTTATTTTATTTATTTTATTTTATTTTACCTATTTCATTTTATTTTATTTATTTATTTATTCTATTTATTTTTTTAAATATGTTAGCTACGATTTTGTTAAAGAATGTATTTTTTTCCATAATTTTTTTTCTCACTAAAAATGATTTTGAAATATTTTTTAATGAAAAAAGTAAAAAAATTATGCTAATATTTTGAAAAAAAAAATCTTTTTTTACGAAAATTCTTAAAATTCTTATTTAATTATTTTATTTTTTCTCAAATATTATACCTATTGGCTTTTTGCTAAAAATTCGGTAAAAATAATTTTAATTAAAAAATATAAAATGTCATTTTTAACAAAATAAAATCTTTAATTATTCATTAATTTATTTTTAAATATTTTAATTAATAAAATTTTTTGATTTAATGTATTAGTTCATAATTTTTTTTCAAAAATTTTAATATTAGAGTAATAAAATTTTCGTAAAAAAATTGATATAAATTGTTATAAAAATTTTAATCCAATTAAAAAAACATGATTAAAATTTTTTTTAAAGTATATTTTTTCTATACTTTAAAAAATTGATTAAAAAGTATTAAAAGTCATTAATTTAGCCTCATCTTTGATTTGCAAATAAGACATCTGATTATATTTTTAAGTTTCAACGTCCTGACGATGTAAAAAACTGAAAGAAAAAAATGAATTTTCAGAAAATCTTCAACAACCATTCATTCGAATACACACACACACACACATTTGACAATATAACCATATTATTAAAGTTAATGGACCATTACACAAATTGAATTTAGTTCACATCAACATGTCGTTGTCGTCGTCGTCGTGCCCGTAGTTGTTGTTGTTGTTTTTGGTGTGTGTCCTCCGCTTCTCATGCCACTCCAAAAGTCACCAATATCGCATGGAATTTGTTGGTGAAAGATTATTACGACGATGATGATGATGATGTGGGACTGTGTGTCTGCTGCAATGTTGGGAATGGGACACGGTGCGAGAACGACATGACAGGAATTGTGTGGCACTCGCAGATAAGCACCACCAAAGTATGTGCCAATTTTAAAAGTGTAAAAGCTGATTATAATCATGCATCATGGGAGAATTCATTCAGGTCTGAACGGAAATGTCAATAAAAAATTCCCTTTTTTGTCGTTCCGACACAAAAAAATCAATTATTGTAAATTTTATTCGTTTCAAAGGACTTTGTGCACACAAAATGTCCACCCTCTGTCACTCAATGTAAAAATTTTTTTTTGGCGAGACCATTATGAGGTCAAAGTAAATGTGTGTAATAATGTGTAGGCATGTTAAAATATTATACATTTTACACCAATTCCCATTTTTCAGGGGGGCCACAAATGCGTTGCGTTGTAACTTGGAATATTCGTCCCCGGAGAGCAGTTCACATAATTATTGTAAAATAATAATAATAATAAATATACGACAATCACTTACATAACATCAGTGGAGAGACCGAAACAACTCAAATATAATGGCAGCGGTGCGATGGTATATCATTATATTATTATTATTATTTGTGAAAATTGTGACGTTGTGTAAAATAAAATAAATAAAGTGGGCAATCATGGAGGCAATGAGGCCTAGCAAAAGTGGAACACATACAAGTGAAAACTTTTGTTCTTTTGAGTTCTCTTTTTGCTATTAATAATTTATAGTAAAAATTTCTTTTAAATTTTTGTTAATCCGAAATTTTTACTTTTTGGTCTAGTTCAATTTTATGAAAAAGACTTAATGACGCAGAAAAGTTAAGGATGTCAAAGAAAATTGATTGAGCATGTCCTTTTTGTAGGCGATGACTTTTTGTAAGTAGATTTTCCTAGGATTTTTGGAAAAACCCAAAAGTCGCTCTAATCAAAAAATTCTGCTTATTGGTTTTAATTTGGGTCAGAATTTTTTTTTTTTATATTTTTCAATGATAAAGTTTAAATTTGACTGAAAAACATTTTTAACTATTTTATTTTTAATAAAATTAAAAAAATTATTTTAAAATTCTTTAAGAAATAATTACCTAAATTTAAATTAATTAAAATTAGTTTTTTTTTAATATTTAAATTAATTTTTTAAACAAAAATTATTAAAATTTAAAGGAACAAAAAATACTTTGACAAATTTCTTTGATTTTTTTAAAAAGATTTGAATCTTTACAATTTTTATATATTTTTTAATCACTTTTAAAAACATGACGTTTTTTTTAAAATAATAAATTATTAACATAAAATTTTATTCTATTTTTCAACTTTTTGAATTTATTTCATTTATATTAATTTAAATTTAATTAATTTTTAAAGATTTTTAAAATCCAATTTAGAAAAAAACATATTTTTTAAAAGAAAATTTAAAAATTTTTTAAATCAATTATTTTTTTTTTTTGAAAAATTATTTGTTTTCCTATAGTTTGGGCTAAAATAAAAAAAGGTGACTTTTTCAGAAATCATATTTTAAAAAAGGATATTTATACCTTAAACTTTAAAAATATTTGAAAGTTTTTTTATTATTTATTTATATTTTGATTTAAGCTTAAGTTTATTTTTTGCAGTCCTGTTTAACGGATGTTAACTGACCCTATTTTTTTCTTGGATAAGCAGGAGAAAAAATTTCCATTGACAAAGTAAAAAAAAAATAAATTTTTAATTAATACGGATTCCATTGAATTCTAAGGCAGGGGCGATCCTAAAATCATCTATGTATTAGAAAAATATTATGAAAAACAATAAAAAGAAGTCCTAAAGTCGTACTTTAATTAATTTTCTTTTTCATGTGTTTCTTAATTGAATTTTTGAAAAAGAAAGATTTCGTTTTATTTCTCGGAAAAAAACTTCTGCGCCATCGTTATTTTATATTAAAACAAAAATTATAAATCTTTTATCAAGAGAAAAGCCAGAATGAGAGTTTTTTTGTACAAAGAAAGTCGGGGGACCCACACACAAAAAAAAGTTCAAAAGGTAAGAAAAATATTGTCCTGCTTTTAAAGTTTCGCTACCAAGTCGTGTACTTTTTTTTTGTTTTCTTGGCAATTATTCAAAAATTATACCACACACTTGTACATTTGAGAGCACGAAGGAGTGTGAGAGAGAGAGAGTGGTAAAAATGGGCAGTCATTGTCTACTGCAGTGTCTACTTGGCTACAACAACAACAACAACTACAAGGCAAGAAGTGAAACAAAAAGACCTCCTTTTAGAAGATTTTTTTTTGGCTGACATTTTGCTAACTTTTAAACAAATGTTTAGCTGGAGAATTGTTGTTGTTTTTTGTATATTATGTGGTGCGGTGACATGGCATGGCCTAGCAAGGTTAACTAAGTATTCAAGTTCCAACTCTCGAGTCTCCATGCCACACAAGAGAGTCGTAAGACACACAAAAAATGTCGACGTCGTCGTTGAAACAAAAAAAGAAAAAAAAAATCTAGAGGAAAATGACACAAAAATTGCGACATTTTAAAAGACATAATGTCTCTATCGTTGAACGAGTTTATATTTCGCCATGCTTTCATGCCAGGAAAGCATTATTATTTCATTGTTACTCTCCGTAGCTAGGAGGGTGTTAAAATTCTAGTGCATGTGAAAAATCCAGTAATTCATACAGCGAGCGAAGATACAAAATAAAATATTGATGTCGGATTTTACTGTGTGACTCTTAAAAATGTCATTCTATTATTTTATTGACATAATTTCCCGGATTTAAATTGTCTTTTTCACAAAACGAAATTTATTGAATTTGTTGTCGGATGTGATTTTGATGGTTTTCGAGATAAAAAAAAAATTACAAAAGATTAAACTTTGATGACAGCCTTCTACATTTTCCCCATTTTAAACTTTTATTTGAATTACCGTGCTGCGATCCTTAATAAAATATCAGCTAACGACCTCCATCCGGTAGCGTTTCTCTAACTCGCAAAATATTTTACACTCCACAAAATATTTTTGTAATATAAAATTCTGTGAATTTCTATGAAAACTCGACATATGCGACTTGAGTAATCGAGAAATATTCAAAGCATTTCATTTCATTTTACATTTTCATCGTCGCGTAGTTGTCCTCCTCCGCCTCATCATCATCATCATCATCATTGCCGCACAAATAACAACAAATGCTCGTAATTTGTATACACAAATTCTTACACACATTTCTCGCTCGCTCTCTTATCGCCGCCACACCAACTCGAGATGAAGTAGAGTCCAACTTTTTGACTCACACTTTAACCGCAACACAGACGACGACGACGACAGCGACAATAACGACTCGACGATAGAGCAGCGGTTGTGGCAGAATAATATTCGACAACTGTTTCGCGATAATATGTGTGATGGTATTTCTATACAAAGTGCCAGAGAGTGCGACAAATATGAAGTTGTTATTATTATTATTCCTTGTTTATTTTATTTGAATATTTTATTGCTGTTGACACAGTAGACAGTCGGGTCTGACCTTTTTGACGTTGTTGGAATTGCTAAAGTTCGAAAGAAGCGAATAAATTTTTCCAGATGAATTTATTCTTCTATATTTTCAAAAATCAAGCTCAGAAAATTGTCAATTTTAATTCCGAAAATAAAGAAAAAGTCAAAATTAAAAGGTTTAATTAAATTAGTTTAATTTTCAAAAACAAAATTTGTCAAATACCAGATATGAAAAATTGTATATCTTAAAATTAAAAAAGAGTTGAAAACTTAAATTTGGCTTTCGATTGAATTTCCGATGGATTTCGACGTAGGGGCAGAAGGGGTTAGTAGGGAAATACGACGTCATATAAATTTTCTATAATTAAGATTTTTTGTTTGAATTTGTCAGAAATAGTGAAATGCTTCAAAATTTTTTTAACTAACTAAGCAAAAAACGGGTCAGATTGATCCTTAAGATTAAAAGATCAACCTGATTCCCTTTCGAGTTGGACTTTCGCAGACCCAATAAATTAAACCCTTCAAGAAGTCAATTTGACCCCTTAAGGTTTCATATTGATGTCTTAAGGGATTAAAATGATGTGTTGATGGGTTCAATCTTTTGGTTCTGTGGATGACTAACTCAAAAGGGGATCAGGTTGATCTCTTAAGGTATCAGATTGAACCCTTAAATGAATAATTTGATCTCTTCAAGGATCGAAAATTCCCTTAAGGAATCAATTTGGCTCCTGAGGGGTCAACCTGATCCCTAAAGAATGAATTTGACCCGTTTTTTGTCCACTTAATCTATTTAACCTTTTTTTCTTAAATTTTGCATAATCAGTAAGGAAAAAACTACCAATCTGATCTGTGAATCAACTCTTTAGTTTTTCTTGGAGATCTACAAGATACAAATGAATTCACATGACTCGATAAATTTCTTCTTTCAACTTCAGGTTAGGGTCAAAGATGTTATTATCACCACCATTCAACTAATTTTAAAATTTCATTTTTTCATAAATGTTAAGATTTTTTAGATTTTCTTTTATTAAAATTCTCAACTGTACAATGAAAATTAACATTTAAATTACTCGATCAGGGGGAAAAGCCTTTATATGCGGAATCCCATTTAAAAGTTCAAAATTGAAAACGTAATCCGAACAGTTGACACCCTTGCAAAGCCCAAAGCCAATCCCGGTGTCTGCCAAGCGGTGTTCCCCACTTAATTCTTGTCTTCATAAACAACTGACACAAATTTGACAAAAATTAACAGCACTCACCTATTTTTCTCGAGTTCGTTGTGTGTGGATCTGAAAAGATAAAAAAGAAGAAAATACGAGTTAGTAAAACAAACTTGAGAAAGATACTTTTTGCATTAATAACAACATTAACTCATCATCAATTCCCAATCATCACTTTTCGCCTCCAAAAAAAAAAATTCCCAAAACATTTTTGAGGTACACACATCAATATTTTCCGCTAATATTTCCCATGTCTTGCCGAAAAACATTTATTTCTCGCATCACACGATATGTTGTCTATCACGAGCAAAACATTTGCCACAATTTATCCGTACATACAAAAGTTTGTGTGTATATGCAAACGAGAGACGGAGGCACATGTTTCAGGAAATGAACGTTTATAAAGTTCTTTACAAAGAAAAAAAAAATGATGTAGTCATGTTTGATGCTTAATGACTGACAAGCCTGCAGCAATAACATTTTCCATAATTTCTCATGTCTGCAGAATATTTTTGAACGCAGGAGTGCATCCGTTAGATTACTTCGTGTAGCTTTGTGTTGTAAGAGGTATGTGCATAGAAAAAGATCCTTTTGGGAGTCACATTTTTTTGATTTTTTTTTTTTAGTGAACGAAAAGATGCCGAAACACGTGAAACCAAGCACGAAACACGTTAAACTATCAAATTGAATAATTTATCAAAGTGAAACATTGGAAAAATTTCTACAATTTCTGTATAAAATTACATTCCCTTATTGTATTACCTCATGTGACTCTGTAAACTCTCAACTGAAGCACAAAGAAGTTGTTTCTTCGTCACTCTATGGGCGAAAAAGGGGCCATAATAATTACGGAAACGATTACATTCACCTCTTAACGGGAAAATTATCCTCTTAAGGGGGTCTTATTACCCTCTTACGTGTCAAATTACCCTCTTAAGGAGTTAAATTGACCTCTTAAAGGATTTAATCAACAAATTGGTCTGTTAGGGGTCAAATTAACTTCTTCAAGAGTCAAATTATCCTCTTAAGGAACTAAATTGACCTCAAGGGCGGATCCAAGGGGGAATCAGGACATTTGCCCCTCCCCCCCTTTTCAGCTCAAAATGTACTAAAAATTACAAGAGACCTAAAAATTGACCCCCTCTTCAAAGGTTTCTCAGAGCCATCTGGAATCACCCTTAATTGGCCTCAATTTGCAACTTGGTCTCTTAGGGGTCAAATTAATTTCTTGAGGGGTCATATTAACCCTTTAAGGAAATTTACGAATCCTCGAGGTGATAATTTGACCCCTTTTTGGCCCATAGGGTATGTCGTTTGCCTTCTTGAGTGCACTACGAGCTCTACGAGGAAGAAGAGAACAAATTCCATTGCAATGTTTACCAGCCAGAACAAGGCATTGTCTGCTACAAACCTGACAAGAGTGTTGCAATAATAACAACTTGACAACAACAACAACAACAATAATAATAAAAGGCAATGAAATTGCACAGACATGAATGCACCCTAAATTCCATCAATGTTGGTATATCGTACACACGATACACCTTTATATTCCGATGGCAAAAGGTATGCAGACAATTTAATTTCATTTTACATATTTTCTGATAACAAATCAATTTCCATATTATAATATCTATCTTTTGACTGCTTGCCTGTAGTTTGGCTTTCGCTATCGAGAATCGAGTGTGGAGCGTAACGTTGAGAGAATACGTGTCATGTTTATGGGATATCGTGTCTGTGTAATAAATATCTGGCAGCTCAGGGAGAAAATATATTGCTGTTATGCTGTTTGTGATTTTAATCTCACACACACACACACAGTGCTCTTTCGTACTCGAAATCAATAAGTTGCAAATGAAAAGATTTTCCCTCTTCCGATATTTTTTTCGTCGTCGTTGTCGTCGTCATCCTCGAGTCGTCGTGTATGGTTGCTGTTTACATGTCTCAGTGTCTGCCAATATTCACAAAGTGTCAGAAATTTATATGCTAAATTAGGTTTGGAATGAATTTTTATGCCATTCGTGCATAGAGCGAAAAGTCATGTGAAGAAAAAAATATTTTTTTATCAATGTAATGTAATGAAAATAAATCGCATGATTGATCTAAAAGAAATTACGATTATTGAAAAATGCAGCGAGAAAAACATTTCCGGTAAATTATTGTTGCTGATGTGCCAGAAGTGTTCCTGTCTGATACTTACAACGATTTGCTTTTGAAAATTTAGAACTTAGTTGTCTTTCAAAATGTTCTGTTCATATTTATTCGATTTTTTAAGATTTTTCCACGATTTTGAAAAATTTTTCAGACTTTGTCACATTTTTCACGAGACTTTTATGAATTCCAAAGAGAAAAATATAATATTGCGTTCAATATGAAAAGTTTGAATTAGCAAAATGGCAAAAAGTTACATCGGTACAGACAAACGGACAAAATCACCTAAAATCGCATTTTTTCAAAATTAAATTTGAAATGCGGAAAAATAGCAGAAAAATAGTCACAACTAAAAGAAAAAGACACAAAAAGCCGGAAAAGATGGATCGCGTAGCAAAGTTAATACTCTTTTCAAATTCGGATTCACTTGAATAAACAATTTATTTATTATCATGCATGTTGCTTCCTTGATGCTCACTCAACTGATATCGCTAGATACGACACGTCAATCGAACGTGAATAAGTATACGAGTGTAAGATCAACAATATAAGCTGAACCGAAATTTTTCATGTAAATGGTCAGAAAGAGAAAGGAAAAGTCATCCGATTAGAAATATTGTGCGATATAACGGACATTTTCTTTTTGGTCATTAATTGTTTGAATATTTTCTATTAAAAGAATTATTTTCGGTTAAGAAAAAGTACAAAAAGGTACAAAAACTTTCATAAAAATTAAATAAAACTTTAAAACAATTATTTTCGAAATAAATTTTTATTATTCATTTTAATTTAGTTTAAATAGTAATTAATATTTAATTTAAATTAAAATAATTCTTTTTTAAATTTTTTATTTATATTTTGTTATCCTTATTAAAATTTTATTTGCAAATTTAAAAAAAAAATCAAATGATTTTAATTAAAAAAATTCTGGAAGATTTTCATTTTAATATAATTTTATATTAAATTAAAAAAAATTAAAAATTAATTTTAATTTTAAAATTAAAAATTAATTTTTTTCTTTTGACTTTTCAATGTAAAAATTTTATTCAACATTTTTAACTCAAAAATTTTTTCAGCGGATCTCAGTCAAGAAAAAAATTATTTTGTGACAAAAATATTCACTCAAGCCTTAAAATTACAAACTTCACCTCTTTTAAATATTCTCGTCTCAACAAAAACATCTCCACCAATAAAAAAAAAGTTTAGTTCGTCACATTCGAGTCTTATTCAAAAACTATTTTTCGAAAATTACCACATTCAATCAACCCAAAGTTTCGCATAAAATAACAAAATTTTCAAACACGAACTAAAACTTTTACCCGAAAAAAAAAAACATAATTTTTACGAAAAAAATTGACTGTAACTTTACTGTTCATTGAACGTCTTCTTTCCTTCTCATCACATTTTCATCGTTCGTGTCTCGTAGTCGTCACCAGTTCGAGAAAAAACAAAAAAAAGAAGAATCTAAAATTCAAACTTAAACAAATTCCATATTATGTACATTTGTGGTGGTGGTGGTGGATAGACGAAGAAAAGTTTGCTCAGCATATTTTTTCCTGCTTTATCTATTATATTGATTCGGAAAACTTTGATGATGACTCAATTTGCATAACTACTCAATTTTGTTCAAACAAAAAAAAAATAATAATAATGAGACAGAAACAGACGCAAAACCAGAAAGAGAGGAAATCATGTGTGTCTCGAGTGGAGCAACAAAAAAAAACGAAGAGTGTATAATGTTTCGGGAAAAACTGTATCCAATCCACATGATTGTTATTATTATTATGTATGTACATAATTTAAAAGTTAAAACTTTTCCATAACTTAATTTAATATTTTGTGATAATCTCTTTCGCTTATAAATTTTCACGTACTTTTATCTGCGCATACATCTCTATCGAGAGAGAGAGAGCTGTGTGTGTGTGAAAA
Source organism: Culicoides brevitarsis (assembly GCF_036172545.1). Classification (NCBI taxonomy): domain Eukaryota; kingdom Metazoa; phylum Arthropoda; class Insecta; order Diptera; family Ceratopogonidae; genus Culicoides; species Culicoides brevitarsis. Next base: position 18,744,641 of record NC_087087.1, on the reverse strand, counting down.
AGACTGAAATTGTACACAAAATATTATTATTGTTATTTTAATGCAAGCAAGCAAGCCAGTCAGGCAGCCAGCAAGCAATGCGAAAAGCATTTTCCATGTGATGCTGCTTAGAATTTTAAATAGCAGAAAGGTAGATAGATAGCATGCAGAGTGTGCCACCAGAGCCGGAGTGCACGTTGAGCTTGATATAATACTCACCAGTGACAGCCTCACAATTGCGCCTCACATTATAATATGGGAAAAACTTTTTTTTTCGCTCTGTGTCTCTCCGACTTTAATTTTGTTGTTAGGCCTTTTTATGTGTATTTTGCATTAATAGTTTTCGCAATGTCTATGTGCTTAACCATAAAATCTACATTTTATTTAGGCGACTCTTGCATGCCATGCACTACCAAATGTTGAATTTTGTTTCGCAAAAATAAATGCAATACACAGCAAAAATAGGTATGCCGGGCCCGAGAAATATCATTTTTTTTTTCGTATTTTCTTTAAAGACAAACTATGTGCAGAAAATGGTGTGGAATTTAAATTTTAAATACAAATATTTAGGTTTTTAGTTTTGTGCTGCTGCTGTTGATGTTTATCCATATTGTGTACGTTCGAAAAAGTTTTCCCTTTTTTTTATTATTTCTAAAGAAAAATCAGACAACTTTCATAATTTTATGGTGTTTAAACATTTGCCTCAATCATTTGCGATATTTCAGAGGCCATTTCACTTGTAAATCTGGCAAATTATAAAATAAACTTGGAAAATGTGCGGTTTGCGAAACTTATTAAGTTTGTTTTGGTTAGTTTGGCAACAGCTTGGAGGGAGTTTGGTCGATCGCTGATGAAAATAATCTACCGTTTATGACTTTTAATGAAAAAAATCACGGGGAGGGATTTGGAAGAAATTAAAGTTATCAAAAATTAAAATGGTTTAACGAACGAAGGTTTTTATTTAATAAATTTGATTTTTTTTTACTAAATTTTTACTGAGGCGAATAAAATTAAATTTAATATTTTTACTTTAAAAAATTTATGAAAAATAAATAAATTGAAAAAAATAACTTTACGAAAAATTAATTAAATTTTTTAATAAGAATTTTTTATTTAAATAAAAATCAAATTTAAATCACGTGACGAAAATATTTTTTTTATAAGATTTTGATTTTGACCAATTTTTTTCTGAAGTAAAAATCAATCAATTCATTTTTAAAATAAAATAGATTTAATAATTAAGTTAAATTTTCGTCGTTGAATAGTAAAATTTATTAAAAATTGGCATAACAAATTAAATACCATTTAATTATTTTATTTAATCCCAATTTTTGTGCAACAAAAAAATAATTAATAAAATTGAGTAAAAAAAAGTTATTTTTTAAATTTTTACAATTTTTACTTTACAAAAAAAAAAAAAAAGAAAATTTAATTCTCAAAAAAATATAAGAAAGTTGTCTTCTTTCCCACATGTCTTCCGTTCCATTCGTCGATCATAATTCCGAGTTTACACGCCATTTCATTTATTTTTCCATTTTCTAAAAGTCACTCATAATTGGTTGTTATAAGTTTACGATAAAATTATAGTTTTTAAACGAAAGGCAAACCTCACCTACAAAAAGTTAACTTATTATAATCTAACCTAGATATGCGTTCAACGCCATACATGAGGCCAGGGCGTCAATAAATGCGCTTTGAAAATGCGAAGGAAGAGAAATAGAGAGAATAAAACGCTGAAACTAATAATAATCAAAGTATGTTTAATCTAAATCTGAAATCTTAATTAAACATTTCCTCTTATACGAACGCTAGACAAGTTTAGCGTGTGTGTGTGCAATATAATAATAACTGACACAATTTCAGAACACTCAAGCTCTGATTCAATTTTGTACCCACCCACTTATCAATTTTCTCTACTTATTGCATCATCACTCGAGGTGAAGTCCAAAAATTTTACTCTCTTCTAACCCATTCTCGCAAACAACCCTGCGGTTGGAAAAGGGGAGATATTGACCTCCTGAATGGGTTAGTTTACTTTGGAAGAGGGAATAATTGATTTCCTTTATCTAGGCTCAAAAGGGATCAAAAGTACTAAAAAATTGATCCCTTCTACAGCCCTAAAAAATAATCCCTTCAGAATACTAATTTGACCTTTTTAGCTCTGAATTAAGAGTTCAAATTTAAAGGTTATTGTAATGCCTTTAAAAACTTCCTTTTTTGCTTTATAAGGTATTAAAATAACATATCCACTATCCAGAGATTGAAATAACCTCTAAAAGGATTAATTTAGTCTCCTAAGGTGTTCAATTAGCATCCTGAAGGTATTAATTTCTTAGGGAAGTCGATGATCTTGGAATGACTTCAATTTGATCTCGTAAAGGAAAACATTGTTTCCATTATATGTTAGATTGAGAACTTAAGGAATAGGATTAACCCCAAAAGCAAATAAGATTGACACTAAAAACTGAGCCAAGTTGAAGACGCTCGTAAGAATTAGTCTTTTATGAACATAATTGCGCAGAGATGGCTGATCAATATCAGATTAGAATGGAAGCAGCGACAACAAACTTACGCAAAGCCAGTATTCGTTTTGAACGAATACGACGCGTAACGCTAGAGGACAAACAGCAAGCTCTCCAAGCATACGAGACTCGTCGCACAAGAACAGCTCAGCCGACCTTGCTACACCGACAGAAATGATAGAGTATCGTATGGCGTTGGATGAAGCAAAGCTAAAAGTCAAGTATAATCGTTTAATTGAGTTATCGAAAGGGGAAGAGAACGAACCTATGCCGCCGCCATTCAAAGTCGTGGGTACGGACTTAGACCAGCTCGTGAAGAGCGCGGACGTGGATATTATCCCAAATTTAAAGGGATTTGCTTTGTGATCTTTATTTTTGTTTGGTTTAGTTTATTTATTCAAGACAGTTAAAGTCGTTTTACATTACATAATATCCTAATTTTACATGATATTTATATCCTATTAATAAATACAATTTTCATTTCCCTCAATATTCTAAATTTAAATGCCTCTCTTGAAATATCATTATCATAGAATTGATTAAATTTTTTATTTGTGACTAAAACTTATTTTTTTTTATTTGTACTTTTTTTATAAAAGTCTAATTGCCAAAAAAATAGTTTTTTTCAAACTAAAAAAAATAACCCCAAGGTGTTAATATCACCCCTTTTTCAATCTGCAGTAAAACACACACGTTATCTAGCTAGACATATCTCGACTTTCAGCTATGTGCGAGCGTGTCTCTATTTATTTATGTGAAAGCTATAAATAATAATTCGGAATATCACATGTGTGTGTGTATGTATGCCTCCAATCATAACGATCACACACACTCCACATTCTTGTGTAAGATTGAATTTGTTATTGCCTTCAAGAAACGTCATATTAAGTTTTGAAGTGTTATCGATTTAATATAATATTGGGTGTGAGTGAATGTGTGTGTGTGTGTGTTTTGATGATTATGTTGAGTTGGGAATTGCTTTTAGCTTCTTATTTAGCTTTATATACCTTTAAGCATATTTTTTGAAAATCATACACAAATATACATAAAACCCCATAAAATAAAATGATGATAGGAAAAAAATACACTGAATGAAAAAAGGAAACATTTTCGACTCTTTTTTTTTATTTCAATGCGCTTTGTCCTCCTTTCCTTCGATTTTTTTTTGCCTTTTTTTTCTTCAAAAATGAATGATTTATGATTGAGAAATATTTTAAGCCGCCCAGTAGTCGTGTCATAATAGGATCGAATCATGGAAAAGTCATCCCTTCTCCACCTTCGAAAAAAAAAATAAAATAATTCTCAATAATGGTGCACACGGAAAAATTGGTTAAATGATTGATATGGATATAAAGTCCATGACTAAAAATGGGAAAGAGAGATGATGAGAGAGAGGTTGGAAAACTAATATATTTGTAATGAAATTTCAAAAGTAACCATCAAACCTTTTTTTTTCGTTTTCCATTTTTTTCCGATGTCCTCAAAAAATCGCCCATGCCATTTTTTCTATCATCAAAAGCATATTCGGCAGATGTACGAGTTCACATGATGTTCATCACTCATAATTTTACAATATCAAATATTTTGTTAATATCTTTCGGTGTATTTATTGAACGGATTTTGTCTCCACACTGAATATTTGATCCATTAACAAAAATAAATAAAAAAGTTGCTTTTTATTTGTATTCTCGGAAAAACTTCAAAAGCCAGATTTCGCAGAAGCAAAAGTTACTTTTATAAAAAAAAATATTTTATTAACAATATTCATTAAATATTTGAAATTAAATGAATGTAAAAAAAAGTTTGATATATTTTCTATTAAAATTGAAACAAAAAAAAATAATAAATTGATTTTTTTTGTTTCAAACGAATTTTATTGTATGGTCAATTAAAAAACGTTGTATATTTTTGTATAAAATGTAAAAATAAAATATTCAACGTAAAAAAAAAATAGGAAATCGGATCAATATTTCTCATGATGGCTCAGCATGAGGCCATTGCATACATTTTATACATACTATCAAACAGCGGATGACGACGTCGATCGGACGACGGCCGAAAAAGAGAGAAAGAGCACACACACAAAAAATATTATTATGCATAAATTTTTGTGATATCACATCAAAAACATAAATACTCGGATTGAATGTTATCAAAGTACCATTCAGTTAATAGGATTTTCGTCATATATATGTATGATGCAGACGTGCATAGCTCTCTAAAAGCCCATTTATTTAAGCTCTAGCTAGGTACAGCTCAGACAGAAATTTTTGGATATTTTGTTTCCTCCGTCAACTCCTCACTTCTGTTGTCGTCGTCGTCGACGTTCCCTTTTGGAACATATATATTTATATAAATATATTTTATACCCATTACTTGTATAAACAACATGCTTTGGGATAACATGACTACAAAATTCATACATGAGCTTTGCATTGAACGCAATGTTATTTACCGAATATATATTGTGGGTAACAACGTTCCTATCCAATATCGTAGCAGCAGCAGCAGTTCAGGCAAAAGAGAGGCAGGAATGTATTAGAAAATGTATTATTTTTGAATTTATGTTCAATCAATAAGGATGAAAAAGAGATCATTCCAAATTGAGGTACTTTCATGCACGTACCGGCATGTTGTTGCCGAAAATTAAGTAACTTTTTTGGTTGAATGGCTCATTTCCGGTTATTCTTTTAGATTTATTGAACATTATGGATACGTGTAAAGCGTACTTTGAGTGATCCCATTTACACATTTTTTGAGGAAAAAGAAAGAAAAATAACGATGAAATAGGAAGAAATAGCATTCTAGGTTTTTTTTTATGATGGATGGATGAAATATTGGATTTGATTTTTACAGAACATCGGACTTGGCTAAGAATTTCTTTTGAAGCGGATCAAATTTAGATTGACTTTTTTTATTTAACGAAATGTTTAAAGACTGGTTATTTTTTTGGAGAACTAAAAATATTTTTTTTATGGTGAAAAATTTTTATTTTTCCTAGGGATCAAAACTTATTTCCCAAAATTAAATTAAACCATTTTTTACCCTAAGATAATGAAAAAAAATATTTTAAGTCAATTTAACACAATTTTTAATTAATTTTACAAATTTTAATTTTTAAATTGTAAAATTTCCCTATTTTCTTTAAAAAACTCGTTAAAAAATAATTTTTATGAAAATTATTGATTTTTTTTCTAAATAAAATTATTAAATTATTTAATTTTTTACTTTTTATTTTTTTTAAATAAAAAAATATTTATCAAAAGCTTCATCAACTGTATTTTTCGATTTTTTTAAAAATAAATTAAATAATTTAATTAAATTTTTAAAAAATTATTTATGATTTTTTTCACTTTTTTAGAATTTACCGCAAAGAAAGGAACTAAAAGTCAAAGGTGATGACCAACATTTCATAGCAGGAAAAAACTCATAAATTTCAATAAATAACAAAATGACGAAATAAATATACGAGAAGACCACATGCAGTTGACGGTCAACATAATTTCACATAAATTACTTTTACGCACACACACTCGCAAAAAATTATATAATTAAATTAACCACATGTTTTGAAATCAATTATCTTTCCATATTTTTGTGTTTCCCAGGGAAAATGCACGGACACCGCACACTGATTCCCGAATGTTACTATTTTATTATTAAAATGTCGTCGTTGTTGTTGTCGTAGGCGTTCTATTATGTGTGACAGTCAAGGCAAGCGAAATGGAACCACGAGAGAGGACACACAGTGGGTAGACCATGGCACGGCGCAGTAAATATAATAATTTTGTCTTATCTCTTAAATCCGTTTCATTTTTGTGTGTGTTGTGCCACCTCCTGTGCCGCAAAATAAATAAATAAAAAAAAAAACTAAATAGCAGAAACAAAATTATGTGCGATAAAATTTTCCAACGCCGCGCTCTTTCATGTTATAAATACAGGTTAAAAATAAATTAAATTTAGTGATGTTAATGACAGGACACAAACGCACACGCAAAGTGGACCTCGTCAATGCATTGTTCCGAATTTGAATAACGGCATGAAATGAGCTTTTAATTTTGCAATGCATGCCCTTTCTCTAATGTTCATCATTTCCCAATTGAATACGACACAATTCAATGACGATGATGATATAATGATAACAATGATCCTGTCTTGCGTTGTATACGTGTTTTTGTCTATATGTTGTCTGTGATAATAATTATTATATTATAATCTCATTGATAGGCATTATTTTCGGTTTGCTTGGCATAATAATCATTATTATTATAATGTGATTACGTTTTTACCAGGATGATGTTGTCGTACATGCGAGCTTCAGCTTTCCATATTCATTACCCAGTGGGATTACGAAGTGGAGATTTTGAGGCCCTGTGAACATAAAAATAAGGCCTTCTTGATAAGCCTAAAATTTTTTTCCAAATTTATATTTTTTTTTTAATTTTTCTTTTAAAAAATTAAGTAAACGAATTGGATAAAATTTCCTTTGATTTTTTCTTAATTTTCATTTATTTCTTTAAAAAAAGAATATTTGTTTAAATTAATATTCTTTAAACTTCATTTTTTTTAAATTTAAAAAAAATTGAATTTATTTGTTTGTTTTATTTTTTTAAGAAATCAAAAAATTATTTTTTTCCAGAAAATAAAAATTTCCTTTTATAAAATTCAATTTAATAAAATTATTTTTTTATAGAAATTTAAAAATAATTTTTTTTGAAAAAACAAAATAAAATAAATAAATAATGTTAATTCACTATAAATTTATTCTAATTTTTTATTTATTTTTTTGAGAAAAAAAAATATTTCTTTAAAAACATAAAAATTAGAAAACAATCCATTGAACTTTTTAATTTTTTTTTTTTCAATTTTATTATTTTAAAATAAATATTTTTTACAAAAAAAAAATAAATGCATAAAAATTTGGAAATATTTCCTTTAAAAATTCCTTAAACTTTCTTAAGGACCTCAAAAAAGCAATTTTGTACCACTGGGCGGACTATTATATATATTTAGTCAAAGGCACAACAAGCTAGGGATCATGCTGTGTGTTTGATGGCATTCACGAAAATTACACAAAAGCTTACTCCTGAATAATTTATGCGCTGAACTATTTTTAATATTCCTACCGGCAACCACCGATGCGATGATAATGAAGAATTTTGTCATTTATTTATTTATATGCGAGCCGATGCGATATGTCTGAGCAAAGACTCGCATTTCATTATAATCAACAACAATAAAAATACAACTACAACGCACACGACAAATATTCAATATTTGTAGAAAGGAAAAAAAAGTTGTTCGAAATCAGTTTTGCAGTTTATTTTATTGCATCAGTTCATGCCGGGCAAGTTGTGTTTTTTAATTAATGAAAAAGTGTATTTATCATGCGTTACATAACAATAAATATGCACAAAAGTTGATCATTGTGAGGGAATTGTGATGAAAACTACATTTAAATGATTTTTGTTTAATGAATATTTGCTGTGTGCGGTTATGAAATTACTTTTTTTTTTGAAGGGATGTCGACAAAGGAAAAACAACGAGATAAAAGCTTTTCGCACAAAATAATTTTTAAAAGCAGCATTTATGTGAACATGAACAATTATATTTTTTTAGCAAGTTTTTTTTTATGTCCATTAAAAAAGTGCTTACAACCGTTATATTTACAAAAAAAAATAATAATAATAGGTGTTGCAATGGAAAAATTTTCACGTTTGAGCGCATTTGATTCATGGTTGAAACGAATCGGTAAGTGGTTTGATTTAATATTTTTACATGAAATTAAGTCAAAAGAAGTTGACTTATTTTCATGTAAATAATAAAAGCTTATTTAGCTCATTTATTTATTTTCATAAAACTTTTTAAAGATATAATTTTTTTAATTTTATTTTTTCTAAAAAAAATTAAAAAACTTAATTATTTTTTAATTGTTTATTCATTTTAAAAATTTAATTACTTTTTTTATCAATTTTTTTTTCAAATTAATTTTTAAACTTAAATTTCCTTTAAATAAGAAACAAAATTCATTCATTTAATTAAGTTTAATTTTTGTATCTTTTTTAAAGGAATTTTAAGTTACAAAAATTATTTTGGAAAAAAAATAAAAATTTAATTAAATAAGTTGAAATCGCTTTACTAAAAATATTTCAAATAAAAATTAAAAAAAAAAATAATTAAATTTTTAAAATAATAAATATATTGAAAAAAATCATAAATTAAATAAATTTAATTAAAATTTAAAAGTTTCAAATTGAACCTCAATAAAGAGAAAAATAACCATGATTTCTTTGAACATTCGGAGAAATTCTCATTAAGATTTTTCTATTTTTAAAATTATTATTTTTTAATTCATAAAAATTCTTAATTTTTAAAAGAAGCTGTTAAGTTGTTAAAATTAATTAATTAATTAACTTAAACTTAAAAATTTGTTTTTTTTTATTTTAAAAAAAAAATATTTTTTCCTTAAAATAATTAACGTAATAATTAATTAATTAATAGTTAAACCTAATAGACTTTTGACTTATTTATTCTTAAATTTAAATGATTAATTATTTAAATCTTTCGTTCAAGCGTAACTAAAAGATAAAGTCTCTCAAATTTTAATTTTTAAAATATTTTCGGCTCATCCAATTAATGCATAATTTTTTTTAATGATGAATGAATGAAAGAATTAAGCAGTTAAAAAACTTTACAAGTACTTATGTGCTTAGGTACGTATGTTTTGTTGATGGCAGGAAGATATAAAATTGCCATTCGCCACCTTTTTATTTTCCTGTTGTTATGCCTGCCTGCTATTGCAGTTTTTTTTTACACACACGTTAAATGCAATTATATTTGCCATTTTCTCGTAGTTACGACGAAGCTAACAATTCATTTCAGTCAGAATTAGTACGAACGGAAAATATTAGACAGACGCCGAATGAAAAAAAAATAAGAAAATAAACTACAGTTTTTTTTATTTCTTGCGCAATATTATAAGCTCCTGCTTACATTGTGCATATGTTCTCGTTAGTTGTGGAAAAATAGACGGAAATGACATATTTGCATTAGAATGTTCTCTCTTGCTCTTATTTGTTCGTCTTGTGAGTTTTGCTGGATCACATGTAGATATTATTATTACGCCAGACTAAAAATTGAACATTTACATTGTTGCATGCTTCAACGGAGACTAATCATTTTGAGAGAAGAAGATGAGCAAAAAAAAAGTTTAAAATATATATTTTATAGCAGCGCAAAAGTTTCTCAAGATGAATGGGAAATTGTCTACTCATGTGAACATTTATGAGGCAGCTACGTCGTCGTCGTCGTTGATGATGATGATAATCTATGTTAATCGTCTTTGCTTCAAGGATTTCGTTTTTCTCTCCCCTGTATATAAAATATTTGTAATGACGATGATGGAAATGTATCAGCTGCCATTTTTGTGGAAATTATTTCACGTCACAAAATACCAGATTGAAAAGTATTTTTTGAAGAAAAAAAAACAGCTTGATCGCATTTCAAACTTTAATTTTTATTTTTTTTTTATTATTTTTTACAAATTAAAAAAAAATCAATCCAAAATAATTCAAAAAAAAAATAATTCAACGGGAAAATTAAAAAGTTTCCACAAAAAATTTAAAACTTTTTAACAAAAAATTTTAAATGTATTTACATTTAAAAAGTTTTCACCGAAAATTTTAAAAAACTCCATTAAAAGTTTTCACAAAAAATTTAAAAAATTTTCCACAAAAAAAAAAAAATTAAAAACTTGAAAATTTTAAAAAATTTTACGAAAATTTAAGGAAAATTCCTAGGTTTTCCAAAATTTTTCATAAATTTCTATTTTTGGAGCTGAATTTTTTCCAATCGCATCATTAAACATGTTTGTTCATATCCTTTATACGGATAGACAAAACACCCCAATTTTTCGTTCGAAAAAAATTTCGAAATGCGATAAAAAGCCGGGCGTCTCCACTCATTCGTTTAATATCTCATTTTAGTTTTACATTTCCGCTGATGTTGCTGAGGGGCGGTGAGATACACACGTGTTTGTGCATCCAGTTGATTTATTTATTTCTATACCACATTTCAAAAATTAATTAATTTAAATTAAATATGAGGCGCAAATCAACTGGTAAATGTTATTCCACCGTCAACGATGTGAGTTTGTGTATGTTTGGCGATGTGGCGATGTATATTTAATGCAATCACTGCACTCGCATGGCATCGTTCGCGCAAAAAAAGGAGAAACCACATTACCAACATTACTACCAGTGCCAGCCAGCCAGCAGCATCGCATCGTCGGCATGTGGAGAGAAAAAACATCATCGCATATCAAAAGCCAGTGAGCTGTTACAATTATTTAATGAATAATGCAAAGTTGCCAATTTTCACAAATTTTTGAACAAAATGTGAAACAAAACAAAGCAAAGCACGATTCAATTGATGGTGCTCCTCGCCACCAAAAATGTAAGATTAAACAAGCGCGCGCGTGTTTGAGCGTTGTATGGATTTTCCATAATTCAATAAACCTTTTTCCTCGTCGACGTTGTCTCTCTGTGTGCGATGCTGCTAAAGGCGGCAGTGTAATAATATAGAAGCGCAACAAACAAATGAAGCGTTTGCTGATAAATTTATTTTTGTATATTTCTGTTTTATATTTTATGTGTGATGATAGTCTTTCGCAGAGAGAGCGACTTCAGCAACGAACGACGACGACGACATATCAATGGTAAAACCACTTATTCAAGCAATTTTGAACAAGCAACAAACAGATGTGCTCTTCCTCATCATCATCATCGTAGTCGTCGCTTTTCGTCGACGACTGTTTGAACGACGAAACAAATAGAGAAAGCGATATTTTTGCGCACAGACAAACAGCCAAACTACAGAGGGAGAAAAATCGCGCTTTGTGTGCTGTTTTTTTGCATTATCTTATCATTTACACGTATTTGGTTTCTAGGTATATATTTTTCCTCGTTTGTTCCTTTCGTTTAGACTTTATTTGCGTATCACATCACAGTCATCTTTAATTTTGAAACAAATACGCAAAATAATGAGACTCGTGTGTGCAGCACGTCGACAAAACGAATATACAAAGGACATGAATGACAGTTATCGGTTTCGATTTTCTTTTTGATCTTTATGTGTGGAACGTTTTCGATGGCATCGTGGTATCGTGATCGAAAATTGCAAATGGACCGCACTCAATGCGGAAAGTAGTGGAAAAAGAAACTACGACTAGGTATTGGCGAAATGTTTATCAAGTGCTTTTTGACAAACAAATTCCAGAGTATTGAGTATTCAAATGAGTCGACTGTTTTTAGTTAAACTATTAAAAGCTTTAAAAATTCTAGAAGATTGAAAAAACAAAATAATTAATATATCTCATTCTTGGACCGCATTTTAAATTCTTGTGATAATTTCAATCATTTGTTTATTATCACGTGACTTTTTCATGAATTATCCAAATTTTTAATTACTTGGTTAATTATTTTTTTTCAACCACGTGACTTATTTAAATTTTTGACCACGTGGTATATTAATTTTTTTTCAACCACGTGACTTATTTAAATTTTTGACCACGTGGTTTAATTTTTTTCCTCAGGTTTTTTTTTATTTTTGACCACGTGATTTTAAAATTTATTTAACCACCATCAATTCTGTCATTTTTTTTTATTTTAAAACCCATTAACTTATTTGGAAAGCGAAATGCATTATTTCTATGAAACAGGAATCATCATTGTTCGAAACTCAGTAACTCACAACCTGTCTCAAGCAAATATCGAGTTATAGACGAAGGCAAATATCTTTTCATGTGTCTTCCTTCATAGTTTTATAATAAATTTGATATACAATACATATGGCGTCATTATGATACATTCGCATTGAAAATACTCCGAGCAGAGCAAATAATAGTGCAACAACCACTTTTATATTTATATCATAATAGAGAGACAAGAATGCCTTTTCTCTTCATTTTATAAAAGAATCTATAGGTATTTATTTTAGACCGACTCAAAATTTAAAAATGTTTTCGATTTTATAGAGTTTCTGTAAATTAAGTAAGATATAATATACATATGTAGTATCTAGGATTTTGTAAAATTTGGAAAAAATGACAATTTTTTTCTACATCTTGTTTTATATTATTTATTATTACGCAACATGTCTATTTTTGTTAACTTCAATTAAAATTCATTAGTTAATTAAAAATTCAAAAATGTGTAAGAGTATTTTTAATTATTTTTAAAAAATTTTTATTAGGTATTTTTTTTATTTTTTAAATAATTTTTTACTATTTGCAAATTTTGAAATTTTTCAAAGAATTTTATCAAAAATGTACTAAAATTTGAGCATTTTCTTACATTTTTTAAGATATCGCTCAAAAATTATATGAGAGGTATTCGAAAACATTTTTGATCTTTGTATCAGCCTTATATTCAGTAAAAGTATTGAAGACGAGTTAACTGTATACGACAAAATTACGAGCTTTTGTCTGAACGTTGCAGCAGAAATATTATTAATAATGACATATTATTATAAAATAAAATGAAAAGTAGTAGCTTGTATGTCCTCGCATGTGTTTCTCTTTGCCTTATAGATATGACACAAGATATAAAAAGATACACTTTTCATTGTAAACGTCAATTACTCAATTTTGTGTGATGTATAAATGTGTAAACAAAATACGTAGTGATGCATTTTTCCTCAACACAAACAAACTGAAGGATGTCAATTAAATCAGAAAAAACGATTCTTTCACTCCAGATGAAGGCACATGCAGAACATATCACAATCACATCAATAATAATGAAGAGCGAACACGAAAAGAAAGCTTATGGCAATTATTTCTGATGTATCAGACAGATTACGAAGAAATGTTATATTCATCATTATTTTTCTTTATTTTGAGTTCTTCACAGAATCATTCCACTCTAATTGTTCTTGGAAAAAGTCTCTCGAGATTGAATTTAGCTTGGTGGTGGTCCACGTGGTCCATGTGGTGGTTTGGGCCATTCCTTGCCAGTTTTCTCCTCATATTTTTGATGAAGATCATGCATGCGAGTTTTCAACGATTCCGGAATTTGTGAAAAATCAGGGAAACCGCGATCGTTCTTGGGAACAGCTTCAAATTCAGCGGCAATCGCTTCAAATTCAGCTTTTAAATCTTCAGGCATGTCTGATGGCATGGGAGGCTTGGCCTCAACCATCAACTAATGAGATTTAAATATTTAAAAAAAATTAAAGGTAAAATATTTAATGAAACTTCGATAAAACTTACGGTGACAGCTACCAAAGCAGCGAGAGTTACGAACAAGGCAGTAATTGCTTTCATGATTTCAATGAATAAACTGATGGTGTTGTGGAATGTGTGACCGTATTTTATACAAAATTGATTTGGGCAAAAAAATTAATAACACTTTAGATAATTTTAGGTCAATAAATAATTAGAACTTGCTTAATCATGGTAAATAGTGGGTTTGGAACAACTGATTTGGAACTTCACGGAACAAACGAAAACGTGCCGATTTTTTATTAATAAAAACCTTTTTAGAATAATTGCTCAAGTTCATCTAGTAACTTTCCATGGAATAGAATAAAATTTATTTTAATTTTTTTCCATGAAACAGCAAGTTACTTTAAGTTACATACAAAATTTAAACTCTAAAAAGGCACAGATTTTAACAAAGAAAGAGATCACAATGAACAGACTACTTAAAATATAACAAAAAAAAACTTGAATATTTATAAGATATTCTTTCTCAATTAAAAAATATTTTTATTTTTTGTATTCTAAAAATAAAGTAAAATATTTTTTTTAGGTGTCTTGAATAATCAGAATCAAAAGCTCTCAGTGGTGAAGATGATTAACAAGAGCTCTTTAATTTATTTTTTTTTTTACTTTACAGTAAATACTTTTCCTTATCACAAGACAAAATCTAAAAGAAGAAAGAGTCCTCGACAAGGATGAAAAAATTGATGAATTAGTGAATATTTTTGTCAGCAGTTCTTTAAGGCATCATCCATTAACGGCGTCGGCAGTTTCGGCAGGGGAGGTGGACGAATTCCGATGAGGGGGCAAGGAGGTAAACAGAAATGTACAACGTCGTAAAAATATGCCATATTCTCGATTTAAATATTCTTCGTTTTGAATTATTTAAAATATTTTTTTAAACGTTTTTTTAACTTTTAACACTTTTTTATTTCGATTATTTATTTATTAAACTTTTTTTTCAAATTTTTCACGAGCTTTCATTGAAATTTGAACTGATATTACAATAACCGTCAAAATTTAACGACCCCCTAATTTTTAAGAAAAATTTGTTTAAAAATTAGTTCGACCTTGAATGGAACCACGTGTAAATAATGGTAAGCTCTTTGTGGCTAAATGCAAATACCCCGGTTGTCCTGTTTTTAAACCAACGTCAGAAGCATTCAATAGTCACTATGAAATGCATGAAAGAAAAGAAACGATGTCTGTTAAGTTGTGCGCAAATTGTTCAGTATGACCCTCTAGAAATAGTTGCCATAACAAGGGCTCAAGAAAAACTTCAATAGCGTCTGCCGTGTAACGTGCGATCCATGAAGCCATGAGAGTTTTGGAGTTGAGTGTGAGAAGGATTGGGAAGCCAGTAGTTGTCATTGGGTCATCGCAAGTGACTCGATGAGTATGTTGCAACGACTTGAAGGGTTGATGTTTACGAGAGATCGCCTGACGGAACTGACGGAAAGAAGCGCTTAAATATTTCTGACGAATTGAAACAAAAAATCTTCACTATAGAGAATTTAAACGATTTCGTATTTTCCTTTCAAACCATCGTCGAAATCCATCAGAAATTTATGGAACCCCAACCCCCCTCAAACTTCCGACATCATAAATGAATGGCGCCTTAAATAAATTAATTAACATTTATTTTTGATTTTTATTAGCTAATACATAATATTAAATTAATTTAATTTTAATTGGTTAACTATATTTTAAAAAATTTTTTAGATAATATACTGTCAGTTTTTTTTCTTTTTATCAGATGTACAACAAAAATGCACGAATCAGCAAACTCATAAATTATTTTTTTCACTTCTTCTACTGATGAAAAAAAATCAATATAGTAATTAAATATTTTTATTTTATCACGAGTTGCGAGAAGAGTAGGACTCCGAAGAAAGTGACTGTCAAAGAAGACAAAAACTTGTGCAAACAAGATTAAAAGTATTTAATTAAGCGCGACACAATGATAATGAGGAAAAAAATAGAGAGGCGAAAAATGCGATTTTTTTTTGATAAACATTTGAAATTAAACATTAAATGCGAGAAATAAAAAAAAGAAGGAATACGAAACAAACGCACATAAAAGATAAAATTGTCACGGTTGGTGGCACATTCGCAACGAACGCACAAACAACAAATAAAGTGAAAAACAAAAAGAAAATAATTATTATTATTATATGAATGTATAAGAAAGTGTAGAAGAGTAGAGCAAACGGAAAAACAAGTGAAAGAGACACGAACGACGAATCACTGGAGAAATGGGATTTGCTACAAGACCGAAAGCAAATGAAAAAATGTTTATTTAATTGCGTTAAGTTTCTACTTTATTATATACTTTTTTTTTGCTTGCTTTCACGTTTCGTTTCGGTGACCGACCAGATCTATTGTACAACACGATCCAGGAAATGTACAAAAACGCCTTGAATAGCAAACGCAACATGACGACGAGTGGTAGGAGTTTTCTATTGAAATTTATGAATACATCCTTAATTTGTATCTTTTGTATATATTTTCTTAACAGCTTGAATTATAAGATTCCTCTGTTCCTTCGTCGTTTCGCTTTTCTCTCTCTGGCACTTTTTTTCATTTTAATTATCAAGAGGACGCACATTTAAATGGGGATAAAAGTGGACTAACTGACACCAGGGAAATTTTTAATTTTATATTAAATATTCTCACGGTGTGAGTGTTTGGCTCGTCGTTTCGCGAAAACGGAAATACAGCTTTTTATATAAATGTTTTTGGTTTGAAATGACACTTCTACGAAATGTTTGTTTATTATTTTTTTAATAAGATGTTTTCTTTCCAGGAATCGCGCGATTTGACATTATTCGAGGAGGAACTTTGACATTTTGACAGCTTAAATTTGATGTTCGATTGCCGGAAAACTGCCACTGACGCAGATCGGAGAAAAATAGTTCCTCGCAAAATTAACTTTGAATGTTTTGCCATAAAAATATTTGTTCGCAAAACAGTCCCGATGTCAATTGGATGAGCTCACAAAAAAAAACTCGACACCAACAAAAAAAAACTTCCATGCCATTATTGTGCGCCATATATAAGACTCAATGTTCATAAATGTGCTTTGGATTTGTATAACTGTCAGAAAAAATTCTTTCTAGACAAAATTTATTGCTTTATTTGTTGCCTACTAACATTTTTTCCTCTGCTTTTCCGGTTTAATGGCTTGTAATTTAGTATTTATTATTTTTTTTTCTTCTCTCACTACCTAGCCTATAACTTTTGGCCAAATAGAAGTTAAGTTACGACCATTGAACATGCGGCAACGACATGAAAATTTTCAAGTAGTTGCCATTGACAGAACAACAACCACCACCACCACCGCCACCAACCAAACAAAAGTTTCCCAAACCAAATATATTTTATGCATCTTTCCAGGTGTTGTTGCAGTAAAGTTCTTCTGCATCATTATCGAAGCACACATTTTGAATATTTTATTTATCATGCATAATAAAATGAGCCTTTTTTAAAAGTTTGCTAAATTTTCCGCTTCGGCAGGCGAGACTCTGTACATGGGAGAAACACTGTAATGGCATTACTGTAAATAATGAATGAGAAAAAATGGGTATCGAACGTAGATAATAATCACTTGTTGATTAAACTCATCAATTGGATTGACTGCAGTGTCTCGCGGCAAAACACCTGGCAGTTTTCTTTCTGTTAAATATTCAACAAAGTCTGTAATTATTTTCTCATTTGCGACATTTTCATGATGCATGAAGGACTACGGATCCCTACGGATTAAAAAGGGGTAACATTTAACCATTAAGGGGTTATTAGTATATTATAGTAGTAATAATTTGAATCAAAGCAGTCATTGGTTTGTCAGTAATAAAGAATTTATTCTATTAAGAACCACCTTATAGAAAGGACCTATTTTATGTGTTAATGGACCGAAGATTAGCTCCTTGAAAAAACCTATTGTCGAAGAGATGAAGGTCAAAAAACTCATGTGGTATGAACTTGTGGTACGGAAGGGCAGCGATCCCGTTGTGAAGGAAAGATCAATTCCCATAAAATCCAAACGAGGTATGTAAAAAAAGAAACAGATAGTTTTAATAGAAAAACAACGCAAATCACACGGTATCACTGAAAAAGAGACTCAAGACTGAATTGCATACCGTAGTTGACTACGAAACTACCAGGTACGACTACCAGGAACAACATCCATCATCCAAAAAGTCTGCCAGGAGTCTGCTCTCACATCTAAAAAAAAAATTAAAGGCAAACTCAGCAATGAAGAAACATATCGCACAGTGACTGATCACACCAACAATGACAGAAGCGTTAGCAAATAAGGTACTACATGAAATTCTCGCTGATATCTCGAACGACGAATGAGAATATGCACAACTCCGATCTGGGTACTGTAGGATCACAAATAATTACATCATATTGACGAAGATATAGAAGACAAATTTGATTTCTATGGCGCTTACCCTCATGATATCCCACACTTGTTTTGTTGTCCTCATAAACCCATGGATTCAACAGCCAAAGATCCATGGCTAAATATCGTAGAAGTAGCTGAATTTCTAGGACAAATTATTCAGGAAAAAAGTATAAATGACAAGAAAGTAGCTCCTTTAAGAGGTCAACATTACCTCTTATCAATCCATAGTGCTCGCACCGAGAAATTCAATATTTTGCTTCACATGTGTCCTCGTTCCTACTTTTTTTTTCTTACAGCGCAAAGAAAAAAATAACACACACCCCGAAATCACCCCATTTTATTACAACTCCGCCAGCACCATGATCGTAAAAGATTAGAATATTCGACAAAAAACGACTCAAAATAACAACAACCGTCCAATAAACGCATGTTGTGCGAGACAATGACACAGAGATATTTTTATATGGTCTGATATAATAAAAAAAAACAGATCTAAATGGGGTGTAAAAACAAACATCAACATATCCTATCCATCCGCGCACAAACTCACATGTTTACTTGATAAATTTTAAGACTTTTTTTTTGAACGATGTCAGCAGACTTGGCTTTATTTTTGACGCGATGATAACACAAGCACACACAAAAAAAAATATAATAATAAAAAACATCATTATTGTTGTCGTCAATGGCAATCTCACATCGTGATGCGTTATAGGCGCGCGCGTTGTGTGTGTGTGTGTCAAAAATAAAATTAAATGATACGAAATGATTGAAGATTGACGAACGAACGCAAGACAGCGGAAAAGGGTTTTCTTATATCGTATGACAGTTTATTATATTTCTATTTATTAGTGCTCATATAATTTTTTCATCGCGCAGTTATCTTTTTTTCCTCACATATACGAAGAATAATAATAAAAAAAAAGAAAAAACTGCGACAAACAACTCACTTTCACGACGACATAAATAAATAAGAAAAATTACGTAATAAAAACGAGTCTTAAAAAGTCAAATGTATTAACGATTTACATTCAATAAATTTTTCTCTTTCGATTATCGAGGAATGAAATGGCGAATTGTCACTTTTTTATTGCCTATTTTTCTCTTTTTTGTTGTAGCGCAAATCGCATAAGGCTTGTGATGATGAGGTCATAATAATAATAGAAAGTTCCTCGAATTTCTTGTGAAAACCCATCTTCATACAAGACAAATAAAAAGGAGAAAATAAAAAGTTTCAATCCCTCTTAAAAAAGATAAATATAAATTTTGTGTAGTTTTTTCGATCCTTTTCTTGTGTTAATAAAAATTACAATTTTTGGATGGTTTTTTATGTGCGTGTGTATATTTGTCTCCGGGGACTTTCGATGTCCTTCCGTCTTCCTATTATGCTGGCCAATAAGTTTGAATGTTTCATATTAAAGCTTATGTAGCTCAAATTTCTCGTGACTAGTGATTTTTTTTTTTTGATAACGTGTTATGCAAAAAAGTTATTTTTTGTAACAAAATTTTTTCAAAATGAGTAAATCTTTTTGAAATCTGATCAAAAATCAGAAAATGCGCTTAACCGATACCGCCAGATCCTAATTTAACAAAATTATTAAAAATCTTTTATTAAATTCCTTATAAAAGCTCAACAAACATTATCCCTTGACCTTTCCACAAACACACACGTCCCATTTTCGTAGAAATCCGATTGTCTTTTCGGATTTCGTTAAACCCACAAGTCATCAAACCCATTATTCCTCAAAGAAGAAAAATTTAATGAATACATCCGGTTTTTCATTTTTATTTTTTTTTCGATGCTGTTGATGCTGATGATGATATAACAGAACGTCCTACAACAACAAAAAGCAACACATCAAGATCAAATTTTTTTTATTATTATTGCTAAGAAGACAAAAAACCAAACAAATGTTTCTCTTGCTGCCGTTGCCGCTACTTTTGCTGTGTCCATGCGCTTGTTGCCTTGTCAAAAAAATAAAATATTATAGCCGCATCTTTTTTTTACTACTTTTTTTAGTTTTTTTTTCGTGTGCATACCGTACTCGAGCGATTATAAATTACATAATCACATAAAAAATGGCATTGTTATGTATGGAAAACGGTCGTTGGAAATACATTTCGAAGAATTTTTATTATCTATGACTTTACTTGACAT
Source organism: Culicoides brevitarsis (assembly GCF_036172545.1). NCBI lineage: Eukaryota > Metazoa > Arthropoda > Insecta > Diptera > Ceratopogonidae > Culicoides > Culicoides brevitarsis. The sequence continues at coordinate 18,724,311 of NC_087087.1, read as the reverse complement.
CATGATGATGATATACAACTCAATAAAACAATAAAAGAAGGGAACACTATCAAAATTCATGTGTCGCGAGCTAAAATTTTCATGAAACACGCGCGAGACGAAAAAGATTGTACATTGGGGCTAAATTTTAATATTTGAATTGGGTCAAAATTTTAGACTGTGCATTGGGAAAAATTAAAGAATGTGCATTGGGATGAAATTTGAGAATGAGAATTGGGGCAAAATCATAAAATAAGCACTGGGGCATATACATTTCATCCCAATGCACATGCTTAAAATTGTCCCAATGCGCATTTTTAAATTTCGGCCCAAATCACATTTTAAAATCTTGCCCCAATGTGCAATCTTTTTCGTGTCGCGGATATTTTAGTTTGTGAAACAACGATTTTTCACAGAGAAAACTGTGTATTTGTCCTCAAAACAAACAAAAAAAAAGCGCGTGGAAAATTCCCCAAAAAAATAAACAAATGAGACAACTCCATCCATCATGCACACGTCAACTTTGCTGATGAATTTTCGGAGATACGCTAAGCGGACGGGCACGTCTCTCGCCACTTTATTTATCGCAACGCGTCAAAACAATTGATTCTAAAGTAAAAACGATTGTCATTATTTTAATGGACACTTTAAGTAAACAAGTACCTTGGGGAAAGTTGATGCAGTTTCATCTCAATTTTTTTTCCTCCATCGCTTTCCGTCTTCTTGTCTGTTTTTGATGATACGAAAAAGTTTTCTCATCCCTTTTTTTTCGTGTAATTTTTATAAATTCCAGCTAAATACATTTTTAATGGCTTTTCTCGTTCATGCCATGCACCACACCTCTCATCTCGCATCGCATCGCTGCCGCTGCTGCTGCCGTACATAACGAAACAATTTGTAAAAACGAACTTCTTTACAGTGTTTTCTTTTATTATTATCATCATCAGTAACATTATACTTGTGAGACGGACAGCTCTCGGATGGAGTGAAACAATGTACGAGCGAACGAAATGAAGGAAAAATTACAAACTGCAATATAATGGACTACAACAACACCTTTTTTATATTAATTTTATGACGATGACAACGCAGAGTGCACGACATCGTCGAAGACAAACATTATTTTTTATCGCACACAACGCAGTTGATCACAAATTCATTTAATCGTCTGTCCGCTTATGGAAAACCCGAAAAAAAAATTTCTACCTCATCTCAATCGTGCAGCCATTAAATATTAAAAAGTTTCTTTTTTATTGACGAAAGAGTTCGGAATCGACTCACTCAATTATTTATGAATCAAAAATGTTGTAAAATTTTATTTGATTAACTTTTATTTATTTTCCATGATAAAAAAAAATATATACACACACACAGAGGAATTTCATGCCGAAAGAGGAAAATCAATAAGAGCTTGAGACGCAATTTTTCTGCGTGTTGCGTGCGAGCTTTTATACGAGTTCACACAGAATGAAATTAAATTTTAAGTGGAATCAAATAAGAGGCAATGTGGTGTTTTGCTCGTGTAGATGCGCGTTTTAAATGGATTAAAATAACTGACATGACAATGTGGTATATTTTCCAAAATGAATTTTGTCTATTTATAGTGACAGTTTTTGGAGTTGGAATTGGATGATGGCGTGTTCATTACACGTGTGCGGCAGATTAATGTTTTTTATTTTGCGGATGCGGAATTGAAAATATAGGGCAAAAGCAGGGCTGCAAAAATTTATGACTTGAAATTCAAAAGGAATTATGAGAACTGAATTTCAGGGATTTTTTTACGATGAAGTTTGTTGTAATTTTTTAATAAAAAATTATAAAAAAAATATTTTAACAAGATGCTTTTTTATTTAGGGCCCTAAAAAGTTGAAAATAAACGAAAGTTTTTAAAAATTTAAGCAAAAGAAAAAGACATTCGAGACCAACAATTTTATTTTAATTACGTAAAGCTTTGGCCTCTCATGCTTTTTTCTTTTGCTTAAATTTTTAAAAACTTTCGTTTATTTTCAACTTTTTAGGGCCCTAAATAAAAAAGCATCTTGTTAAAATATTTTTTTTATAATTTTTTATTTTATACTTTTTAGTTATTACAAAAGATGTAATTTTCCCTTAAAATTTTATGAGGTTTTAAAAAATTTTCGAAGATTCTATGAAGTTTCTCGAACATTCTATGAAGTTTCTCGAACATTCTATGAAGTTTCTCGAACATTCTATGAAGTTTCTCGAACATTCTATGAAGTTTCTCGATCATTCTATGAAGTTTCCAGAACATTCTATGAAGTTTCGAGAACATTCTATGAAGTTTCTGGAACATTTATTTTCTCGAACAAAAGTTTTTAGAACATTCTATGAAAAGCTTTATTTTTAGAAATTCTATGAAATTTAAAAAATTCTATGAAACATTCTATGAAGTTTTCGAACATTCTATGAAGTTTCTCGAACATTCTATAAAGTTTCTCGAACATTTTATGAAGTTTCTCGAACATTCTATGAAGTTTCTCGAACATTCTATGAAGTTTCTCGAACATTCTATGAAGTTTCTCGAACATTCTATGAAGTTTCTCGAAGCTTCTATGAAGTTTCTCGAACATTTTAAAATCGAAATTCTATGAAACATTCTATGAATTTAAAAAAGCTTAAATAAGTTTCTCGAACATTCTCGTTTTGTCATTCTAAAATTAACGAACATTCTATTAAGTTTCTCGAAGCTTCTATGAAGTTTCTAAAACCTTGTCCCAATGCACATTCTGAAACTTGGCCCAAATGCACATTCTGAAACTTCGCCCCAATGCACATTCTAAAACCTTGCCCCAATGTGAACATAACCGATATTAATTCAGAGCGCCATCTGTATCCTCAGTATGTAACTAAGAGCGTGACACGATGACAGAATGACAGAAAACATTGGAATTTAAATAAAAAAGCATATAAAAATAAAAAAAAATAAAAAATTTTTTTACCTAATTATTTAAATTTTTAAAATTTAGTTAATTAATTTTTTTGAAACAAATTATAAAATAAAATTTCAATTTTAATTTAGTTAAAAAATTAATAAATTAAAAAAAAATGAATTTAAATTTTTAAACTTGAATTTAGTAAATTCAAAGCCATTAAAAGCAATTTAAAATAACGTTAATTACTCATAATAAAATTAAATAAAAATTTCTTAAATAACAAAAAAAAATGTTTAAAATTTTTCTAAAATTTATTTTTATAATTCTTGGAACTTTGATTAACTTTAGTGAAAAATTATTTTTTTATTAAATTTATTAAAAATACTTTTATAAAACCGTTTTGTTAAAATTTTAGAAGGATTTATTTTAAAAATTAGGCCATACATTTTCATGAAATAAAATCTTCTAAAATTTATTTTTTTAGACAAAATTTTTTTAATGTTTTTTTCATGAGGGGGAGGGAAATAAAAAAAAATTTTTTTGAATTTTTTTATTGCAATTTTTTAACATTTTTAGACGTCAAACGTTGATTCTTAACATTTATTTAATTTTACTTTAAATTATTTCCAAATTTAAACTAAAAAGTGAAGAAAAATATAACAAAATGTCACAAAATATAAATTTTTGAAAAAATTAATTTAGGTCACGTGACTTAAATTTTTTTTCTACATTTAAATTGGAAACGTCTGAAACAATTTCTTTTGTTTTTTTGTATGATTTTAACGTAAACAGAAATTTGTAATGGCAAAAATATTTAAATTATTTATTTAATTTTTATTTTTTGGACAAAAAATGGATACATTAAATTTGTTCGCCTAAATAAAAAATTGAAAAAAAAAATTCTTTGATATTTAATGACCTTAAGACGAAAATTTTTTGAATTTCTCGAAAAGTCCTCTAAATTTTTTTGAAGACCTGTTAAAAACAATCATCATTTTTTCTCGTCTCAAAAAAATCTCAAAGACAAGGTTATGCCTTCGTTTATGAAAAACGATGAAAAATCATCAAAAAATTACAGACATCACCTCCCACAAAGCCTCCTGAACATTTTCCATGTAAAACCACATTCAAGGCTTAACACAACATTTCAACACACACACAACACGCGCGCTCATTTTTCCATTGTTATTATTCAACAATCAAGTCATCATAATCTGATAATGAAAATAAATTAAAAATTTCAATAGCAGACTTTATTTATAAGCTGATTGAAGCCATCCATACACGAACACACACAAATTAAAATGCAACTAACTACAATGGAAAATTCTGTGTAATCCTCTTGATCATTTTTTTTTTCTTTTTTAATTTTTGAACAATTTTTACGTTGATGTTAATTATTGTTATATCATCATATCTCGTTGATGTTGTTGGCCAAATGAGGCGAGTGACGCGACAACAAGACGAACAACGACTGGCATTGTGTGTTTTTCCGATCCGTATTTAACAAACAATGGAAAATTTTTGTTTTTAAGCTTCTGCTCAATTTAATTAATGAACAAACGTACACGAGGATGAACAACGACGTCGACGACGAAGGAATTAAATAAATACAACAAATGCCACTTTCTTCCTTCTACTATTATTATTTTTATTATTAGTATTTTACGGAAAAGGCGAGAGAGAGAAGGGAGAAGGACTGGCACCGTATTTTTAATATAACACAAAATAATATAAATGATGATGCTGGTACAAAATGCTGCTGCTAAAAAACGTTCATCGTTCACTAAAGAGGAAAAGAAGCGAAAAATATTATAATTGGATTCCGTATATATTTTATATACATAAGGATTATGTAAATTTTTGTATTGATGATAAAGCAAAAATAATGTTACATCTACCCGAGAGTAAATAAGACACGAGTGCGAGAGCGGCAAAGTGCGAGTATTTAATGCTTGCTTCATCATCATCATCATCATCATCAACATTATTATTTTATCATGCAGGCAAAGCAAGCCCGAAAATGAAGTGAAACGAGGACGAAAAATAAAATGTCCAGTAACAATGAGAAGTCAAACAATTGTTGCCCAGTAAGTCCTCGTATATATATATACGGCAAATGAACGATGATGTTGTTGCTCGTCATGTCTAAATATGCAAATGAGTCTCGAATGTAATGCAAATAATTTTGGACAACTCATTGAGCAGACACGAGTGCCAGCCAGTTGAATCTAAATCGAATTTTAAATGGGTTTTTGTTTATTTAGGCATGCAAGAAAAATACACAAACAAGAAATAAACGGGAATTTTTTATTTTTGTTTTACTTTTTTTTTATTTTTATTATTTTGGGGACACAAAATTAAGATGTAAAGTGACGGGAAAATTTTTCGGTACTAATTAATGCGAACAACGTTTCCGTTTATTTATTCTGATAATTTTTGTCAGATTTAGTGTTTGCTTTTTTTACGTTGTGAAAATTTTGTGTCTCGCAATCGTGTTTGGGGTTTAATTTGGGCAGTGTTTTTATTATATTTTTTTTTTTAAATTAACTACTTAGTAAAAAAAAAATTAATTGATCACTTATTAATTAATCACATAAATAAAAAAACGAGAGAGAATCAATGCCAAATTTTAAAAATAAAAAACAAACTTTAAATTAATTTATTGAACGTTTAATAAATAAATAATAACAAAAAAATTAATTAATTAAATAAAATTTAAAAATGTTTTTAAAAAATATTTCTTTAATTAATTTCCTCTTTAGTGAACGAATAATTTTTTTATATATTTTTTTTATTATTTTATTATTGCTTCTTATAGATTAGTGTAATAATCAAATTAATTTTTAAAATTCTAAAAAATATCAATTTGATTACCAAATTTATTTTTATATTTTTCAACAAAATTTTGTTGGATGACAGTCGTTAAAGAAAATATTTTAAAAATTCTCAATTTCATAACTTTTTGATAAATTTCAATTAAATTTATTTTTATTAGGCAGGTTTTTATAAATTTTATTTAAACAAATTTAAGATTATATTTTTCAAAAATTTTTTTTTATTTTTAGAAATTTTATTTTCATCTGGACTTTTTTTTAATTAGGCATAAAGAAAAATTTTAAAAAAATAAACTTTGGAAAAATCGAAGATATGAAAAGCACTTGAAAAAATAAATTTTAAAATAAACTACATTGCAACTAATTTTTGCAGTAGAAAATATCCTTGTCCTTATTTTTTTATATTTTTTTTCTTTCTTCCTGTATTTTTTCCAAAGAAACCTTAGCACACATTTTATTTTAAATTATTTCATTTTCCTTTTTATGAAAAGATCTCTTTTTCGTATTTGACAATTTTGGTAGAAATAAAAAAAGCAAGTTCCTTTTAGAAAAATTGAATTCAATTTCTAAAACATTTTTCTGTCAACGTTGCATTTGACACACTTCATACTTGAATTGAACAACTCACCTGTCTCCATGCCAAAACCCATAAGGAAAAGAAGGGAACGAACACCAGATTGAAAAAAGTGTCAAAGAAATTTCTTCAATAGAAGTGGACATTTTTCACAAGAAATGCATCGTACCTCACTCAATTATTGTCGTCTACAAATAAAATAAAATCTACTTCGCCACCTTTGAAACGTCGTTGTTGTGCCCGTTGGCAAATCCATTTTCTCTTCGTCGTTTTTTTTTTATTATTTTGCTACGCCGGATAATGATGATGATTGGAAAGAACTTGAGTTGCTTCGTTGTCGTTTGAAGATTTTTTTGTATTTTTGCACAAGAAAAAAAAAAAGGAAAATTCCGAAAAAAATCTGAGCGAAAGAAAAGAAATATAATTGAACCGAATGAAACTTGAAAGCGAGTTTCCTTTTATTCTTTTCTTATTTTTTGGGGGGATATGCGGAATCGAGAGTAGTTGAAACGTGTCGTTTTCATGTCAACGCTGGAGGATATGTCCTCGTCATATACATACAATGAATGATGAGATATTTAGAGATTCTGTGTTTTATGTGCGTTTTGTAAGAATTTTGTCATTATTTGTGTGTAAGAAATTTATATATGTAAATGTCTCTCTGTTCCCAAAAAGAAAAAAAAACTCTACAAACACACAGCTTGTTAAAATTTTCTGCCTCACATGAAAGAAACCTCATTTCTATACAAAATGTACACACGGAATGGAACTCCACAAGGCCTAGTTGTGTCTTTTATCTAGTTTCTTAGTTTAAAATAAAAATTTTCTGTTAATTTTTATTTAATCAGAATCTACTAAGAGAAAAAAATCAAATACAAAGTTGAATTCAGAGTCGAAAATTTTTTAAGGCAAAAGCAATGCTATTGTTTGAGAATTAGATTTTTTTAAACCTTTTAGATTTTTTAGACTTTTTCTCAAGTCCAAACCTAAAGTCAATCAAGTCAAAAACATATTTTCAAAAAAAAAATCAATTATTCATAAAAAAATTTTTTTTGCAAGTGGAAGTCAAGAATAAAAAATAAATTTTGCATGAACAATTAATTTTTTTTTCTTGTGTAACCCCAATGACTATGAAAACTCAATCAATTAATTAAACAATCGCTTTATTTTTCCAAAATTATCCAGAATATCGCCAGCACGTCTATCTTCTTTTCTCTCTGCCACAAAATTGACATCTCTGCCTCGTAACCGACGACAGGTAATAGCGACATTACCTGTCGCCGGTTACAATTGTAAAATTAATTTTTGTGATTTAACTCAATTGACTTAAATATTTGACTTAAAATAAATAAAAATAGTCTTTATGTTGACTTTTCAGCCAATAGTCAACTTTATTTTAACTTATTCCTAAGTAAAATAAATTCTCTTGTCTTCTTTAGATTGAATTTTCGAGCCCAGTAAATATTTCCAGGGCTGAAAAATTTTTTGTTTGATTTAAATTTAAACAAATTCTCAGAAAATCTGGGAAAAAATAAATTTCATGTAGTGTTTTCAAAAGCTTTTGTCAAAGTATTCCTCGTAATTCCTAGTGAGCTTCAATTTTGAACAGGACTCTTTGTGTTCGAACCCTACGTGTTTTCCTAGAAAAACTGTCGTTTTTCATTCTGTGTGTACCGAAAAACTGTAGAAATGCGTCTTTTCTTCCTTCACTCAATGGACTTTGAATTTTCCAGTAGAATGCGTCACTCAAAAAAAAGAATAAACGTAAAATATGTTAAAAATGATCCCTCGATGAAAATATCGTCGTTGTCCCATCATCTTTTTTCTTCTTCCATAAGACACACACACACTTATTAATTCATCTTTTGTTTCGGGAAAATTTTTGCCAACGCAAAATTCTCTGGTTCATTGTTTGCTTCAATAATTCCGTTATATAAATTTTTTTCGGAAGTATTTGATACACTTGTTATTTCTTTTTTTTTCCTCGTCTCTCTCTCTCTCGTCATGTAATCAAAAAAGATTGTGCCAGTCAGCAAATTTCACCAAATTTACCTCACAATAGCAGCAATAGGTAAGTAAGTACTTGAACAGCGGTAGCGCATGTTAACACAAAAAAAAATTTGATACGCAATTTTTCGGTACACTTCTGTCTAAAATTGCTTTTGTTTCACATAGTTGTTAGACTTTTTGGGGAAAATCGGAAAATATTGACGAATTTTTGCTCTGTCATAAAACTTTGCTGCTGCAAAGATGAAGGAAAAATATTGATGATGGTAAATTTGAAATGAATTTGATTACGATTTTTTGTTTTTGCGAAGGGAAGTTCATCTAACGTCATTACATTGATTTTTCGTTGTTGTTTGCTTCATCCTCTAATGGACCTCTGCTTAATGGGCAATTTTTAGAGCATAATTTGTGTGATGTGGATCAAATTATCATCTAAAAAGGGGTCACTTGATCTCTTTATTACACAAAAAAAAAAATACAAAACGCGTAAACCTTAGCGAAAAATTCAGTTCGGCATCAAAGAAGCTCGTGTTTCATTTAAACGACAAACCAGCAAGCCACATTTTCCACTTAAAAAACATCAAAGTCGTTACAAAGCGAAGAAAAATAATTACAGATCAGTTACATTTCTCCACCTATTTTATTGCCTTTTATGTGTGTTGATGTATCAATAAAAACGAGATTTAAAGGCGTTCTGTAAAAAATCATCTTAATCGCATTTTAAATCGCAAAGTAATCTTTTCACCAGATTCTTTTTTTTCTAATTTTTCGAATTTGTATAATAAATAAAAAAAATAAATTTTTCACTTTTTTACTTTTTACGTTGATAAAAAGACCCTCACAAACATTTTTATTCTCCTGAAGACTTCAATTTTTCACGAATTTTTCGGTTTTTCCTAAAGTTTTCCAGATTTTCTTGAATTTTTTCATGAATTTAAGTTTTCATGATGCTCACTCACTTTATGATGTTATTTTTTTAAGTTTTAAAATTTTTTTCTAATTTTCCACAAATTTTCCGGATTTTTTCGAACTTATTTGAGTTTTCCTGATATTTTACGAAATTTTTCAACATTTTTCACTTTTCACGTTGTTTACAAAAAAAAAACTACAGACATTTAAAGTTCAATAACATTTAAGTTTTCTTATTTTTTAGGAATTTTCCGGATTTTCCTAAAATTTTCCGAGTTTTTCATTAGTTTTCATTTTCCATTTTCTGATAGATTTTAAATTTTCCTTCTGACTTAGCATGTTCGATTTTTTATATGAATGATATCATGAATAAATGACGTCATAAATGAATGACACCAAAACTTGAATTAGCAAAGGCAATTTTACACGACATTTCGGACAGACGGACATTCTGGACATAAAACCAACTTTCTTTCAAAATAAATTTTGAAATGCCTTAAAAATACCATTACACCAATAATAAGTACGGACGACGCTTCTTTTCATTTCATCTGTGCTCAACATTTTTGTCATTTAATTATTTTTTTTGTCTGTATTTACAACAAATACGAATTGAATCGTTACAGAATTGTTAATACCAGAAGCATTATTATTATTACTTCTTTTGTGTCCGTAAAAGCAATTGGGCATCGATTTCCACAAAATAAAAAAAAGAAATATCAATCTGAAACTGAGACGTATACATCTCACAGTTAGTCGATAACAATTAGATATTACAGAAGAAAATGTCTTTTGTTACTTTTTTTCAGTGTTTTTCCAATATCACAAGCACTTTTGCAGCATGTCTGTCCGTGATTCGACAAAAACGGCAATTTTGTTGGAAAAATTTCAACGAAAATCCTCGTTCGCCACTTTTTTGTCAGATCAGATTTTTATATATTATTATTGCTTTTATTGAAGAGAGAGAGAAAATATTTGTCGCTTGAGCAGTTTTTCGTATAAATAAATGGAAAAGAAGCAAGAAATGAGGGCACATCGGAATGACGAATGCTGTAAATATACACAGACATCCATACAAATACAATAAATAAAGTGAAAAAACCCCCGAAAAACAAGTCAGTCTCGTCTGTCTGCGTGAGAAAACTAATTTTTTGTTATAATTGAAAATTATTGTTGTAATTAAATTTTATGTTTGCCATCCCGAGTTTTGTTTGTCGACATCGTCGTTTCGCCTCTCGCTTTGCGACGTCGTTGTTTATTGTCGAGAGTTGTGTTGTGTTATATTTTTTGGCTTCCAAGGAAATATATTTTTATTATTTCAATTAGCAGCGAAATTCTCTGTGTTTCCTCATTTCGCATTTATTGTTTCAGTATTAATCAAGTCTCTCGCTTTGGCAGCAAAAAAAAATAAAAGATGAAAAGTGAATTAAATTTTCATTAAAATTTTTACTTTTTTTCTGTAACTTTATCTTTTCTCGCATTTCATTTTCACGAAGAAGAAAATGCCATTTGACATTTTGTGTTGACTTTCCGAAGAATTTTTCGGTTATTTTAATTAAAATATCACGAAGACGACATTTAATTGGGAATTGACAAGACAAGTGGTCAACCGAAACGTAAATAAAGTTACAAAATATATTTAGTTGTGTGACATTCGGTGAAAATGCCAAGGAATAAAATATAAAATAAGAAATGAGAGAAAAATAATTAACATTTTGATTGTCATAAATTAGTTATATTAAAGTTTCTCATTATTTTTCATAACCATCATAAATTTTTGTGAGGCAGGCAAACGCGGAACAAAGTTCGGAGATCAACTTTTTAGAGTACACTTTTAATTTTTTTTTCTCGACACAACACAAAATTTTGATACACACATAAATTTCCTCGTGCAGCACGATCGGAAAGTACAAGGAGAGCACTTTTGTCTGAAAAATTTATTTTATTTTAAATAAAATACAAAATTGTTGGGCTCGTTTTATTTATATATTTTTTTTCCTTTGACGCGTTACCATGGAAAATATGGGAAAATGTTGCATGAAATCGGGAGTCAATTAAGCAACTTTTCCGAAAAATACACTTTTGCGCCATTCACCGGTAACGATGCAACCTTTTACGTGCCATTATTTTACCATCTCAAAACTATAACTTGCACAAGTTGAGTTATGATTATTATTGCTGTTGTTTCTGTTCTGGCCAGGTCTCTGGCAATATTTATTTATATTTTCAGATGTTGTCACTTTTTCCAACAAAAGTTTTTGTTTTTCTTTCGAAAAATAATAATTTTAGACATTTTTTTTAGATTCATTAAAATAAATTTCACGCAAAATCAGTAATTTTGTATTTTTCTTAGAGAGAATGTGAATGACACAAAAAAGAAGCCTGCGAATCTAAGCAACGAACACAACAAAAAAAAAATTGAAACCATCAAAAACATCACTGCTAAAATATATAATTTTTTTTTTGTAAGTATTTATCTGTCTTTGACAGGTTCTGCAGTTTGCTTCAGACTCGTGCAGAGCCACTCAGCAGCAGTAAAAAAAAGTGTGCGACGGACAAAAAATGTGCTTCGTTTATATTTTTATTTATTTAACGTCAATAAAATTTCATTTGCTGTCGCAGATTTTGAGATGTTCATGTCGTTCGTCGTACTCATCGTGAACGACGACAAAGTAATTTTTTATGACGTTTGTCATTTTTTTTTTTGAGTTTTTTATTTTTTTTTAAGGAAGAAAAGAAAAGAGACATAAAAACCACGATTGAAAAGTTTGTGCTTAGTGGTGTGAAGAAAAAAATATAAAAGCGCCTTTTTATAATAAAAAAAAAACTGAATAAATTTTAAAAATTTATGGAATTTGCAAAAATTGAATTTTGTGAATTTATTTGAAATTTTCTGTATTTATTTATTTGATTTAAAATTTTAAAAAAAATTCTTTTAATTAATTTTTATATTTCAAAAGAACTTAACTTGAAGTTTAGGTAGAAATTTTTTCAATTTATCATAAAAAATTTTATAATTTTAAAATTTTATTTTATAAAAAATAAAAAAAATAAATAAAAATAAAATAAAAAAAAATAAAAAAAAACTATAACTTTCAAAATTTGAAAAAAAATTTTAAAAAAATTATTTCGTTGCGAAACAAACTTTTTCAGAGCACTAAGAGTTAAATTAATTTATTTCAAAATAAATAAATTATTTTTAAAATATTAATTTTAATTTATTAAAAATATGATTTTTTAATTAATATTGATAATACTGTTTTTTATTTTAAATTTAATTAATTTTAATTATTTTAGTTCATTTATTTATTAAAAAATTTTCAATTTTAATTTATTTATTTTTTTTTATTTAATCATTTATTATTTATTTTTCTTAATTACAAAAAAAAATGTTTAAAAAAATAATAATAAAAAAAATTCTAGAGAAAATCGTAAAGACTTTTTTTTAAACCTTTAGAGCTATTTTAGCATGAATGAATGGGTAGAATGAAAAAAAACGAAAAGGAAATGGACTTTCTATTTGCATTTGAGCGCAAAAGTAAATAAAAAATCTACAATATAATTAAAAGCCAAAGCATCTTTCGTTAGTGCGCGCGGAACGGTGTGGGATTTCGTTTTTATTTTAAATTAATGACCGCAAAACGAGGAAGAGAAAAAAAATTATGTCTTTTTACCGACCATTATTATCCTATTTATACATTTGTAGGCGAAATGATTCAACCGCACTCAATTTTTCGCGCGCGCACCGAAGACAAACCATAAGGAAGAGTTTATAACAACGCCGAGTCATTTCAATTATTCGTTTCAACTTGAGGAATTATTATTATTATTTTTATACACGCGGCTCTTGCTTGGATTTTATTGCAAGGCATTTTATTATTATTATTATTTTCCTTTTCGTCTCTCTCTCGCTCTCTACTTTTATGTACTTGGTCTCTATTTATACGGCAGTTTAATGATGCCCATCTCTTATTTCGCTATTTGTGTCTTTCGTTCGTCTTTGCCGCCCATAGCGCTATATTTGCAACTAACTTTTATTTTTTTTTCTCTCTGATGATAATTAAAATTACTTTTCTTAATTGATCTTCTTTTAATTGCCATATTATCATTTAGATACTTACTTTTGTGTGATTTTTGTGTGTACCTCACTCTGGCAGTAGGGTGAAAATTATTTCTACCGGAATTCTTTTCATGCCATTTTAGGACCGTCCTATCATTTGCGCCCGCATTTGTCGATATCGAGGAAATTTTATACGACAAAAAAGTTTTTCCACGATTTATAGCGTTTGCCTTGGAAGCTGTATGTGTGGTATCGACCACTAAAAAGTTCTATCGATATTTTTTTTTTGTTGCTGAACACTCAAAAAAGTACCCAAACACACACGCAGGCCACATCGGTGCGGTGCTCAATTAAAGTAATGAATGACGAAGGGAAATTGCAGAAAATAAAACACCACTTACCGGTTTCCTTGCCCTTTTTTGCCACGTTGTCGTCGATTATTATTGGTGACTATGACAGAGGTGGTTATGCTGCTGGCATTGTTGCTGCCACCGACGATGCCTTTCGCACTATTTATCGGTGGCAATAGCGGTGGAGCCAATTTATGTGTGGCAGCTTTCGGAACGGTGAAAGTGTTTGCGTAACCGTGTTCTTGTTCTGAAAAGAAATAGAAAAAAAATCATTTTTAATAAATTTTGTTACACAAACATTTTTATTCAATTTATCGAACGAAAAAAAAATTCATTGACGCAAGAAAAGTGGAACAACCTGTCAAATATTTCTTTTTCTCACATAATTCTGATAAGGCGTTTGTTTCATTAATTAGAGCAATTAATATTTTATTTTCAACTTTTTTTTTCACAGGCTTTGACTAAAAATGCGACTAATTATTCAATCAAAGTTTCAACTTTTTTTTCGGTGGTTCGTGATATGAAGTTATTAAATTTTGTCAGAGCAATAACTATCGATTGCCGAAAAAAAAGTAGGAAAATGTTATCGTGATACGCAAGAGAAGTGAATTAATATTTCATGAAAAAAATTAATTAAAAAAATATTTTTTTCATAAAATAAAATAAAAAGGAAAAACAAAAAAAAAAGTTTAGTAAAATTAGATGAGACTGCGTAAAAATACATGCAAAAATTTACTGATTTTTTAAATGTCAAGAAAAGTTAAAGTTGAAGTTAAGGTATGAAAAAATTAAAAAAAATTATATTTTATGTAAATATTTTTAGAAAAAAAATTAAAAAAAACTATTTTATTTTATTCATTTTTTTATTTTTTTAATTTATAATTTTTTTTATTTATTTTTTCGATTTAAAATTCTAAAATACATTTTTGAATAAATTTTATTTATTTTTTTAAAGTATGCTAAATAAAAAAAATTAAAATTGGTTCTACAAAAAATACTTGAAGTACTTGAACAAAAATTGTTACAAAAATATTCAATTTCTACCCAAATTTATTTACTTTATTTTTTGCAAATAATTTTATTATTTCTTAATTTTTTGTTTGTAATTTTTTTTAAGGTTTTTTGACGTAAAACGGTGAGTTTTTACATTTTTAAATTTTATATTTTTGTTATTTTAATTTTAATAATGCGCATTTTTTTTAAAGCCAAAATTTTTCGTATTTTAGGTACATAATTTTATTAAAAACTGTAATTTTACTGTAATAAAAAAAATGAAAAAAATTTAATCATAATTTTTCCCAATCTACATATTTTCCCTCTGAATTTATTCGACTTATTTATTTATTTTTTATCTATTTTTTTCTTAAATTTGAATGTTAGAATCAATAAAAATCTAAAAATATTTTGCAAATAAAATAAAATATTTTAAATGAAAATATTTCCAAATAAAAAAAATTAATAAATCATGTCAAAATCCAATCTTAATATTTTATTAGTTTGTCCAGACACAGATTCCCAGAAATCTTCAAATATTTTTAAGCTTTCTAAGAAAATTTGTCTGTAAATGTACTTTAGCAAAAATAAAAAATAAATAAATAAATTTCCTTAAAATTTATGATTTGAACCTTTTTTTCACGAACAAAAATTCCGAGAAAAAAACTCGTTAATGCACATAATAAACTTTTCTCACCCCAAAATAGCGACTAACACTGACGACGGCGTCATAATATGTCTCCATCAATAAAATACGACAAAAAAAATAATAATAAACCGCGTCATTAATTGTCTCACCTTTAGTTCACCCCGAGTCACACAGAAAAAAAAAGTAAAATAAATTCTCTTAATTATGTCTGCTAGCTAGTCACCAACAATTTTCAATGTTAATAAACTCTTATTTTTTTCCCATGCATATATATCAACAGCGACCCAAGCAAATACTCAAACACATACCCACTGCTCATTACGTTCGTTATTGTGTCACATCACAGAAGTACTACTTTCAACCTTACTTACTACTTTTTTCTTCTTTTTTTTTTGTTTGACACACAAAAGACATATTAGTCACTTACATGAAAGGACATTTTCCTAATTTATATAAGTCTGGCACACAAACATCCGACTTGTTCATTAGCGGATAATAATAATAATAAATATAAAAATGTGTACTGTGCTTGCGAATGAATGAAGGTGATGAGTATGAAAAAAATAGCGACTGGCAGACGAAAAAAAAGATTATTTTTTTTTTGGGTCTTTTCCATCGTTTCGTTATATAACGCGCACGAGACAGACTGACTGATGAAAAATGATAAATAAAGAAATTAAAAAGGACAAAAGAACGTTTTTTTTTTTTGAAGACAAAGAAATGAAAAAAAATAAAATAAAAGGTGAATTGCACACTTGGACTTGCAACAAAAAATTTCCAGGAATCTTCAACCCTAATTAATGGTAGTGGCTGTCGTCATTTTGGGCCAATAAATTTCCATAAAGTGATTAATTTAGTTTTTTTTCCGTGCTGCATCGCTGCCAGTAAACAAATTTAATTTCGCTCGCATGCAAAGGAATGGAAATTAAGAAAATAAAATAAAAATAATGTTTAAATGGAAAAAAAAATCCGAATGTAATGAAAAAATTTAAATGAACAATTAAAACGTCCTTTGCCAAAAAATATTTATAAAAATGGATTAAGAAAAAGTTCATGTAGGATAAAAAAAATCTATTCGCATTTTAAGACTAAAAAATTCTAAAAAAAAAAATTTTTTCAAGTTATTTTAATTAATTTCACGAAAAATGTAAAAAAAATTATTAAAAATTTTGAAAATTGTTAAATTTAAAAAAAAGTCCTGCCTGGAGTCAGTTGAATAAAATAAATTTTAATTTAATTAAATAAAAATAATAAAAATAATAAAAATAATAAAATTAATAAAATTATATAAAAAGTGTGCAAATTTCGTTTTTAATATCTCACCATATCTCAATAAAATTATTTTAAAAATTAAATTGAATAATTTGTTACAGAAATAAAACTAAAATTGAATAAAATAAAATAAAATTTGTATGAATAAAATTCAAAAAATAAAAAATATTTTTAAAAATATTAACTAGGTATTTGAGATTTTTTACTTCTAAAATAATTATTTTATTCCTCAAAATAAATTTGGTAAAAAAGAACAAGCTTAGAATTATTAAAAAAGTCAAAATAAATAAAAAATTTTCATTAAAAGTAAAGAAAAATCATTTTTAATTTTTGTGTAAAAACAAAATTTAGAAAATTATTTTTTTTTTTAAATTAAATTTTAAAAAATTTTTAAATTAAATTTTAAAAAATTTTTAAATTCAAAATTTGAATAAAATTTCCAAATGGAGCCAATTTTTTTCTACAAAAAAAAATGTAGAACATTTTTTCTCATAGTTGAAATTTAAATGCGTGAACGGGTGACTGCAGTCGCAGTATATTAACTCCCGTAAGATATGTAGACGTATCTGACCCATCTCAGTCTGAGGATTTTCCTTTTCTGACAACTAAAATCCCCCCATAATCTTAGCTAACTATTTTCAGGTCAACCACCAGTTTATCTGCCATTTCAGTTAGTGCGCCAGAAATGTGTGTGTGTGTGTGTAAAACTGCACTAATTCTTTCGGGATATAATTTGTTAAATGTGCGCACTTTTAAAATGAAATTTAATGAACTTTTCGTGTAAATGGTCGATTTTATTGCTTTGCACTTTGCCTCATCTCTTTTGCCTTCCCTTTTTCTCATTCATTTTCTCGCGCTCGTTTGTTGCCTTTTTTCTATTTAGTTTTTTTT
This sequence comes from Culicoides brevitarsis, assembly GCF_036172545.1. Lineage (NCBI taxonomy): Eukaryota > Metazoa > Arthropoda > Insecta > Diptera > Ceratopogonidae > Culicoides > Culicoides brevitarsis. The sequence continues at coordinate 18,706,896 of NC_087087.1, read as the reverse complement.
TTTACTTCTTTAGTTTCTTCAATTATTTTTTTTCTCACGGTATGAATAGAGGATTTTATGTGAAAAGCAGTAAAAAAGTGAATAGAAAATAGTTTTAAAGGGAAATTAAATGGAATTTATCAGAGCTATGCACGGTATGTGTGTCATTATTATTTTATTATTATTATATCAGTTTTTCGTCCTTTGACTTATTAGCTATTCATTATGTCCTCCTTGAGACAATGGCGATGTGTGACACTGCCGCCACTATTTAGCAGAGCTACAAATGACTTTCATGAAACGTTTTAAAGGTTAAATGGTTTGTAATACAAATAGATAAAGGTTTTTTGGCACATTTAAGCACACATACCGATGGAGATACATAAAAACACATAAAATTTGCTTTAATTTATGTCTTTTTCCCTTTTTCGTTTCGTTTTATTTGCGTCGTCGTCGTCGTCGTTGTCAGCGTGCCTCTGTGCTGCGTGCGTACCCGAGATGGGCGTTGTTGTTGCTTATAGCTAAAAAGTGCTATTAAAGTGCTTTCACTACAAATTTGCTTATATATCTGATTCGGAAAATGTTTCGTGTGTATTCTTAACATTTTTTTTATTTACCGCATTTCACAAATAAAAATTATTTTTCGTCCGTCTTTGAGAAAGACAATTTTATGAAAAATTATAAAAAAATAATTTTTTTAATTTAAAGAAAATAAAAATCGAATAAAAATGCGGTTAAGCTCGTCATTTCACGACAGCTTTTCATTTCATGTTTTTACTGCATTTTTAAAATTATTTTGAAAAACTAAATTTGTCCGTCTGTCTTTACTGATGTGATTTTTTGCCATTTGCTAATTCAATATTTTCATATTGAAACATGAATCAGCGGAAGCAAGTTAATTATGGTTCATTTAATTTGATGGAAAATATTTTTTTTTGTTTGTGTGAAATGAAAAACCTTGGAAAATTCGGTAAAACTCTTGGAAAAACCTTGGAAAATTTGTAGAAATATTTTCAAAATATTAAATATGTACCGTAAAAACCTTGTAAGTAATTCAAAAATCGCAAATAAGTGAAAAACCCCGGAAAATCGTGGAAAATTAAAAAATTATTAAAAAAAATTAAATTCCTAAAATTATCGTAAGATTTTTGTGATCAACAAATGAAGAAAATTTATAAAAAATCGAAAAAAAAATAAAGGAATAAAATTAAATGCGATAAAGCTACTTTTTTCGACAAAAACTTTCAATTTTCGATTCATCATGAAGCCAAAGACGAAAACGGAAGAAGAATACCGACTGTGTGTAGGTGTGCACGGAATGAGCAAAAAAGCAGTTGTGAGGTTTAACGCAATTAAATTACTCAACAGACACACAAAAATATCGTTTCCTTATTCAAATATAAAATTTTTGGCAGTGTCATTATTTTGTTCGCACAAGAAATTCCCAGAAAAAAGGAGTGCGTGAGCAGCAAAAAACACACACACGCACGTTTCGGATACAAAATTTTTGAGAGCAAAGCAATATAGCACCGGATAAAGGAGAACATTAATCACAGTAAATTTGTAATTGAAATTTTACGATCCTTTGAAGTACTGCGTGGATTTAAATTTTTTATTCAGAGCTTTTTATTTATTTTTTTTTCGCAGAATGGCCATTTTTTTTACAACAAAATCTGGAAAAATCGCCTAAAATATTATTTATTGCCTGAAAATATGCGCAATTTAATCCATTATTGTCTTACAATTAATTAATTCGCATGTTGCAGGCAGCGCCGATTGGTTTTTATCACCGAAAAAAAATGTGTGCCGGTACCTGCTCTGTCGACACACAAAAAAATCTATTAGTGTGCAGTTTTTTTCTGCTTTATGATTATTATAAATAAATCAATATTGAAAAATTTATGGATTTAACAAACGTAAGCGAGCATAAAAATATTTTTTGGCTATTAAATTTGATACATATGACGTTTTTCGGTGCTGTTATTTGTTTGTTCTGGCTGTTGCAGCAACAACTCGTGCCGTCGTGCCGGCTACCTTGCCTCATTGAAGTTTCTCTCGCACTAAAGAGGTCTACGGATCGAAAATGGGTGATATTGAGTCATTAAGAGATTAAATTGGCCTTTTAAGAAGTTAAATTGACCCCTTAAGATTCAAACTGAGTCCTGAATCAATGTGAGCTCTTAGGAGCCAATGTGAGCTCTTTAAGAGTCAAACTCAGCCCTTCGGAGTCAAACTGAGCTCTTAGAAGTCAAACTGAGCTCTTAAGAGTCAAACTGAGCTTTTAGGAGTCAATGTGAGGTCTTAAGAGTTAAACTGAGCTCTTAAGAGTTAAACGGAGCTCTTAGGAGTCAATGTGAGCTCTTAGAAGTCAAACTGAGCTCTTAGGATTCAAACTGAGCTCTTAGGAGTCAAACTCAGCTCTAAGGAGTCAATGTGAGCTCTTAGGAGTCAAACTGAGCTCTAAGGAGTCAAACAGAGTCCTTAGGAGTCAATGTGATCTCTTAGGAGTCAAACTGAGCTCTAGAGAGTTAAACGGAGTTCTTAGGAGTCAATGTGAGCTCTTAGAAGTCAAACTGAGCTCTTAGGATTCAAACTGAGCTCTTAGGAGTCAAACTCAGCTCTAAGGAGTCAATGTGAGCTCTTAGGAGTCAAACTGAGCTCTTAGGAGTCAAACTGAGCTCTTAGGAGTCAAACTCAGCTCTTAGGAGTCAATGTGAGCTCTTAGGAGTCAAACTATTGCCCTAAGGAGTCAAATTGATTCCTTAAGTGAAATAGTCCAAAAAAATTCTTTAAGAATTTAAATTAATCCCTTCACCTTAAGGTATCGTAAGTTCGACTCCTATTGGTTCAATCTGATCTCTTATTAGATCGATCTCACCCATTTTTTGTCGGTAGAGAGGCCTACAAACGTACACGGAAAATGCAATATATTTAATTTAAACCAAAAATACAACAAAAAAATCATATAATGTGTTTCTGTGTTGAAATATATTTCTGTTGGAGAGGAGTGGAAAACTGCACACACTCACACAAATAAATTGCATGTAGATACGAATAATGTTTTTTTATTGTTTGCTGTCGTCGTTGTCGTCGTGTAGAATTCGGTTTTGTACCATGCAGTGGCACTCAAATCCTTGCTGCTGTGGTTTCTGCCTGAAAAATTATTATTATTATTATTATTGCTATTATTTCATGCTGCTGCTGCCGCTAGCTGGTGGGTCTGCTGTTGGCTGCGATTGTGATTGGGCTTGGCATGTTCGGACAAAGTTATGTCGCGCGAGATGCAATTGTCGTTGTGTATATACAAGCATAAATTAACGATATATGGCAAGAATAATGCCGTTTTTTATGCATTATGTCTGTTCATATTTTTATTTTTTTTTTCCTCTCTTCTCTGATGTCGACAAATTTATTTAGTGATGTTTGTGTGTCTGACTGTGTGGAATCTGCAGTTATTTGAATTGTGTGGGAAAAATGAGCTTTGTTTGCTTTTAAAATTGGTTCCATCGAATAAAAATAATCGTAATTGATGGTGCTGTGATTTTTTTTATTCGAATGCAGATAAATATTTTCACAAGGTTGAATTTTTTGTGTGTTAATAAACGAAAAAAAAATAATAACGAGATTAATTTGAAAGAAAACTTTTCAAGAAAATCTCAAAGTTGGATTGAAAATTCAATAGTTTGAGTTAAAAATGGATGAATGTGCACTTTCGCAATGTAAATATTTTCATAATACTTCTTGGAAGGTTTATAACTCAATAATATCTTCGAAAGAATTAATAATTATGAAACGCCTTCAGGTGGATAAGAAAAACATCAAAATTGAGATGTTGTGAGAAAATATCTTTCTTGCACGAAATTAATTCTCATATTTTCGGGATGAGGAAACAAAATTTTAAATTTCAAGTTAGAATTAAAACTGTTAAATTTTCAGAAACTAGATGATTGCCATTTTTTATTTAAAATTATTATTTTTTTTCTTAGGCCTTTATTCTGAGGTTTTTGGCAGAAATTATTGGGTAAAAAAGCTCAACTTGTAATTTTGTGAATTTTCAGCTCAAAATCAGTTTTTAAAATTATAACTGCATTTTTCTATTTTTTAGTTTTTTTTTACTGGATTTCTTATATTTTTTGTGCATTTTTGGCGGTTGAAAATATCTATAAATAAAAATTAAAAAAATAATTCAAATAAATATATAAAATATAGAAATAAATCTAAAAAATTAATTATAGAAAGAAATCATTTTTAATTTTTTTTAAATATTAGTGCTAAAATTTTCTTAAAAAAAGAAAAAAAAATGAATTAAAAATTTAAAAAAAATATATAATATAAAAGCAGGGGCGTAGCGTCATAGGAACAATATGGCGGCAATGCCCCCTCAAAAACGTTAAGTTTTCATAGAAAATCTTCAGAATTAGAGGATCAAGAGCTACACGTGTTCTCTGTGTTCCCCCAAAAATTTTCGGCTTGCTACGCCTTAGGATGAGAGAAAAGTATGTATCGCTCTAACGAAAGAAATCGTATTCTGAATCTTGCTCATCTCCTGCGAGAGTTTGTTGAATAAGTTTGGGCCTTCAAAACTGAAAAACCTTTTGCCAAATTCTGGAACAAACTCTACCATGTCTAAGTTTGAATTTTCGGTTCCTCTGTTGTTATTGTATTACTTGACTGATTATTTATGATTTATTAATTAACAAATATTTCAGAGCTTATTACATTTAAATATTACGAATCACCAATGAAGGGTGAGATATACATAATTCATAGCCTACTTCAACATCCTCAAGTCAGGTCTCGAGCTGTTCCAATTCCAGATCCTTCTGACGTGCTTTTAGACAGACAATTCATGAAGACCAATCAAAGGGAACACATTTAATTTTGTCTTAATATTTTGATTTTCAGTTCGTCAATGTCGCTGATTCATTAAACCATTTTCAAAATTCACAATATGTTTAGCACATTCTCAGGTTTTATGAAAGATACGTCTTTTTCTCATAGTTTCTTCTTCGATTGGCATTTCAGGGATTTCATCACGGTCATACCGTAGCTCCTTTAGCAGCTTATGAATTAAAGCAATTTCGCTTCTACCTATGCTCTGGCGGCAATCCCATGATTCGGGGAGTTTGTCGGAAAAAAGTTGATTAGACGAGTTGAGTTGAGAAGACGAGCCAAATGGCAAGGTTTTAATAACTAAATATCTATCCATTAAAAACATTTACAGTATTACGCACCACCGAATTGCGCAATATCAATTTAAACCCACCTTAGTACATTTAGTTATTGAATTAATTAATTAGATTGTTTACATTTTTAAATATTCGTCAGCCACGTAGTGTCATAGGGTGCTGGGGGTGGCTGTGTCCCCCCTTCCAGAAATTTCAATTTTCAAAATAATGTTTTTGAATTTAGGACACAAAAAAAATTTTGTTCTATGTGCCCCAAAAAAATTTCGGCTAGTTACGCTACTGTAAATAATAAAGGTAAAAACACATTTCATCAAATATTTTTTTCAATCAAAAATCACTTTCAAAGAGTCAATAAACTTTTTCAATAACGAAATACTAACCTTGATCCCTCTGATTAAAAGTCAACAACCTTACATAACCTTTCTTCCAAGAAATCTTCAGAAAACATATTTTAACGAACAAACAAACCACATTAGATACCTAAATTGAAATTGAATGAAATTAAAACAAAAGCGATATTTTTAAACTTCAAACGCCAATTTTAAAATTAATTAAATTGTCTTCGCATACATCTTCATTACCGCGCCAAAGCAGTCAAGTTTTCTTGACATTTATTCCAAAGAACAAATAAATCGAGATACCAACAAGGGATCCAAAAATTTTCAAGGTTATTCAAAACTAATTATCATGGCTTAAATATCCTCCGTTTGCTGCTATAAACGACTCCTTTTAGGCACAAACACACAAAAACCGCACACTTGTTTTCGCCGAATATCGTCTAAAATGTTTCAAACCACTTACTTATCACCCCCAAATAATTCTCAAATTGTGCTAACCCCCAATACGTTACACGCACAGACATACACGAAAAACCGTTCGGAATAAGTTGCATGAATAAAACTATAAATTTCTCAAGCATTCTTAAACACGTCAGAAACATGTGTTTATATTATTATTATTATTGCTATTATTCAAATAGTGTACCGCACGAAATAACAATGCGATTTTGCCTAACACTTCACACGTAGAGAGCAACTTGGTGCGTCTATTCGTCACCATCATCATCATCGTCGTCGTCGTATTCGTCGTCATTGTTGGTGCTCCTCCATGTGCGATTTGTGTGCTTGATAATATCATTATACGTTTAATAATAAAATCCTCGTACATTTTGTGGCTTCATACCTCCTCGAACCACTTTATTTTTAAGTGTTTTGAAGCTCAACATTTTTACGCCAGCGTTGGATGCGCTGCATTATAATACGATTTTTTTTAACACATTCCAACAATTGTGGAAAATTTCCATTGCATTGACATGATTTCTCGTTGTTGAATGAGTGAGTGAGGATCCCGATTAACCGACGATATTTATTAGCCGGTTTTTAGTAATTTTTACAAAAAAAAATTTTTTTTTGTACTTTTTGTGACGCAAAGCTTGAATAAAAAATCGAAAAAAAATTTAAATATGTAATTTAATAAAATTTAGCAGTAAAAAAAATTAAAGTTAGAAATTATAGACATAATTTTTCAACATCGTTATTTTTTTATAATTTTAAATTTTTTAGTGAAAAAAATTCAAAAATTTGAAAAAATTTTTTTGAATAAAAAATTAAATTAAAATGAATTAAAAATAAAATTTAAAAACGTTAGAGAAAACTGTTCAGTACCTCTAAGGAATCTCGAAAAAATATTATTTTTTTTTAATATTTAGTAAAATTTTTCTCTATTTTTCCCAAAGATACTCATTATATTTTTATAATTTATTTATTTATTTTTTTATTAAATATAATTTTTAGAAAATCGCATAAAAAGGAAAAAAAATATTTACAAAAGGTTGAAAATGAAAAGTTTATTTGATTAAATTTTATTTATTTTTTTTTATTTAAAAAAAACCATTAAAATTTTAGTTTTAATAATAAAAATTAAATTATATTTAAATATTAATCAACCTTAAAATAATTTAACAAAAATTAATGAAATATTTTTTTTACAGTTTTTAATTAAAATTAAATTTAAAAAATATTATTAAAAACTTTCATTCTTAATTTCAATAAAAAATTAAAATATTTTTCAGACGAAAATCAATACATTCCATTTATAAAATAAAAATATGGACAAAAAAAGTAAATTTTAGCTCTCCCTGTATTAAAATAGTATTTTTTTAATTCACTAAAAAAAAATTAAAATCATTAGAAATTGAGTAAAATTGAAAATATCCGGGTTTCTGTTAATCGGTTTTGAAAATTTTACGAGCGAGTGAGAAGAGACGAAACTCACTTTTAAATAATGCAAAGAAGACTGTTTTTTAACATTTAAAATAAATGTGTGTGAAAAGTGGATGAAGTGGTAGAAAATCGACAACATGCCTAGCGAGTAGATGATTGTGCATATTATTATACAGAGAAATTGTATTTTTAGTTGCAATACCGACAACGGCGACGATGACGATGACGATGTTGATGATACTCACACAACTCACAGTTCGCACACACAGTCGATGGTGTTTGAAGAAAGCATACGTGTTTTTGAATATTTTAACGTTTTTAAATTTTCCTCGTTCTCTCTATCGCAGCACACAAACTTTTGATGATTAATTTTTGGCTGGCTTCAAAAAAAAAAATAGCAGCAAACATTTTATATTCAATTGATGCACTCGCCTTACTCTTTGGCATGGCGGCGACGGCATGCATGCAACGTCGAGTCCCTCTTTTAATTTATTTTTCCCACAACCATATAAATATTTCGCGATACAATTCACAAAGCAAAGCAATATAATAGCGTGTGTGTGTGTGTACAAAAGACATCCATTCGTTCGGATCGGCACAACTGCGGTTCAAATTATATTCACATACATTCAGATGCGTCTCTCTCTCACTGTCTGTCTATCTATTTGCTTGTGAGCGGCGGCGGCGGTGGTGGTTGTTGGAAGCGAAAGCAACACAAGGGATTTGCAAGTTTATGATTACATTTCGTTTGCAATGTATATGGATATTACACATGCACGCGAGTCACTTGGCGAGATATACTTGAATAAATTTAAAACTACTCACTATTTTTTTTTTTTTGTCTATTTTTATTCACGAGTTGAGAGAACTTTAAAATCGGGATTTTGAGCAATGAAAACTGAATAAAATGCAAATGTGTGTTGTTCAACTTGTCGATTTTACACTTTTGTTACGTAAGCTGCGAGCGAGAAAGCAGAGAAAAGGGATGACTACACTTTTAACATAATTAAAATTCACGTTACAGCATTAATCCACGATGATGCCATTAAAGAGGTTTGTTTGTTTGTTTTTTCAAGTGAATTTCTTTCATGTAGGATTATCGTTCGTTGCAAGATTATAAAGAAGAAAAAAAAAACAAGGGAAAATGGATTTTCTAAGAGATTTTCCATCATGAAACTTGGAGAGGTGTTTGAAAAATTTCCATGTTTTTATTAAATGCTCTTTGATTCTCAAGATATTAATTAATTTAATTGAGGTTTGATTAAAAAGTTTTTTTTTTTAAGTTTTAATAAAAGTGATGGAAAAAAATATTAACTTGTTTCATTAAGTTTTATTATTTTATATTTTTTTTATTTTTTTCTTTTATAGGTGAATTGAATAAAAAATAGTACTCTTAATATTTTTTGCATCAAAAATTCATTAATAATTTTCTAAAAAAGAAAAAAATAAATAAAAACTTATCATTTTTTATTTTAGACTTTTCGAGCATATTTAACAAAAAATATAAAATATGTTTTGATTTAATTATTATTTTCATTTTTTTGTTCCACCTAAACCAATGTTAAAAAAAACTATTTTTTACGTTTATAAAATATGAACTAAAAATTAATGAAATTCAAATAATTTTTATTTCTGCAAAAATATTTAAAATTTAACTAAAAAAAATAAAGTTGCTCTAAAATTAATAAATTTCTTTTCCTAATAATTATTCGAAAATGTTTAAAAATTATGCTTGCCAATGTCAAAAAAATTAAATATTAAAAAAAATAAAATAAAAAATTTATCTTTAATTTAATCAAATCTTGAGACTAAAAAAAGGTAAATTTAATTTTTTGGTTTTTTTTTATAATTTTTTTTTTTAATTTTAAAATAAAGTAAAATTAATTTCAAATGAAACAAAAATTAATTTAAAAATTTTTTCCAATAAATATTTAATCAACAGGATAAATATTTTAAAAAATATAAAATTAAACATAAAAACAATTAATATTTAAATATTAGAATCATGTTTCACCGAAAAATACCTTGTCGTTAAAAAACCTTTCTTGGTCATGAATATTTCTTGTTTGCTTATCATTTTTTCATGCAAAAAAATTCGTTCACGGAAAAAAATTGCATGATAGTCGCTAAATCAAAGTCATCCAATTTAATGAAACAAAGAAACACATGCCATCTCCGATATTTTTCGCAACGCATATATGAAAATGTGGAAAGATCTAGTTTTGAAAACTTTTGCAAAATTTTACCTCAAAAAGCATAAATGAAAGTTTATCCGAGAGAAATATTAAACGGAACTCCCTCTTTTCACTCCATTTAATTTTGCGATGCAACCACATTGTTACTCAAAACCTTAGACATTTTGCGAATAATAATTGCTTGCGTTACAGTAAATATTTGATATCTCTGGCAAATGTTTAAGTTAACACACATTTAATTGCACAAGGCGAAAGACGAGAAAGTTTGACAGTGTCATCCTTCCCCCGAAAAATATTCTCTGTCATCAACAAGCCACATGATATTTGTAAATATATGTCACCACGATGTAATCTAATCCTTACGCAGAGCGACATCCGAGTGCCGAGGAACAAAGTAGAAAACTTTGTCATAAAAAATACATTGTTTGTCTCTGTTCTCTCCTCGTCTTCCTCGCACCAAAAACGACGAGCCACTCCGCACAACAACAGAGACATGTCTATACATAATATATTTTATGAAATAATAAATATGTACTTTTATGTGTCTATGAGTGTGTTTGTGTGTGCAGAAAATGGGACAGCAAACAAATATCCGAGACAAAAAAGGCAGAACGGAGAAATATTGGACACACAAACAACAAGACGACAGAGCAAAAAAAATGGTAAAAAATTTTCATTCTTCTAACAACATCATCGGAACACATGCAAATTTTCTCACAAAGTTTCCCTTGATTTGCTTATCGCATTGTTGTCATGCCAAAACAGAAATGAGAAGCAAGGAAAATTAAAGTGTTCAATATATGGAACGGCAAAAAAGTGCGTATTTGTCGTCATCAAGATTTGATTACCAAGAGATTACTGGAGTGCTTGTCAAAACCTATCAAAATTTTCATAAAGAAGCAGTTTTCAGTCGAAAGAAAAAATACGAAATATTTCAACGGTAATGATTTTTCTTATTTTGCCGACTTTCATTCCATCATCACCCATATTTCACAAAAAAAAGTGCCACTCAGTGGAAAATTTTGGAAAATTTTTTAAGACCATAAGAAATTGAAAACAAGTTCCGGTTTGAAATTCTTAAAAAAAAATATTTTTTTTAAATCGGTTTTTAATTTGGTAAAATTTAAATTGATTAGGTAAAATTAATTAATAATTTTTATTTCTGTAAATAATTTCTATTAAAAAATAAAAAAATTAAATCAAATTTTAATTTTTTGTCAAACTAAAAAAAATTAAATTAAAAAAAATAATTTTTAATTTAATTAATTTTTTATATATTTTTTACTTTTTTATTTTATTTATTTTGTTTATTTATTTTTATTTATTTTAAATATAAAATTATTTATTTAAAAAAATCAATTAAAAATTAAAACATTAAAAATGGTAAATGATCAAAAAATCAATTTTTTTTGAAATTCTTTTAAAAAAAATTTTATTTACAAAAAATTTTAAACAATAATTAAAATATGAACTAAAATTAATTTAATGAAAAAATATCATCAGTTAAAATCTTAAAAATTAAAAACAAATAAAATTTATTTTTTAAAATTAAATATACAAAAAAAAAAACTTCTAAATAAATTTTTAATTTTTAAAATTAAAAATTAATTTAATTTTTAATAATTTTTAATAAATTAAAATTTCCAGTTACTAAATAAATTTTATAAAAATATAAAATTTTCTCAATTTTATAAATTTTCTTGAAAAACTTTAAAAAACTATCAAATTCAATGAGAAAATTTTAAAGAATCTTAAAAAATAGCCGAAATTTTCCACTGGGCAAGAACGACAACGAATCAACTGTGTCATAAATTTCCTTTAGAATTTCTTGTTTGATTTTAGAGCCGTAAGCAAGTTTATATTTGAACAAAATATTTCCTTTTTTTCTTTATATTCTTCTGTTTCTTTCTCCCATCACATCACACGTTGAAGTGAGTCGAACTTGGTGACACATCATCAGTGTGTATATGTGAAAACTTTCTCGGAAAGTACAAAACAAAATTTACATGTTTACGAAAATCTTTTGGTTACACAGAAGAAAAAAAGGAAGACGAAGTGAAGAAGATGAATAAGTGTGTGTGTGTGTGTGATGGGAAAAGGAAAAGATGAGAAAATATATAAAATAAGAGGTTATATTGTGTTACCTTCAGAAAATGTGTGTGTGTGTCTAGTGCGGTATTTCTCGCATGTAGTAGAGCGGCATTCAAAGAATTTCTCGGATTTTTGCAACAAACACCTTTAGCTGGCATCCCAAACTTAACCTGTCTAATAAACACGTGGATAATAAAGGTACTTGTCACAGGTTCAGAGTTAAAGCCGCACACAAAATATCATCTTTTATTTTTCAAGACACCGAACACACACACATGAGAAAAGTGGTTCAATATTAAATTGAGGGTTTTATGTCCCATTGTCACAATATATTTATAATACCTGTATTTCTGACAATTTTTCTCATGCAGGAACGAAATTATTGTACGAAAAATAAGACGACAACAAGAGAATAGATAGAGAAATAAGTGACAAGTACATGTTATGGATTATATAATTTTTTTTTCTTCGTTCCTACTGGCACCGAAGACGACGAAGTAGAAAGAAGTAGGCTTACATGATTTCATTATTTGACATGAGAAATAAAGAAGAGCGAAATTCGCAGAGAAGAGGATTAAATTTGAAGCCTTGATTCGTCTTTGGAGCCAAAAGTAAAAAAAAAAAAATAATAAAAAATAGATGAAAAATGCCTTACCTCGTTCACGACGCTCGAGATATTCCGCTGCTTGCAACAACACTGCGATATTCATTTCGACGGATAATTTGCTTTCCATTTATTTAAATTAAATATTATTTATTAAAAATACACAGAGGAAAGGACTCACTAACCAAATTTATCGTTAGTAGTACTTTTTTATATTTTTTTATAATTTATTATTATTATTTAATTATTATTATTATATAATGCAGGATACGATAAATTTACAATGATATTGAAGCCGTTTATATTTTTTACACACTTTTTTTTATTTAATTTGTACCATAAATTATTATTAATATATTATTAACTTTTATTACTTTTACTAGAGAAGCGAAAAATTGTACACTCACACACGTATGAAGGTTACTGATTATCAATTTTTATAAATATTTTTTTTAGTTATATATTGAAAATTCACATAATATTAATATTAATAATTTTAATTATATTTGTCAAGATGATGATGATTACTATTTTTTTTTAAAGCATCTTTTTATTTTATTTTTTTATTTTTTTTCAGCGTCGCACAAGAGGGACAAAATTGATTATTTATACAGATGATGATGAAATTATTTTCTCGTTTCTTTGCTTACTTTTACTATTACATTGATGATATATTTATTATTATTTTTTTGTCTGATTCTCTCTCTCTCTTTGGTTAAATATTCTTGAGAAAAGAAGAAGAAGAAGAAAATTTGTATTAGATTTGTGTGAATAATGTGTCTGTGAAATGAAGTATTAAGATGATGTAATAATAATAATATTCGATATTTAATAATATTATCTGTGTATGTTTGTGTTATGATTGGCAAATATTAATATTTCTAACGAACATCGGCGTTATATTTGATGAAATAGGATCTGATTGAATTTATTTAGATGGAATATCGGGAAAATATGAGAATTTATTGATAATGATTTCTTACACGGAGAGATAATGAAGAGATTACTATTTTATTAGAAGTTAATCGAATTTTTACGAATTAATAAGTTTTTATGTTATTTTTATTAATCCGGGAAAAATATTTTACATAAATATTTATTGTTTTTTTTATTATTAAAAAAAAATAAATTAAATAAAAAAAAATTATTTTTAAAATAAATTTCCAAAAAATAAAAAAAAAATTAAAAAAAATAATTTTTAGATAAACATTTATTTTAATCATTAAAAATAATTTAAATAAAAAAATATGAATTAAAATTTAACATAATTTTTTATAGATTTTAAAAAAATTAATACAAGAACCTATATTTGACTAGTTTTAAAATTTGAAAAAAATATAAACAAATTAAAAAAAATTAATATTAATTGAATTTGTTTAAAATAACCAAAATTTAAAATTAAATTTTCAATTTAAAAAATACTAAAAATTTAACATTTATTTGTGTAAATAAAAAAATTAACCAGAAAAAAATAAAAGTCAAATTTAAAATTCTATAACTTGAAAAAATAACAAAAATATAATGAAATAAAATTTTAACTTGATTTTAGTAATTAAAAAAATATCACAAATAAAATAAAATTTTAAAATTTTAAAAATTAAAAAAAAAAAATAATTAAATTTTACTTTTAATTATTTTTAAAAATTAAAAAAAAAACAACAAAACAAATATTTATTTTATTTATCTTTTAAAACAATAATCTTTCCTTCCGAAACCATTAATTAATGAAATATTTTCCCTTTCAAAAATAAAATCAACTTTGAACCTCTCCAATCAAGCCCGCAAAATATTTAATAATAATTAATTATTAATTTCTCTTTATATTCTTGTAGGTACACTGAATCGAGAAAAATCCCTTTTTTCTTTTTTTTTCACCATCATCATAAATCCAATCAAATCAAAAATTTCATAATACACAAAAAAAATGTAAAAATAATATTGGGTTCCTTTTTCCGCAATTTCCTTTCATTTTTACTTTTTTTTTATTCTTGCGTTGTTGAGCCGATTCAATATTTGATTAAGCGATTAGTAAATATTTAACTGTGTCGTTGTTGTTGCTGTTGTTATTTTTTTTTCTGAGAAAGAAAATGTGTTTTATTTTATTACCGTCGATTATTTTTTTTTCCAATGATGAAAATTATTATTTATTTATTTTTTTGACCACGTTTGAATGATGATTAAATATGATTAATCAATTATTGTTATTTATTGTAATAATTAAGGAGGAAAGTCAATTCGATTATTTATTGAATATATTTCTTCCGTGTGTCTCTCTGATTACAGACGATTATTATTTATAACATGAATAATTTATTTTTTTTTTGTAACACTTTGAATTACTCGTGACTATGGTGCGGGCGTTTGCGGTGTCTTTCTGTCATATTCAATATAGAGACGAAGACGAAAAAAAGTTCATTGATATTACAAATTAATTAACGCAAGTCACGATTTGCCATGTAATTTAATTATTATTATTATTTTCTTGATATATCAATTATTGATCGATTTGATTTAATCGGATTTGATTTAAATACCGAATTATGCTCTCTCTCGTGTATATGTGTTCTGACACTTGTTTCCTGGCCGTTTTGTGTACAACAAAAACACTCGATTTCTCGTTGATTGCACGCGATGCTTTTAATTTTAATTTTAACTCGTCATGCAATTTTTGTCGATTTTTTTAACAAAAATTTTTTAATTTATTTATTTTTTTTTTGACAATTTTCGGACCGGTATTTTTTTTTTTTTAATTTTAAATTATTTTCATTTTTTTAGATTTTATTTTGTGGTGGAAATTCGCGCTCCCGGAAATCAGATCTGATTGCACCAAAGTCAAAATTAAAACTGAACGTCGATGTGAAAATGTGTAAAATGTGAAAGAAATGACGGCACACACGAGACAACTTGCGGTACCGCAACTGTTACGGTACAATGTAATAATAATAACAACAACATAGTAACAACGTGTCGGCTCTGTGTGTCAGTGTGTGCGGCCGATTATACACAGTAAATGCACTTTGGGTGCATCTGGCGTAGTGTAAAGCGATTTTCGGCCAGTTGTGGGGAAATTTTTGGCACGCATGCGCACACGGAATGCAGAAAAGGTGCACAAAAAAATAAACAAACGTGTTGTTTACGTGTCATGTACGAAAATATCTCACCCTTGAATATTTTTTTTAGCTGTACATTGGTTGCTGGTGCTGCTGCTGCTGAAGAAAATTGCAGTGCGAGGGAAAAAAGTTTTTACACAAAACACGAAAAAGAGATTTTTTTTTGATCAAAAAACACTGAGAAACTGATTTGTTTGCCTCGGAAACCGTTGCTTTTTAAAATCTTTTTGTTTTTTTGTACCACTGGTGCCACTTCGTTTTCAAAATATTTTAAACTTTTTGCCTTAAACTTATTCTCTTAAATATTCTAGAGTCTTTTGGTTCTCACTTATCAAAAAATTTACAGGTACAAAAATTGAGTCACTTCCTTTCACGACCGAACTTTGGACTAAACTAACTTCTTCTTCTTGGTCTCAACCATGTTTTTGCTCCGTACTTTTTATATTTTTGTGCTCTTCACAACACGTCAGAATCGAGTGCAAAATATTTTCCCAACATGCCTCGTACCGTTTTAACGTTCTAACCAATTAAGGGTTTTTGAATTGAATAAAAAATGAGTTTGTGGGGTTTTCCCCAGCTACACATGCAGTTACATTGTCGTCGTTACAAACTCTCTTCGTACTGCACTGCACATGTAACAAAATGCATTTCAGGTGGTACATGTGCGTAACATGCCGTTACTTTGCAACTTACGGTACCACGGCATGCGTTTCCCTGTGTGTGCCGGTAAAGTGCATTTTCGGCCACTTCGTACGCAAGCAGAGGCATGCGCAACAGCGTCAGAACATCGCACAGCAACAATGTGACGACGACCGAATGTAATGTTGTTGTTTTCATTTTTTTTTTCGTTTTGTGAGGCACGCGTACGGTACACGGTTGCATCAACAGATTGACCGATAAATTGCATGGGGCACATGGCGGGTGGTTGGCGTGGCGGGGGAAATAAATTTATGGGGAAGTTTTTTTTTTGAAGGAGAAGAAATTGATTTTTATTACAATTTTCTCCTTTGGAAAATTTTGTCACAAAGCGCATATTTTGTTGCACTTTTCTCCCCTTTGCTTACTTTTACAAAAAGTTCCCCTTTGTTACATTTTCATGTAAAATGCTTTGATTTCAGTTACAATTTTAACTGACGCTAGTTTTGTTTGTACCAAGTTGCCCACAAAAAGCAAATAGGATAAAATCTGGCGCAGTAGTCCTTGAGAGATCCAGAGCGGTTTTACATCTCGATCAAAAATCAGTACCGTGTGAATTTTTTTATTTTAAAATAAGGCAAGTGCAATTTTTGAAAATGTTTCTTAAAAATATTTATAAAAAACGTGAGAAAAGATATTTTATCATAGAAATTTGTAACATAATTTTATAAAATTAAATTGTTTAAATTATTTTTGAATGATATTTTTATAAAAAAAAATAAATTTAATTTTGAATGTTTTTGTGAAATTCTTTAAAAATTTTAAATTTATATTTATTTTTTTTTGTTTTAAAGATTTATTCTAAAACTGCTAAAAAATTGATAAAAATAAAACGTAAAAAATTTTTTTTTATAAACAAATCAGTTTTCGTATATATTTTTGATCATAAAAACAGAAAAATATTCGACTAAATTATGAAAAAAGCAGTTAAATTTAATCTAATTGACTGATTAAAAAATCAGAAATTAAAGTTTAATTCTCTTAAATTCAAAATAAAAATGAAAATTTAAATACTAAATTTCTTCAATTTGAAAAGCTTTTTTTATTATTTAAATTTAGGCCGCTCCAATTTTTTTTTTGAACTTTTCGTCTCGTACCCCATTTCAAATGTCGATCCAATGGGGCAAAATAAAAAAAAAAGTTAAAAATTTCATCAAAATTCACCGTTTTTTCGTTTTTTGAAAAGAAAATTTCAATTTCTAAAAAAATTATTTTTCAAAATTATTTGATAGTTATTTTTACGAAATTTTTTTGTTTAAATTTTTAACTTGAAATACTCTAAAATAAATTTTAAATTATCAAATCTAAATGTAGATACCATAAAATCAACTAAAATATTGATTAAAAGAACTGTTAAAATTTTGTCATTTTGTATGAAAAAATATTTCAATTTTTTTTTATTTTGAAAAAAAAAAATTTTGGGACAAAAAGTTCGAAAAAATTTTAAAGCGGCCTTATTTAATTAAAAAAAATTAAATTAAAAAAAAATAATTTTTAAAAAATAATTTTTTAAATTTAAAAATCATCGAGGGGGAATCCAGAAGGCTCTCCGAAACCAAAGGGCGGAGAGGCAAATCTGTCATTTTTGCAAATTTTTAGGTCTTTTTTGTAATTTTTCGTACATTTAGAGTCGAAAAGGGAGACAAATGCCCTGATGCCCCCTTCCTATGGATCAGAAGGCTCTCCGAAACCAAAGGGGGGTTTAGGTGTTTAAATCTGTCTAGGTCTAGGTGTTTAGGTCTTTTTTGTAATTTTTCGTACATTTAGAGTCGAAAAGGGAGACAAATGCCCTGATACCACCTTCCTATGGATCCGCCCTTGAAAATCATTGAAAAATATCTAACATTTTTTTCAACTTTTTGTGTAATTTTTCTTAAAAACTGCTGGTTTTCTCAAAAAAAAAAAAAAATTAAACATTTTTTAAAATTGAACTTGCCTGACTTCCATAATTATTTTTAAATTTTTGTAAAAAAAAAATTCACCAAAAACGCGCTTTTTTAAGATTTAAATCAACCGTTACCTCAAGTGGAGACGCATGGTATTTCATAATTTTTAAAACATTTTTTTAAGTTCACTTAAAAATAATCATCATCATCATCAAAAGAATAATAATAAATAACCTTCTTCTTATAATCTTCCACATTACATCTCCGTGCATCCAAGAACAAATTTATGATTCCGCACCACGCTTACATGCTTACTCATAAATTTACTGAAACTACGTCATTTTGCCTTGACCGTCAAAAAGTTGTTGATTTTACTTGCATCTCCTCTTCATTTCCACCCCTCATCACAAACCAATTTTCATACAAAAATCCGCATCTGCGCTCTTCATGTTTTTTCCATCCCCACCCGAAAAACTGGAGAAAAATTCCCCATTTCTCCACATTTACAAGAATTTCAATATAATTTCAGTGGGAGAACAATTTTTTGACACAGTTTATTGATTAACTGACAATTTGTTACAATTTGTCATCTTTTTGCATTTGTAGACAAACACGCAGCTTTTTTTTTGCCAGACACAGACATGACCAAAACCATAGAAAATCCATGTAAATCCATGTCTGTGTCGCATGTAAAAAAGGATTTCCCTCTCCTCTTCTTTTCATTTTCTTCGTATTATTTTTTTTTATTACTGCGTTGAACCTTTTATTTTGTATTTTTATTTTTGGTCTTCTGGAGCAACACACGTGACTTCAATTTTTTTTTATTTATTATTTTTTTTTGTTTCTCAACCAGTCCATTGTTGTATTATCCAGTTGAGGTTTTTTTTCACTTTTTTTATTAAATAAAAATAAAAAAGTTTAAACATTAAAAAAAAAGTTGAAAAAACGCATTTTTGCACACTTTTTGTGATTCCACTTGTACAAGGAAATCTCAGGTGCTGCATTTTTATTTGAAAAAAAAAAGTTTTTAATAAAATAATAATTAAAAAAGCATCCATAGTTGTAATTTTTGCTTTTTATTTTTTTTTTCATGCTCCATTGATGATAATTTTTTTTTCACTTTTTTTAAGTGCTTTTCACCTTAAAGACAGTCCATAGTGGTATTATCCGTCTTTTAAGAACACTTTACACTTTTTCTTTATTTTTTTTATTTTTTTTTTTGCTGCATTTTGTGAACAAAACAAAAAAAAAGTAAGAAATTGTGAGAATTGTCAGTGGTTTGCATCAAAGAACGGTCCGCCGCCTCATCACTCATTGCTTCATGCATCATTTGTCTTCGCAAGGCATCTTAAGGAATAAAACAAATAGTACACACTAATCGCTTAATATCTAACATGTCTTGAGGAAATTTATTTGCTATCTTGACATTTGATATAAAATGTCATAATCCATCATTTTGCCACAAGACGACACACACACACACAAAACACTCTCTTTTTAAAATAACACAGGCAGAGGCAAACGACAACAAACAGCAAAAGAAACGAAAGTGCATATAATGACAACTCATAATTCATTTTAAAACTCAATGTGGCTCAATGTGTTTTCCTTTTTCCATTTGGTTGCCATTCCATTCATCATAAAATATACAAAAGCAATAAAAACACACACTCGACAAAAAAAAAAGCAGACATTTTCTTATGTTTCCAGACTTATGATTATTATAATAAAAGTTCGCTTTGCGTTCACGGCTCTGCAACGCCAACTCATATATTTCAATGAAAAAAAGGTTAATCCTACCTTAAAAACTATTTAACCTGTGAGAACGTAAGAGACACAGAGAGAGTACTTACCTTCGCATTATAATTCAGTTTCGGTTCTTCTTATGCATTTTGCTGCAACATTTACATTTTCATCCATATTTTATCGCATGTGTGTACAAAAATTGTCATAAAGGTACGCTTTAATCTCCTTCAACGTGCCCTGTGTAAATATTACGTGTGGCGCAGAAATATGTTTCATGGGGTCAGACGCTATGCTTGTTTGTGTCATGTTCGTCGTCGTTGTCGTCGGAGTTCGTCGTGTTTCCTGTGTAAGAGTCTGGTAAACATATTTTGATTTAAATATTTTATTCTCATTTAAACAAAAAAAAAATAATCTCTCATTTTATGGGATTTGAAAGAGAAAAGAGGCTCGAAAAAAAACTCATTAAATTATTCATTGGAATTTCAACACTTTTTTAAGAGCATAAAATGAAAAAAAATATTATAAAAGAAATAAGCTTTTAATGTAAGTCCGAGTTTAAAAGAATATTTATTATGATTTTTTAATTAGAGATTGCAAGTCTGATCTAAGAATTAAGTTTGAGCTATTGAGTTTTTTTTTAATGTGTTTGTAAAAAATTGATATAAGTATTTTTGTGCAAATATTGTCACTGAGGCGAATAATTTTTATATTTCCATTTTTGTTACAATTTTCCAATTTTGTTGAAAAAATTCAAATAGGGCCGCTCCAAATAAAAATCAAAAATAAAGTCCGATGCCCCATTTTAAAAGTCAAAAATCCAATTGGGCAAAAAAAAAGTTAAAAATTTTATCAAAAATGGCCGTTTTTAGGTGTATTTTCATAATTTTTCAAGATGTTTTTAGAAAGTTTTAAATTTTTAATAATTTTTTAAAATCGTAATTGAACATAAAATTTCTTACTTAATTTTTTTTTTTACAAAATTACTGAATTTATTTTTCAAATTTTTTTGAGAGTTATTTTTTATGAATTTTTTTTCTTTAATTTTTAATTAAAAAAGATAATTTAAAAAAAATAAATGAAAAATGTTTAACACTCAAAAATAGTTAAAAATTTTGTCATTTTGTATGAAAATATTATTTCAATTTTTTTTTTATTTGTAAATAAAAAAAATTTTTTTTTTTTGAGGTGTTCTTTTTTAACGTTTCTGAACATTAAACGATAATTTTTTGCATGAAATAAATTTTAGATAATAATTTTTAAAAAATCATTTTTGAAAGACATTCTAGAAATAAAATAGTTTTAATCATAGACTAAGAGGTAAACAAGCCATTAAAATGAACAGACAGATTTTAAATATTTTTTTCTTTTAAATTAATTTTCGAAATTTTTAAATTTAATTATCATATAATTATAAATATTTAGTTTGATTTAATTTAATTATTTATAATTAATAAATTTAATAATAAATTTTGATGAAAAAATAACAAAAATCGACTAAAGCTCTTGGACTAAAGTAACATTTTATTTTTTTGAGATTAAAAATTTTATTTCTATTAGTTACCAATAGATTTTTCTTATATTTTTAACAGTGGCGTAGCGTCATAGGGGCAAAATGGGGGCAATGCCCCCCCAAAATTTTAAGTTTTCAAAGGAATTTTTCAGAATTTGGGGATAAAAAAATTTATTTGTTCTGTTTGCCCCCCCAAAAATTTTCGCCTTGCTACGCCTCTGATTTTTAAGCTTTCAAAATTGTCGAAAGCACAAAAAGAAACTCAAACTTTCAGAAAATCTCGAGCTTTAAAAAAATCCAGTTTTGCAATCTCTAAACTTTATTCTTTTATTTTTTGCCGGACGAGATAGAATAAAAATTAAATTCGTACTTTATTAAAAAAATTACAAAACCCGGTCTAAAAATCCTTTGTCATGAAATATAGATTTATTGAGTCTTAAAAAGTTTACAAAAATGTTGCAAGTGAAAAATTTTGTTTTTTTTTTACATTTCAAGAAAAAAATTCAAATTTTTTTTTCAGTTCTTTAAAATTCATGGTCCTCAAATCATCGTCAGACTTACAAACTAATGGAGACGACAGGTACTAGACATTCGTGAGGGAAAAAAATATGATTAATGTGGTTTCGCAAGAAAACAAAAAAAAGTTGCAAAAAAAGAAGAACTTCAAAAACATCTGCACGAGTAAACACATAAAATATGAAGACGAGTCACATAAACAACGGAAGGAGTGTGAAGAAGCAAAACAAAAGAAAAAGCTTTTACACGCGAGCTTTTGCGCAAAAGCTTTTCATGCAATTTTCCATGCAAAGTTTAACTATTTTCCGCTAGGTGGCGCTCTGCGGAAAATTTCTGCTTTCAAATTTTGATGATGACACGTTCGGTGAATTTTCACATGCAGTCCATTAAAAAGCTTTTGCTCTGTGGGATAATGGTAATTTATGTCTTTTTATCTTTTTTTCCATGCAACTTTTTATGTCTTTTACATGAAAAAAAAAGAAATAAAAAAAAGATCAAAAGAAAAGCTATTCAAGGAAAAAACAAAAAAAAGGGAAAAAATCCATGAAATGACATGAGTAATTTATTAAACTTATTGAAAAAGGAGTGAGACATGCACTTGGCGTCCTGATGCAAAAATGACAAATGCAACGACTTGAATTGAATATGACAAGATAAATTATGGTTAGTTGTCACCTGAATTGTTCCGAGTGATAAAGCGATTTTCTTATGTGGCGAGAAATGTTTTGCACGGAAAATTAGTCACTTTGAACATGAATGCAAAAAGGCGCACAACAAAGAGGTGTCATTTTTCTTCGCTCCGTTGCCCGACATGAGAAACGAGAGGAGTGCAAGTGACTGCCATTTCTTGTCTCGTCAAAACAAAATTGATTCGAAAAGAGAGGCTATTATGTTAATTTAATGTCGTTGTCAAGTTGCATTCAATTTTATGGCGCAGAAGAATTACCGCAAAAAAAAGAAAGAGTAATCCTTCAATGACAAGCACAAAGCATTTGTCAAGCAAGCTAATGCAAATAAGGTCATTTATTTTTTATTACAAAAATTTTGATGGCTAGCGGATAAGGATCATCATTACGCTATCGGGGTATGGGGAAACTCTCTTGAGCTTTGAAATATGAGAAAGTTAATAAAAAAAAATAATTTAAAAAAATCAAGGGAATGTAGAAGACTTTTTTGCTTTGATTTAAAAAAAAGAAAAAAAAATATCGTAAGTAGAATAATTAGTATTCTTTTGAAGGAAGAAATAACGGTATAACAAAAAAATCATGATTATGTTCCTTTCATGTTTCTGAGAGCACTTGTTTAAAAAACAGAAAAAAACCCACTTCAAGTCCTTTCAATATTTTTTTCTCATCAAAGATGAGTGATTACATTGAAAAAAGTGTCATATTGTTTCAAAAAAATTTTTGACGTCTTTTTTTTGCTTAATTTTTTTAAAAATTTTTTGTGAATTTTTGTGCATATTTAAAGATAAAAAAAATGTTTTTTGAAGATAAAAAATATTTTGTAATATAATTTTAATTTAAAATTAAATTAATTTAAAAATTTATAAAATTTCGGTTTTAAATTTTTATTTAATTTTAAAATCCTTTATAAGGAACATATTTTAGTCAAAAATATTTTTTAACGATTTAAAAAAATTTTAATTTTAAAATTAATGTTTTAATTAATTTTTTTAATTAATTAATTAATTATTTTTAATTAACTTTTTTTTTATTAATTAATTTTTTTAAATCGAGCTTTATTTTTTTTAAACTAAGTCAAAAAAACTATTATAACAAAAATTTTTTTTTTACTTTTAAATATTCTTATAAATTTTCCAATTTTATTTGATTAAAAATTAATTTAATATTTTTGATATTTTTAAGTTACTTTCAACATCAAAAACACCAAGAAACAATTATTTTTTAATTTTTCGTTTTTTTTTTCAAATAAAGAAGATTTCGGTGAAAACCTTAAAATAAATCATGAAAATCTTGCAAAAATAAAATAATTCTTCAAGCAACAAGGTTTTATTTAAATTATCCACAGAGTGCGGATAAGTTTCATGCATAAGTAATTATAACAACACTTCACGACTGACAATGCACATGGCATGATTAATAACACAGACGTTTGTCATGTAAATGAAAAGGCATCACGTCTCGTCTTCCGTTCAAAAAATAAATACACACAAAAAACTGACATTTTGAAAAATGACTTTCTTCAAGCTATGCAATTAAATTTATCGGTTAGCCAGAGTTAAAAGAAAATTTTTGGGTTTTATTTTAGCCAAAATCTAATTTGTTTTCTTGAATCAAGAATGAAATGTTCCAGTCTGGAATTTGCATTCATAATAAATGAATTAATGCACGCAAAAACGGAGAAGAAGGAAGAAGTAGAATTGATGGAAAAAAAATGTTGAAACTTTATCTACTTTGGCTTGAGAAAGTCAGGGTTTGAATACTTTTTGATTTAATTTTTATATAAAAGTTTTCAAAAAATCAATTTTCTAGAAATATTTTAGTAAAAATTTAATTTTTTTTTAAGTTTTAGAAAATTTTATTAAATGAAAAAATTTATTTTATTGTCCATAGCCTGACTTTTATTTTTGTTTGAAATTTTTGCTCAAAAAAATTAATAAACTCTTGAAAATTAAAAATCATCATAATTTTGGTTAAAAACGGTTAAAAATAATTAAAAAAAAATACAATTATTTTTAAATTGTCAAAGTGACAATTAAACAGAAATTTTGATGACTTTTCAATGAAATTAAAATTTTCATTTTTTTTTATTTTTAAACAATTTCTTTAATTCGTTTTTTAACTGAAAAAGAACGCGTAAAAGTAATTTGAAGCCCTGCTGAAAGAAAACTTCAACAAAGAACTTCAATATTATAAAAAGAGTTGTTAAGTATTTATTATTGCAACTTTTTCACTGATGCCTGCATTCAAGGTGTTTCAAGATTTTATTATTTATATCACCTTAATCATTAAAAAGTTCTTCTTGTTTTACTTCAACATCGTTCTTTTTTATATCTTTTTAATTCTATTCGCTTTTATTTTATAAATTCGTAATTTTCGCATTTCACCATTCAACAGGATTTTAAAAAGAATTCCAAATGTTTGTAAATTAAATAATGAAACCATAAACTATGAAATGATTGTTTGAGGTTGCTCATTTTATGTTTCTTTTCACAGAATTGTTTTTGAAGTTGAAGGTATTTTTTTTTCATCAACAAGAAGCTTATTTTAAGCGATAACAATGAAATTGAGAACAAACTTCAAACGCTAGTTGGTTTCACTGTTAATCACGATTCCACTTGTCCTTCTTCAAACATTCACGAGGAAACGTGACAAACTATTCACTTTGCTTATTTCAATAAAACACCAACAAAAAGCAAAGTCTTGTTGTACAAGAAAAAATATTAATAAAACTTTTCGCTCCTTTTTCAACAACTTTTTTTTCTTGTATCTTGCTGTAGTTTGTTTTATAAATTGATTGGATTATTGCTTGAGAAGATAAATTCAATATTAAAGACGGCAGATTATGAGAATGCGGTGAAATGCAAAACAAGAGCGAGAAATAAAAACGTCGACATTTGCAAAACTTTTATAAAATTTAATTTTTGCATAAGCGAAGAAAAGGAGCGAAGTGCATGAAACGAGATTCCAATTAATTTCCCTATTTTAATTACTGTTGTCGAGCGTTGCATTAAAGGATTAAAGAATAATAATATACGGAATTGTCTATCGATTAATGTGAATAAAAAGTATGAGGAAGTAAAAAAATTGTGAAAAATTATTTTTACAACTTAAATGAAATTAAAATTTTAGTCTTAAAATTGCTAGTACAGAATTTATTCTATTAAAAAGCCTTTTAAAAGTAAAAAAAAAATATGAAAATTAGGAAAGAATGAATTATTAAGTAGAAATATGTAAAATATTGTTCTATATAAAAACATAGATGTATAATTCATAAAATACGTCAATATTGAATAATGTGCATCATTTTATTCAAAACAGTATGAATATCATAAACATTATTAAAATGCAAAATTATACAAATTTTTAAAATGTCCTTGAAACAATAAATTTTTTTTTTTTGCAGAATATAAAGTTTTAAAAATGAAATGATTCATAATATATTTTTTTTAGTTTTCTAGCATTTTTTACTCAAATAAAAACTACCATTTTTGAATTTTTTAAAATATTTTTGAATAAAAAACCGTAAAAAACATGAATTAATATTTTTTGTTTAAAAAAATTAATAAAGGTTGCTCCAAATAAAAAATTGCTAAACTGAAAAGATTTTTCTTTACCAAATACCAAATTTTTTTCTGCTTTGCTAATATTTACATGCAAATATATTTGTGGTACTTTGACTCCATAACTTTACGAAGTAAAATTTTTAAATAACTTCTAAGATTTTCCAATTAAAATGTCAAAATTTTTTTTAAAAAACTTTTGTCAATAATTGTCAAAAATTTGTTTTGAAATAAATTATTTGAAATTTTTCTTTAAAAATCAATAAAAATTTGAAAATGAAAATACTTTCGAATTTTTAAATGGTTTTAACAGAATTGTTCAAAAAATTTTTGAAAAATTATTGAAAAAATTTTTGAAAAAATTATTCAAAAAATTTTTGAAAAAAATATTGAAAAAATTTTTTAATTTAATTTAAAAAATCGTAAAATATAAAATTAATATTTAAATTTTTGTTTTGTTTTTTTTTTATTTTACTAAATTAAATTTGGTTAGTCTACAAATATTTGAATCAAAAAAAAATTCAAAATGTATTTAGATTTTAAATTAAATTTTTAAACTATTATATTTAGCAAAACAAAAAATTAACAAGTGATAAACTACGTAACTAATTCATTTTAATAATCAGATTTTTTTATTCGATTTAAATCGATAATTTTGGAAAATACTGTTTTGGCATCAATTTTTAATATATAAAAAAGGAAACATCGGACAAGTTAATAAGTTTCTGTTGGAGCAAACTTAATAAGCATCAAAAATAAGCGCATTATAATAAAATATGTTCTATTTTGTAACAAACCCAAATTTCATTGAATAAGTCTATCCAAAAACAAACAAAATAATTAAACAATCCAAAAATAAGCTTATATTTTCATATATGTTGTCACCACAGCAAACAACAAAACAAATATTTTAATGAGCATTATTAACAATTTTTAATGAAATAAAATGCGACACAAAATATTTCATCACACATTTTTGCAAAATGAAAATCATGAGAGTATTTTTATGATGAAAAATTTTACACAAAAAAAAAATTGCAAAGCACTTTAGGAACAGGAAAAAAAAGCTTAAGCACTGAAAATAAATTACGTTATTGATACGTACCTTCGTAGTTTTATATTTCACCATAGAGTCCATGTATAATGTAGTTCGTAATATCCTCATTAAAATATGAATGACTGAGGCAGATGGACATATTATATTCAATGGAGTGAAATTCATTGAATATAAAGGCAGCGGCGCGTCATGTCATTTTGAAACACAGCAAGACATCCGAGTCCTCAGACATTTATCTGGCAATGAAAAAAAAAAATAAAAAAACTGCATAGAGATGATCTATTACTGGTAATAAAGAGTATCATTGCATTTTCTCTATCATTATTATTATTATTATTTCATTATTATTTTCAGAAGGATAAAGGAGAGTTTATTATGTAGAATGGATTGAGTGAAAATTCCAGTGCAGCTTGTAAAATTACGAGAACAGAACAAAGCATTTTGTGTGGCAAAGCTGACAAGGCATCACATGATATGGCATGCCAGAGTTGTTATCACAAGTATGAAAAATCCATATCTCTCACACGAAAGTATCTACGAGACAAGAACAGACATGAAAATTAACTAGACAAAGTACCAACAAACAGATTGTACATTAGGGCAAGATTTTAGAATGTGAGTTGGGCTGAAATCTTGGAATGTTCATCGGGGCAAAGTTAGGAATGTGATTTGGGGCAACATTTCAGAATGTGTATTAGGATAAAATGTGAATGTCCCAATGCACATTTTTAGATTTTGCCCCAATGCACATTATTGAATTACGACCCAGTTCACAACCTTAAATATTGCCCCAATGTAAAATCTTTTTGTTAGTTAGTACCTATTCTAGTTAATTTTCATGTTTCGTAAGTGTCTCGTAGATATCTTAGCTTGCGAAACATGGATTTTTCATAGTGTATAAAACTTATAAACTTCAAGCGAGGAAAATTTTGCACGTAAATACTCTCCTAGGTCAACTGAAATGCACCCCAAAGTGTAGCGCGAATTCCCTAATAAATTAGAAACGAGAATGTAATATTATTGCACAATATCTCTTTTGTGCATTATTGCTGCGTTGCCTCCTCTAAGCATATTAAATTTATGTGGGAACAGAGATGATTGGAAACAGTGGCAGCAGCAGGTGCGTTCACTGTAACAAAGGAGAAGCAATCCTTTGTCGTAGTGATTAGCAATGAAATGTTGAATGACAAGCTATACAAAACAGTCAGTCATCATTTTTAATTTAAAATTGTTCTCGTCATGCCTTGTCATAACATGTTTGATTGTCCGTAGATAACTCAATATCACTCGTAGCGATATGTCAATTTGGATAAATTTCAATATGTTTTCGACAACATCTAATTATGTACCACCCGTAACTACGTTTTGATTTATAGTGATATTAGGCAGGCATGATTAAATTAAAGTATTGTGAAAATATCTAGAAAAACCCATGTCCATATGAAAATATTTCTATAATGCAATTTATCGGATCTGTCTATCCGATGATTTTCGTTTTAGTTCTCGGAAATGAATAGACATCATTTGTGCCAAAAGCATCATTAATTGTAGCTTTATTTTAATTGGCTGCCGGCTTACCACATTTTCTGGTATGTTTAAAACTAGTTCGTTTAAATGAAATTTGCTATAGATTAATCAAGTTCGCCAAAATTTATCAAAATTCTATAGTTACTAAATATCGAAACATATCCTGTAACTTGAAATAAATAGAATTAAATTCTCAGAGTATGTTAGCAGTGAAATATTTAGACAAAATAAATTTAGCAAATGATTATGATGAGATGAAAGTTGGTTAGAAACAAATTTAAATACCCCAAAAAAAGATTAGATTTTATTCAAAATTATTTTTGTGTCAATTTGTTTTACTTTTTAAAAAAATGAAGCTATAAATTTTTTTTTCTAAAAAAATTAAAACTATGTTAAATTTAAGCTCACTAAAAAATAACTAAAAATAAACATATCAAATTTAAAATTAGAAATAAAATAAAATAAACAAAACAAAATTAATTAGGTAAATATTTTAAAAAAGTTAATTATTTTTTGAAATTTTTTTAACCAATCAATCTTTTTGATTTATTTTTTTTTTTAAAGTTTTTCACATAATAATTGAGTTTCATTTTTGTAAAAAAAGAGCTTGTTAAAAAAACTTTTATAATTAAATATTTTTAACTATTATTTGCCTATTTTGATTAATTTTTGTAAAAAAATATCTTAGGCCGTTCCAAATTTTTTTCGATGTTTTTGTCACAAAAGATTTTTTTTAAAAAATAAAAAAAAGCTTTGAAATACTTTTTCTTACAAAATGACGAAATTTCAAAATTTTTTTTGTCAAAAAATTTTGAAAATATTTTTATGTTAAATTTCGTTTTTCAGTACGAAAATTCTTGAAAATTGAAAATATTAATTTTTTTTTAAATTTCTTGAAAAGACATGAACGGTTTCAAGAATAAAAACGGTCGATTTTGATGAAGTTTTATTTTTATTTTGCCCATTGGGTTTTTGATTTTTGAAATGGGGCATGGGAAAAAAATTTTAAGCAGTCTGAATTTAAAAATAAAACAAAAAAATATGAATCAATAAGAATCCCACAAGATCAAGAAATTGCACGTCCCACCATTTAATTATTTAAAAAATTCACTTTTCACACCTTGAAGCAATCCTTACAATTCTATTATTTCTCTTCCATACATTTGAGATAAAATAAACACTTGCAAAAATAATAAAAATAAGAGAAAATACACACACTTCTTGCAATCATTGGCACGTGTCAAAAAGCGAACGAAAAAATTCAAAAACATTATTTTTCAAGGAACAAAACTTTTGTTCTCTTCATCACGAAAGAAAAATCTTTGAAGAAATAATAAAAGAACTTTTCTGCGATGCTCTCTTATATTTTGTTCACTACAGACAAAAATAAGTTTTGACTTTGTTCAAGTCTGTTATAGCATTTTTGCGTGTCAAAAGCCCGCCACCTGCACTCTTCGCCATTTAGTTAATCAAATTTTTTTTTATTTTATCTCACCCTCATGAACAGATGCATCATGACTTGTTTAAACGTGAATTTTTCCATTGAATTGGAAACGAACGTCTTTTGCACACAAAAATTAGGAGTAAAAGCACATTCATTCAATAAAATGAAGAACTTAAAGAGCATGGCAACAAATGTGCAAAAGTAGTTTGGCAAAAAGTTGCTGCACTAAAAAGATTACCGAGCAAAATTCTATAAATGTGCTTCTATTGAATGAAAGTAGGGGAATTTACACACATTTTAAGTACGAACGCATTATTATCTTTTAATTCCTTTTAAAATTTTCCAAGCATTGCCAATTAGGATTATTGCCTCATGCGAAATCGACAAAGAGTCTTTTTGTAAAACTTTTAATTAGGAATCTGCAATAATAATTGAGGAAATTTGTCAAAGACACAAAGAAATGCGTTACCTTTATTAATTCTGCTAAACAGCCCTTGGGAAACCGAACAAAAAATCAAACAATAACTCTGTTTACATTTCATCGCCACATTTCTGCTACACTCAGTCTGTGTTTGTTTTGTACTTTTTGAAACATCG
Source organism: Culicoides brevitarsis (assembly GCF_036172545.1). Taxonomy (NCBI): domain Eukaryota; kingdom Metazoa; phylum Arthropoda; class Insecta; order Diptera; family Ceratopogonidae; genus Culicoides; species Culicoides brevitarsis. The sequence goes on along the minus strand of NC_087087.1, from coordinate 18,676,281 downwards.
AGTAGCTCTGTCATTATCTGAAAACAAAAAAAATGGTAAATATTCAATAAATATCATGTGAAACATTGAATGGGAGGGAATCAACAACAAGAATGGAAAAAGGAAGTGAAATACTTTTCAGATTGAACAAAGCAGGAAGTTATACGAAAAATATGTGGAGACGACTGTTTCGAAAAAAACACACGCTTAAATAGTGGAAGACGATAATCAATTACTGTCAAACTTTTCTTTTATTTAAAATGACTGTCAAATTTTTATTGCCATATTGAAAGTGCATTTTAATGATGAAAGTTTGCATACAGACACCGATAAATGATGAGCAATTGTTCAAAAAAAAAAGAAACAAATAAATCGAATTAAAGTAAGCCTGGCAAAAATATGTAAATTTTTTTTAGTCGTTTTATAATATATTGCGAAACTTAAAATAGAAAAATCCAATTCATTAATTTCGAATATTTGAGCTCAACTTGCTTATTCTGTAAAATTATTTTTTTCATTAATTATTTTTTAATTTTAAGGATTTTTTGAAAAATGGCGCCATCCAAATTCCTCGATGTCGGACATAAAAAAATCATCTAAAATTTTTTAAAATTTTTAATTTTAATTTAAAATATAAAATAAAAAAAATTTGTTTGGGTTTCTTGAAGGAAATTAATTTATTTTTTTAAATAAAATACCCTGGCTTATGTTTTTATTTACAAAACGCATGAAAGAAAAGGAGAGATGTCTGTTAAGTTGTGCGCAAATCGTGCAATATGGCACTCTAAAAATCGATGTTATTACAAGGGCTCAAGAAAGCTTCCCTTTGCAACCAATGAAATTTTACAACAAAAAAGTCGCTGCAAGCATTTAATAAAGCACTAATTATTGAAAATGAAAAATTTTTGGACATTTGTTAAAGCACTAATTGTACATAAGAAACGTAGAAACACAGCACAGCGAATGATTTTTTAGAACCTGAGGTAAATTACGGCCTAAAATGTTAAATAAGTTTCATTATGGGAAAAAATAAAGCGAGGCAAAAGAAAAAGATTACTCAGTAAGATAAAAAAAAGTTTCAAAAAATTTTTTTTAAAATTTTGACAAATTGAAACAAAAAAAACTAAAGAAATTTATTGACATCGTGTTTTCCGAGGAAAAATGAAAACAATGAAAGTTTATGGTGTGTTCAAATTGCAATATAACTAACACATTATTGTGTTGAAATTCATGGACATTTTGAACTTTTTTTATATTTTTCCAGACTATTTTAAATTGAAAAATAAGACATTTGAGTTAAATATTTGAGAAAACTTTGGTAAAAATAATTTTTGAAACAAAAAATTGTGTAAAAACCTTTATTATTTTTTTCATTTTTACGTTTCATATTAATTTACTTTCTTCTTCTTTTTTTATTTAATTAGAAAATTTATTTTTTTATTTAATTATTTATATAGAAAAATTATTTAATCAATTATTAAATTAATTTTGCTAATTAAGTTAATAAATAATTTTTTGTTTTTATTAATTTTTGAATATAATAAATTCATTTATAAAAAATTAAATTTATAAAATTTCAATACTTTTTCAAAATTTTCAAAAAATATTTTTAAATGAATAAATTATTAATTTATTTGAATAATTTTTTTTAAATTTTATTAAATTTTTTTATTTTATAAAAAGGAAAAATTTTTATAAAAATTGATTGAACAAAAATAATTAAATCAACTTTTTTTCCTTTGATAAATAAATTTTTAAGAATAAAAAATTAATATAAATTTTTTAAGTTGAGATTTTGTAAATGAAACATATTTGACAGATTTGTTTGATAAATGTGTAAATATAGAACGCATATTTTTGCCAGGCTTACGAATAAATTCCAATCGCGAAATCGATCGATCCAACGGAATTTCCATTTATCACTCATCAATTCCCATCAGGCTTTGCCACAACGCGAGGCATGCAAATCCTAGCTTAAAGTTTTGACGTTTATTTTATCTATTCTATTCCATTAACGAATTGCTCAAGTTTCCTGCAGTTTTTTCTTTTTTTTTTCTACCATTAATAACCAGCAACTGTCTCGAACGATATCACAAATGTGGCTTTCAATTATAACCAACATAGCAACAAGACAAAAAATTTTTCAATCACAAAAAAATGCATGACAATCCTTTCTTTTGTGCTCTGAAACAACATTGCAACTTTTTTTTTTGCATTTGAAAAATGACGATGATGAGAATGCAAATTCGCTTTGTGCGGAATTACATTTCAATTTATCAAATGCATCTGGACTTGCGAGGTACATTAAGAGCTGTCCGATTTTTGATTGAAATGAATTAAATTAATCAACTGGAGTAAAAATTTAAAACTCATCACCCTCGTTGTCGACGCAAATGGCATCAAAGTTCGATTTGACTACTTCTGCACAACCACAGAGTTCGAATGTTTTTCGACGAATTATTTTGTGACATATGGCGAGGACATTTCCAACTACACGCGTTTGATGTGGTGAAATGCACAATGAAAGTTTATGGTGTGTTCAAATTGCAATATAACTAACACATGCATCTATCTAACACGAAAGCTGGTTTAATTTTATGTAATTGACATATTGAATTTTATTGAGGACATTTACGAGCAATTTAACGTTGACGTAAACAATGCAATTCACTGGTGGAATTTGTTTGCATCAGATGTTTTATGATATGGCGGTCTCGTGTGTGTGAGCTCATTTGCAAACTTTCTCGAATTGTGTCAGACGAAATTTGTCTTATTTATTACAGGGACAAAAAAAAATTAAGAAATTAGTCAGTGAAATTTTAGTAAAATTAAAAAAAAAATATAATTTATTATAAAAATTAAAATGGTTCTAAAATGAAGGTTAAAAATTATTTAGTTATACAGTTTTTTTTTAATTTCTCCAAACTTTTAACTTAAAAAAGTTAAAAATAAAAAATTTTTAAAATAAAAAATAAAAAAAAGTGCTTGAAAAAAAAAAATTTTTTCCATTCTAAATATAAAAAATTTAAAAAATTTAATTGCTAAAATATTTTTTATCAAATATTATTTTAAAAAAAAAAAAATTTAAATTAAAATTAATTTTTAAATAAATTATAAAATTTTACTTAAATTTTCACAAAAATAACTAGAAAAATATCCTGATTTTTTAAAAATTTAATTTGAAATTCATGAATACAAAACCAAAATTAAAATTAATTATTTAATTTAATTTTTACTACTTTTTTAAAAAAATTCAAAAAAAAAATTTAAAAAATTAAAAAAAAAATGTCACGTGACTCAAAAAAATATCTTAATTTTAAAATTAATTTAAAAAAATTAATTTTTAATGTAAATTTGCCATTTTTAAATTTTAAAAAGTACCAAAAAATTCAAAATTAGTTTTAGAATTTTTTAAATTTAAGTTTTTTGTTTAAGTGAAATAATTAAATTTTACAGCCTTAGAGAAAAAATAAATCATGTTTCTCTAAATTATAACTCAGCTAAATTCACTTCCCTGATCACAAAAATAACTAGACAATATTGGCTTAACCTGTTATCGATTATTAAATACTTGTACAATATTCATAAATGCATAATTTGTCCGGACCAGACGTTGGTTTTGTTTACAAAATATTTGTTGTCGAAGTGCAATTATACAAAACCAAAGTTCGATTAAATTATCATACAACAACAATACTTTTTAATTTATTGTCATCTTTTCAGGTAAAGTTTAGTTGCTTAAATTTATATTTTTTTATTTATGATGTTTGTCATCAATTTAAAATGTTTTAAAAACATAGAGTGAAAAATTAATTTTTTTCTTCTAAAAAAAAATTAAATAAAAAATTTTATTGTTAAAACTTTCAACCTCTAAAATAATTTCTATATTTCCAAAAAAAAAGTGGAATAATTAAATAGTGGAAATAAAATAAAAATAAATTGGGAAAATAAAATTAATTAAAAAATTAAAATTAAAATGACCAATTTGGCAAAAATAAATTTTTAACTTGAGCGAAAATAAGTTTCAATTCAAGAAATTCAAAAATTTTGGGTAAAAAAGTTACCCGTTAAAAACCGACATGATGAAACCAGAATTATTGAAGTCTTTTAATGAAAAATTATTTCGAATTAAAAACTTTTTATCGTTTTTAACCACATTTTTTTTGATTTTCCAACTTACTCGAATAATTTTTTTTAACATTGAAACAATATTTAAAGTAAAAAAAATCATTTAAAAAAAATTATTATATATTTATTATATTTGCCATTTTACCAAAATTCGTACTTCAAAACCTTCCCACGAACAATAAAAAACGAAATTATATAATTTAAGAGACACTGCACCAAAAACACCTCAAACGATGTTATTTCTCCTCATTTTCTACTATTTATTGTTGCAAAATTTAAACCAAACAAAAAATATTTGCTTTAATACGCCAGGGAATTACTTATGCAAATAATTGGATGAAAACTTGTAATAATTGAAGGCAAAACATTTCATTGTTGGCTTATCATAACAAGTCTGCTGCTTCAACAACTCGTCAAATTGAAACAAAAACATCAAAGAACGAATTTATTACGAAGAAGAGAAGAGAAGTGACAACTTTACAAGACTCTTCATTCAATTTTCCAATTTGCTGCAGAAAACTCTTCAAGTCATCAATGTCAGTCTAACGCTTATTGAATGCAGAAAACAATTTTATCGAATTAGAAATATAAACATCATTTAAATGCATTGAAGCGTACTTCCAACTTGCATATTAGCGGAATTTAATCTATCAATTAGTTTACAAGTGAGTTCAAATATTTATTCGTACTTAAATATTTTGATAAAGTTTATCGTCATTTAAATGAAAATTTGGTTAAATTCCCATAATATTCATACCAAAAAATTTAAAACAATGATATTTTGTTTCAATAGAACACGCATCACAGACATTTTTTAAAAATGATATTTCTTTGTAACTAAAAACTTGTTAACGAAACATTCGTTCAATCATTGCGAACGCAGAGGAAAACATAAAACATCATAATCAAATGACTGAAATTCTCGACAAATTTTCAAATAATATGTCTGTATCGGTTAGAATGCAGTTTATGTTTCTACATTCCTTGATGCATTTTGCAAGTTATTAAGTTACAAAAAATACGTCGCACATAATGAAATTTACATCGAGAAATATTCTAAACACATTGCAGAGTAGCAGCAGCCAACGTGTTCACATATTTTTCATTTTAAAAAATCATGAAAAATTTTCACATCAACATGGATTGCACAAAGTGTTTCACGAACGGAGACGAGGAAGACAGAAAAGGAGGAAGGAAAGCCCATTTTACGTGGTTGCCTTCAATAACGTTACATTGTCAATTTTCACATGGCGGGACATAGTTTTTTACGCAAAATAAGCAGAGCGGTAAAATTAATTTATTCGAAAAATCGATTTTGTAACTTTGACAAAATTTACTAAAATTTTAAAGTTTATTTTTAAATCGAGAAAATTTTATTAAATTTATTTTATTTTAATTTTAAAAGTTACCAAGCCACTATTTTCAAACTTTTAATTAATAGTTTATTCAAATTTAAATTTAATATTTTTTTATTCGAAATTTATGTTATCCCTAGAAAAAATAATAACGACATGTTAACAATTCCATTACCGAAGAATTTTAACATGAAAAAAATTTTAATGAGGATCATATCACAAAAAAAAAGTTATTATTTTTTTTTTTAACTGCATATGTATGAAAAAAAAAATGCTGAAAGGTATATTTCAGTCATTACTGTACAGACAAATATTAAAAAAAAATAAAAATTGAGAGATTAAAAATCCCATAATAAAAATCCAATAATATTTTTATCACATTTTGTTGAAAAACCTGAAGTTCTGAGAATTTCCTGGATGGGGAAAAAAAGGTCGAAAATATTTTCAATATTCTGAAAACAGTTTTCGAAGGAATATTGAGAATTTAAAAGCAACAAATTGTTGAATTTTTAGTTCAGTTTTGAACGAAAAAAAAATCATAAAAAGGTAAATGAAAATTTTATCCTTTTTGTTAGGGCTTACATTTTTTTTTTTTTTTTTTTTTTTTTTTTTTTTTTTTTTTTTTTTTTTTTTTTTTTTTTTTTTGATAAAAATATACGGTTTTTCCAATAGGTATAAAGCAATAGGTAGGGGAAGATGGGGCACATTCAGACGGAAAACTTTGACTGCCCAGAAATCATAGAATTCTAAAGATATTCAAAAAAATTTTGATGCCATTTTGTAGCTTGGAATGTTAACTTTAATTTACTGTTGGACAAATTTGCTCTAACTGTTATTTTTATGCTCGATATAAGCGGTTTCCCAAAAAAAAGTCATTTGTCTGAATGTGCCCCATTTAAAAATTTCTAAAAATTTAAAATCTCTACATGGAATAAGTAGACAAGGGTCCATACTTATGATCCCCATTCACAATTATTTTTTCTTTGAAGCTTTTATATTTTTCCGGGCCATTTTAGTAAAAAATCGAAAATTTACAAAACACCCTCAAAAACACATTTTCCTAATTTTCTCAAAATTAAAAAAAAAATTCAAAATTTGTTTTTGGGAGCTTAGTTGGCCTTAAAATGCCGTCATTTTGACATTTTTAGATTTTTGATTTTCAATCCGGAACATTGAAATTGCTGTTTGAACATAGCCCCGTGTCTGAAATTACCCCATCTTCCCCTAAAGGTAAATTCGTAATAAGAAAATGTTTATAAAAATTTTATAGAAAAAAGGATATGGTTTAAAAAAATTTTTCTGAATAAGGCAATGAAATATAATTTTTTCGCTTTATGTCACCCCCCTCCGATTTTGTCATTAAAAATTCAGGGGAAAAATAAAAATATTTAGTAAAACAGCAAAATTTTTGACATTTTTTGTACTTTTTGATTAAAAAACAATAAAAATAAAATAAAAATTAAAACAGATTAAAAGCATTCTTGAAGCTAACGCTCACAAATTAACTCAAATTGAAACAAAAAATTTTCATTTTACTCAGTAAGTTAAAAATACAGGACGTCGTATTTTGTTTTAATTCTTACAAATTCCTTAATTATAGGAAATACCTGGACTCCCACCCCCTTCAAACTTCCGACGCCGTATATGGATGGCGCCTAACATCTAAGCGGTTTATTGCCAAAATTAATTCAATTAATATATTAACTGATTACTTATTTTTGAATATAAATCAAAATAAAATTCAAGGTATGTAAAATATTTATAAACATATTTGACCCAAGTGCCATTATACATCTTCGCATCACCAACCACCATGATTTTATGATATCGACATCAAACCACTTCCCATCATAGAATAAAATAATAATGTGGGAAATGCAACAAATACCTGTTGTCGCTGTTGTTGTATTTTCACAAATACATTGTGCATGAAGCGTTTTCCATACTTTGCATAATAAATTAAATAAATGCAAATCGTGGACATAATGATGACGATGATGTTTATTAAAAATTAGGGGAAAATATGGACTTGAATGAATTATTTTTGATGATTAAATTACGATAATTGAATATTCATTTTACCTCAAAATGACATGATATAAAAATAATAAATCCCACATGACCAAATGATTTTCAACAGTTAATAATATATTTTTGAAAAAAATTTAAGTTACAGAGGACTTAATTAAATCCACATGTTATTTATGGTCTCCAATAAATATTTAGCTTAAAACCATGAAAAGTGCCCTTGAGCATTAATTATTTGAATTTTATTAAAATGAAATATTTTTCTTGTTTTTAATTTGACATGACTTTTAATCCATGATTCATGAAAAAAATTAAATTCAATAAGGATTATTACATTTTTTATTTATATTTAAAAAATAATGAGGTTTTAAATATTGGGATTTAAAATTAATTAAAATTTTGCGAGATTTTTTTAATCCATCTGAACTTAAAAATTCATTTAAAAATTTTAAACAATTTTTATTTATTTATTTTTCTTTAAATAAAAAATTCACTTAAAAGTTTAATTTGCGTCAAATTAACTCAACAAAATTGAAACAAATGGTTTTGTAATGAAATAAAACCGAAACCGAATTGAATTAATTATCAGTTTGCTTCTTCATTTACCTCCGTATTCATTCGATTTCAAACGTCGCAAAAAGACAAAATCGAAAAGAAACTTTAAACGTTGGAAGGTAAAAGTATTGACCACAAGATGCAATCAATGCGGATAACTCCCGTCAGTTTGTGCTTACGAAGAAATTGTCATTTGGTTGAAAAGTAATTATAAATTTCTAATTTTAACGTTTGCTGGAAGCGATAATGTTGTAATAAATAAATATATTTTAATATAGGTACGACTTTCACGTAAACAGTGTCAGAGATGTAGAAAGAGATCTTTTATCACGGGATCCAAATTTAAATCGTAAAATTATTTTATACTAGGTATATGGTTTTTATCGATTTATTTCATTATTTTAATTCAGATGAATTAATGCAATTAATAAAAATAAAAATTTTTTTATTCATTTATTTTTTTAAAGTGATTTTTTTAATAGGGTTTTTTAATACTAAACTAAAGAAAAATAAAAAAAATAATTTTTTTTACTACTTTTTTGACGTTTTTGAACGTGAATCGTTGATTGAAGACATTAAAATAATTTTTATTTTCATTATTTCAAATTTTTAAGTCAAAATTTCAATTTTCAAAAATTAAAATTTTAAATTAAAAAATTTTCACGTTCAAAAAAAAATTAGATAAAAAAAGTTAATCATATCTAATTAATTAAAATTTTGGACAGATTATTTTTTTAGAAATAAAATTTTATTAAAATACTAAATTTGCTAATCAAAATTTAATAAATTTTTGACTTCTTAAAAATTTTATTCTTGAGAATTTTTTTAGGAAAAAGAATTATATAAAAATACTAATTTTTGCTAATAAAAATTTAAAAAATAATTAAAAATTAAAAAAAAATTACTCTTTTGAAATTTTTATTTTATTTTTTTACAATGTTTGTTACCAAATTTATTATTTTTTTTTGCTACGTTGGATTTGGGCAGTATAATCAAAAATCTCAAAAATGTTGACAGTCTCTCAAATATTCAATAATTTTTGTATTTAATTTTATTTATTTTTTTATATTTTTGAAATTTATTTAAAAATTTTTGAGCACTTTTCCCGCCACCGAACACTGCATCATTATTATATGAACCAAATATTGAGCAGATTTTCATTAAAAACACATAATTCACACATTTTATCTATTCCGATCGCATCCACTCACATGTCGTGTCGAAGCTACGAACAATAAAGCTGCATTGCAATAAAATCTTATTTTATATTTTTTTCACGAATAGACTGGCCCCAAAAAAAAAATAAATATTTCGAAATTACATAAATCAATCGGAATAGTTTGTGAAGCGCCACAAACACATAACGACGGATGATAATAAATTTTCAAACACTTACTTTCCAATTGCGTGAGCAGCATGTGTTTCGCTTACGGGCAAAAGGATAACTTTGTCCATTTTGGATACCACAAAAATGCCGGTCGTCTGTCACAATGCCAAACAATTTTGCGAACAACAACTCTTTATTTGTTGTTCTTGCGTGTAAATAATGTTGATAATATGTACGGCGAACATTTCCGTTTGGCTTTGAAAATGTTAAGCCAAGTGAACGGAGAGCACGACCAGCAACACAAATAAATATACAATTTTTTTTAAAGGCACAATATGCAACGAATAATTTATTGTGTTCGGTAAGGGACAATTACAACAAAAGTTTTTTCACACATTTTTGTTCCTTTTTGTTTGCGAATGGAAGTGAAGGAGAGCAAAAAAAAATTGGCACAGTTCCTGAATATTTTTGTTTCACTTTCATCTCAAAAATTTTCACTTCCTGCATTTTTTTTCTTCATGTCGCCTCTTGTTATGCAATTCACTTTTTCTTAGATTTTTTTTAAGGAAAGTTGTACGTCTTCTTTTTGCGCACAATGTTCACCAAATCTGGCTAGAATAAAGTGTCACAAGGCACATGTTTGATGTGTGTTCAATGCAATAAGGTAGAAATGTTACTAGCCGCCAAAGCAGCAACAACAAAGTTTTAAATATGAAATGCATCGATAACGTGTAGCGGAAGGAGTGCACGAAGATGCAGCGTCTGCGCCTAGAATGATTTTTACACTTTACAACAATTTTGTGCATGTTCCCGTTACAACGCGCGCTGATTCGAGTCATTTTGTTCTCGTGTGACCACTTCATAACGCTTGATTTTTTACCTTGCAAACCAGAAGTTAAGCATGGTAAGCAATTTTAATTTTAATTTTAATTTTAATTTTAATTTTAATTTTAATTTTAATTTTAATTTTAATTTTAATTTTATTTTTAATTTTAATTTTAATTTTAATTTTAATTTTAATTTTAATTTTAATTTTAATTTTAATTTTAATTTTAATTTTAATTTTAATTTTAATTTTAATTTTAATTTTAATTTTAATTTTAATTTTAATTTTAATTTTAATTTTAATTTTAATTTTAATTTTAATTTTAATTTTAATTTTAATTTTAATTTTAATTTTAATTTTAATTTTAATTTTAATTTTAATTTTAATTTTAATTTTAATTTTAATTTTAATTTTAATTTTAATTTTAATTTTAATTTTAATTTTAATTTTAATTTTAATTTTAATTTTAATTTTAATTTTAATTTTAATTTTAATTTTAATTTTAATTTTAATTTTAATTTTAATTTTAATTTTAATTTTAATTTTAATTTTAATTTTAATTTTAATTTTAATTTTAATTTTAATTTTAATTTTAATTTTAATTTTAATTTTAATTTTAATTTTAATTTTAATTTTAATTTTAATTTTAATTTTAATTTTAATTTTAATTTTAATTTTAATTTTAATTTTAATTTTAATTTTAATTTTAATTTTAATTTTAATTTTAATTTTAATTTTAATTTTAATTTTAATTTAATTTTAATTTTAATTTTAATTTTAATTTTAATTTTAATTTTAATTTTAATTTTAATTTTAATTTTAATTTTAATTTTAATTTTAATTTTAATTTTAATTTTAATTTTAATTTTAATTTTAATTTTAATTTTAATTTTAATTTTAATTTTAATTTTAATTTTAATTTTAATTTTAATTTTAATTTTAATTTTAATTTTAATTTTAATTTTAATTTTAATTTTAATTTTAATTTTAATTTTAATTTTAATTTTAATTTTAATTTTAATTTTAATTTTAATTTTAATTTTAATTTTAATTTTAATTTTAATTTTAATTTTAATTTTAATTTTAATTTTAATTTTAATTTTAATTTTAATTTTAATTTTAATTTTAATTTTAATTTTTAATTTTAATTTTAATTTTAATTTTAATTTTAATTTTAATTTTAATTTTAATTTTAATTTTAATTTTAATTTTAATTTTAATTTTAATTTTAATTTTAATTTTAATTTTGAACACAAGTTTCACAAAAAAATGCATATTTTTGCCAGACTTAATTATCAGCATGTTACATTTTTCTGTTTATTCAATTATTCTTGCTCGGTGCTTTAGGCTAATGGTGACTTTAGTTAATGAGTAGCAATGAATCATTTTTGCGTGTGTAATTTTTTTCGTACTGTGCTGAAAAGGATTTTAATACATTTTTAATTATTGCAGAACAACTCATTATTATAATGATGTTGTTAATGTTATGTAAAAGCTAATTTATTGGAATCGAGTGAGACCACTACTGATGATAATTAAAATTATTGTTCATTATAATGGTGGTGGACCAGGTAATAAATTGTTATCTAGCAATTAGGGTTAAATAAATAGTATTTTTATAATTGATGGTTGACAATAAATCAGTTTTTGATTGCATATCATTTTTACAATGTTTCACGATTGTCACGTGCCGATCAATTTTGAAATAAAATGCCTGCTTAACGTTCAAACTGTATAAAATTTCTGCGAATTTGATTAATTATTAATTACTAAATAATTGTTAAGTAGGATTTTTCATTGTAAAAAAAAAGTTTTAAAGAGATGCAAAACTTTATAATGAACTAACCAACTGAGTATTGACAGAATTAAATCGATTCAATATGCAATTAAAAATTTATAAGTATTGATAAACAGTTTTGATATTTTAAACTTATCAATAAAAAATATTTAAAAAAAATTAATTTTTGTACCATTATTAGGTATCTATATTAGTATTTTATAAGTTTTTTTAATTAAAAAAAAACGAAAAATATCAAAAAAAATTATATAATTTTTTTTTTTGAAATTTTCTCAAAAATTAGAAGTCAAAAAATCAAGCAATTTTATTTTTCAACGATTTTTTTATATTTATATGTGAAAATTTAAATAACTTGCTTAAAATCAAAATAAATAACCATCTTAAAATTGGAAAAAAGTACATACCTAAAAATTAATCTGCCAAAAACTATTTGGCCAAATTAATTTATTTTTCAGTAGAACACAACAAAACATTTAACTTTCATTTTACGCCATTTTTACAACAGAAATAACATCGAAACGTTAAAAACTCAAATAACACTTTCTTAACGACCCAACTATACACTGACCGAAACCCTGAGAAAGTTATAAAACATGCCGTAACAAAACATGAAAACGCCATTTGATATAGGTGCAAACATTTATTTCTCTCATTAAAAGTTTTTATTCATTGTCATTTTTTTTTCGCATTACATCTCAAACTTTACATTTCCTATTTTGATTGCACCATAACTATAGAGATGTCCGTCATAAACCACTTTTGAGTCCAACACAGAATGACAATTTAATACAGACTGTTTTTAAGAGATTAAATTCATGTGATAAACTTTAAAATTGGCCGGCACATTTACTACTGTTATGCGTCTGTTACAGAACTCTACTTTCTTTATTATTAGATTACTTATTTAAATTAGAATCTAATTTAAAGTTCTAATAAAATTAGGAGAATATTTTTCTGACCATAGTTTTGCAGGCAGCAACGTGAAAAATTAACTTTTTTATAAATGTGTCATTAAAAATTCACACATTCCGACAAAAAAATATTTTTTAGCATTTTTCCTGTTTTCTATTGTTGGTGCATTCAGTAGACTTTCATTAAAAAGTTTCCTTGAAAAAAATAAAAGTTTCGTTTTAATTTTTTTTCTGAATTTAGCATTAAAAATCCTGATTTAGTCGATGTTTGGCAAAACGGTGCGTTTTCATGCATTTGTTTCATGGAGAAAAATGTTAGTTTTGATGTAACGGATGTTATGAGCGATAAAAAAAAATTGGAAAAATTTTCACTCTAAGCTTCTTATTTGAATTTTTATATTGATTTTGTCTTTGAAAATATGGAAGTAAGAGGTAATCTCCAAAACTGTACGTTTCTGATCATATGTTCCATGAAGAAAATTGTTTGTTTTGTTGTCCCAAAAGTTTTAAACGAAAAAAAAAAAATAAGAAAAAAACATTTCATTTAAAAATTGGGCTAAAAAATAATCATGGCTTAATTTGTACTTAAACTGAAGTTTTTGCAGATTTTTATATTAAGAGCTCACTTTTTTCCTTATTTTTTATTTTTGTTTTTATTTTTTGAAAAAACTTAACCAATTTTTTTTTTTTTATATTTTTTTTCGCTTCTTCGCAACAAAATTCAAGTTATATATCAACAATTTATTGTCAAATAACACACACACTTTATATCACAATGGTGCACTTTTTCCGACTTTTCCCGAAGTAGGTAGACTTGCTTAAGGCCATAAATAAAATCAACAATATAAAAAATTTACAGTTCCTTGCAGAGATAATACTTTACTCGTACGAAGCAAAATATTTTCATTTGCATTAAATCCAGATAAAAGTGGCTTTTGCCTTGTTTCCACGAGCAAGCACTTACATTTTATTATGCATCTTTCTTTTTAAATAAAAATCTTTTAATTGAGATCAAGTTGGATTTGGGAAACGTTTTTAAGCTCAAATTCGTAGAATGGAATTAAAAAAGTTTTATTGCTGTCTGTTGGTTGTCGGAGAAACGTCTTAAAGTTTTACTGGGTCAATAAACAAGTAGATTAAGAAATCAAATGTTAATTGACACACAATGAATTTATCAAGTGGCAGCAGAATTTTAAAGCACTTTAAATAAAACAAAAAACTTTAAATTTTTGATAATAAAAAAATCCAATTTTTATTCATAAAAAAAAATTACAAAATAAAAAATCACATTGAAACAATCCGGAAAATCTGGTTGCATTACAATTGTGGCAGACCGTCCGCCGCGCCGTCAAAACTCATTTATTTACATTTGCGTTACTGGATCTATATTCAACAGTGCTAATGCATTATTCAAGGTTTTCTGAATGCATTTTATCAGATAAATTCTAGCAAAAAGTTGTGGCATGAGTTGTGATCGATTTTCCTATAAATAAGTGCAGAGAAAAATTTAAATGTAAATAAGCGACAAAATAACTGGAATTTGCTCAGCAACTACTGAAGAAAAATGTATATTATAGAGAGAAAAGACGTTGACGAAGGTGGTACAGGTTAATAATTTAAATAATAATCAAAGAAAATGTGAAATAACGAGAAAAATGACTGCCATTCAAGTTGTTATTATTTCAATCAACATTTTATTGTTTTTTTTTCTAGTATGCTTATTATTTTAATGGACATTTTCATATTTAAAGCTAAGGTCATTTCAAGGTTATTTATAAATTTGATTGAAAATATTTAAATATTATTGTTTATTTTTAATGAAATAAAATTTATAAATAAATTTAAATAAGAAAAATCTTATAAAAGTGTTCAAGCAACGTAAATTTTGTTTAAAGAAAATTTTAATAGGTAAATTAAATATTTTTTTAAGTATTCGAAATTCTGAAAAATTTTCAGATATTTCATAAAATTAAGTTTCGTCAAAAAAAATAATAAAATTATATCTTGTTTTTAATTTTTTTTTTTCAAAATTTATCTAAAAAATTTAAATTTATTTTTAAAAAATACTTTTAATAATTTTTACCTTTTTCAGTTAAAAATTGTTTTAAAATGTATTTAAATGTATTAAAATTTAATTTTTGAAAGATTTAAAAATGTAAAGAATGATTTATTAAAATTTGAGATTTTTATTTCTTACAAATTTTTATTTAAAAAAATGAAATTCAAACATACCAGAATTGAATCCTTTATTTAGTACAAACCATTTTGTAAAATAAAATTTATTTTTTATAAACAATATTAAATTTTGCCTAAAAAACTTTCTTCAAAAAAAATTACTTAAACTTTTATTAATTTTTTATTTGAACGCTTTGATAAGGTTTTCCATATTTGAATTTAATTTTTTTCAATTTTTCGTTTAACCTGATTAAAACCATTGAACTGTAAAAATCAATGCAAAAAAACGACGACCTTGCCATGGATTTAAATTTTCAATACAATCATTGTAAAATTTAAATACTGCACCAGAAAAAATTGTAAACTTACGACTAAAATCCTGCATCGACGATAATAAATGCTGAACAACCCAACCAAACCGCACAAAAAGTTGCAGACCAAATGTGGTGCAATCCTTCCATTTTCAATATCTGCCAATGATTTGTCAATTAAATTTTCATATCCGGCCACGTAGACGATGAGCATTTGCCATTCTTCCTATTTTTAGTATTTTTAAATCAAAAATGTGAAAAAAATGAAAAAAAAAAAATAAAAATTGTTCATCCTTATCAAATGTGATAATAGCTTTGTAGGGACTTCTGTTAATTAAAATAAATTACACACGGCTCGGACGATTGTAATTTAATAGGCACAATTGTGCTCACTTAGCACACAATTGATTACGAGTACCCAGTTTTTACATTACATTACCTCCTCACTTAGCTGCGATATGTCGATGTCAGACAATTCCGGTAGAGCGTTGTAGTAACCGCATGCAACTCTTTCATGGAATTTTCGCAAAATTGTTTCGATTCGTGCTGAATTGTACAGAATAAAGGATGCTCCTGTTTCGCGTTACAAGTTGTTCCATCGAAAAATATTTAAAAAGTTAATAAAAATTAATAAAAAAATATTTTTAATTATTTTATAAAAAATAAAATTTCTCTCATAACTTGAAAAAATTCATAAATGAAAAACTTGAGAGACACAAAAAAAACTGTCTGACAGCATAAATTCTCATTTGGCAGATAGCTTTAATTACTTAACTCTAACAAAGCATAAAATGAGCTACGACGACACTCTTCTGAGTATTTGAGAGAAAGGAAATGTGTAAATACGACAAAATTTTCCTTAATACGATTAAGCACTTAAAGTAATGGAAAATGATTGTGAAGAAAATTGAAAGGAGACAAGAAAACGGACAACAATCATCCTAAGAAAAGGAAGCCCAGTTGCTCAAATTGAACTGCAATTTTATAAACTTTTCATCATAATGCGCTCATTTTTCTTTCTAAGTAGCTTACACAATAAATAACAGCCTCAGGTGGGTTGGAACCTTGCTAGTCATATATTTATTCTTTGAACAAGTGATTTGAGTGCCACTTAAAAGAAAAACACGAAGCATGTCTTTTTACAGTCTTAATAGATTTATGACCAGAAAGAATCTTTAAAAAAAAATGAAAAATGTTTCTTTTTTCTAGCGTGCCAGATTGAATCTCTCCTCAACACATGAAATTAATTTTTGATCGAAGAAAAGGAAATAAAATTATTGCTTCTTGTTGTTTTATCGTCGGTGTTGTTTCACCCTACGGATTGAAAAGAGGTAACATTAACTCTTAATGTTTAATTTCCCTTTAACCGGCGACAAGTAATGTCGTCGGTTACAGGGGAGAGATGTGACTTTTGTGGCAGAAAGAAAAGGAGATAGACGTACTGGAGATATTCTGGCTAATTTTGGAAGAATAAAGCGATTGTTTAATAGTCGATTATATATAAAAAGCATCGAGCGTCTTGAATTTTCTTGCGAAATGAAAGAGATTACGAACGAGTTAGAAATGACCAATCTTTAAGCCGTGTTTGGCGGGAGAAGTCTGTGTGAGCGAATAAAGTAATTTGCACCCCCGATGTTCCGGCCAAAACTAAATATTTTACCCTTAAACCTAAATTTTTTAGTAACTTAAAAAAGGTAAACCGATATAGAGAGATAAAAATTTTACAGTACAGAATACAACTTTCTGGTGAATCCATGAGCGAATATGCGTTCATTTTGAAGTCATTAAGTACAAATTGTCTGTTTGATGCACACTTAAATATTATTCTAAAAGATAGATTCGTCTATAACATATTGAACGAACAAATTAAAAGTAGAGTTATCGCAGCTAATAAAAAGTCCTTCGACGAACATAAAGTTTCTTTACCGGCGTCGTCAATTAATAAAATAGTGAGCAAAAATAATAATATTCAGTCAAACAATTTAAAAAAACCTCACTTAAAAGACGGTATGTTAAAATACAAGGAAAATGCTGCGCAGTGCCGGTGTGTATGCTATGCGAAAAGGAATTTAAAAACGAATCTATGCGTCATAAATTTATTGAATCTCACTTTGATTTACATAAGAAACAATTGATAAACCTAAAGGGATCAATATTCAATCTTGGAGTCTTCAGTTTAAATGAACAGACAGATTATGGGAAACATGACCTGTGACATAGATGTGTCGGCTCTTAAACTATTATTTCCAGGACCTAACTGAATGTTTTTATTTTTTTTTAATTTAGCAAACCAGGTTTAGCAAATGCTTATGGAATGGCTAGATCAGATGATCATTAAAATTTAATTGTAACATTAAAAAACACTTAAAAAAAAGAAAAATGAGTTCAATCGTTTTCGGCTTTTTTGATCTTCAAATTTTAATGACATGAATTAAATAAAATAGGATTATAAATGATCATACGTAAAGAAGATTCATCCCTAACTAAGAGACTAAATTAATCCATTTTCAATTCGCGGGGCATTCAACGAGAGAAAATGAATCGTCTCCATGGACTACGGTGGTAAATTGCAAGATATTTGTTCAGAAGTGCATGCAATAAATAATTCTGCATTGTTCTGTCAGGATTCAGGCAGACGGAAAAAAATATGCAAGGTAAATGGCTCGGATAATGCGATAAAATTTATATTTATTTGTGAGAAATCAATCAACGAAGAAGGAAAAGGAGGATATTGATGTAGCTTATCATCGATAACAGACATGAAAATATTACTTACCTTTACTTGTTGAACAGCCGCTGACATTCAATCCGACGGGGCTCGAATGTCGCACCTCCATAAAATCAACAGTCACTGCCGCAAGACCCAATTGTTTGATCAACGCTACAAAAACTGCCTCATTTCGTACACGCAACCCGTATTTGTGTTGCGCCATTAGCTGCATATCCGTTGAGCGTTTTCTATAATTTTTTATCAACACAAAAGAAAGAAAGGAAAACAAACAACAATAGAGTGACGAACCGTATAATAAAGCGAAGTAAAAAAGTAAATTGCTTGTCTGCACTCTCTTCTTTCTATATTTGATCTTTTTTTCAACTTTTAAAAGACTTTTGATTGTTCCATGGGATCTGTTGTTATTTTATTCTGGAAATCTTTTTAATATTGAGATGAAAAAACAAACAAATTGAAAAGTCAAGTGGACTCTATTTATTGCAGTGGGCCGATGTAAAAAAAATAAGGCCTTCTAAAATTTTCAAGAAAATTTTTCCAAACTTTATTTTGTTTTTTTTTACAAATTAAAAAAAAATATTTAAAAAAAATATAAGTTTAACAAAAAAATCCTATGAGTATTTGAAAAGCCTCATTTCAAACATTCAAAACCTTAAAAATTCCTTTTCGTCCCACTGAGTCTTTTATTCTTATAAGTTGCTCGTTATTTCAACGCCCAACCGTTCAATTCAATTAATTTGAAAAAAAAATCTGATTTATTTGTAGAAAAAGCGAGACTTGATTTTTCATCAGGTAAAAACACTTTATTGCATTCCGACTCAATTCCAAAAGAAAGAATGCAGAAAAACAACAATAAAAATGTTCTACAACGGCAAAAACAAAATTGCAGCTTATTTTTTTCCTCTCTTGACGTTTTCTTTTTTTTCACTTTTTCATTGTTGGCAGTATTTAGAAAACAACATAATATTAAGTCTTCTCTTTTAATTTATTCATGCTTTCAATATGCGTGCTTTGGCATTTTTATGTAAATTAAAAATCATTTTCTAAAACATTCCTTTATGGTTGTTAAAATATCCTCGAAATATAATTAAAAGTGACAAAAAAGAGATTCATGGAAATGCGACTTCAAAAAAAAAGAAGAGTTTTGATTCCATCACATGGACTTAAATAAGTAAATAACTGAATAGATGCATGTCTGAAATTTCCTTTGATATGAATATTTTGTAAGTTTTTAATAAAACTTTGCATTCATTTGGAGTTTCTTTGTAAATTTTTCATCTAAAACAAATTTTTAAAAATGTTTGTGAAAAAATTGCTCGCAACCATGACAGACATTAAGTGAAAAAGTTTGCACAAATAGAATGAAATGCATACTGAGAGAAAAAAACTCTTCTTTGTCATCGTCTAACCAGCAACTTTTTTTTGTTGATGTTGTTGTTGATGCATATTTTAAGCATTTATAAATATAATCAATTACTGTCATGGAAGAAAACTTTTTTTTATCGATGAAATTGATGGAATTTTATGTAAAAAAAAAAATTATTTTATGAGAGGAAGGAAGAAGCCAATAAAGATTCTATTAAACAGTTGCGAGGAATTTTTATCGAATGTTCCGTGTCATACACTTAATGTCGATGAAAAAGTTTTGAAACGCTTACGAAAGTCGCTTAAAGGAGGAAATATTTATTGAAAAAAATTGTATGTGGCGTGTCATGTTAAATTATAGGTGGAATACAAAGTTCAGACAGGAAGCAAAACGACAAATACAGTTGCAGAAAGTTGATCTTTTTCAAAATTTTCTTCTATTCAAGATTTTTTTCTAAATAAATAAAATTCAAACTTAATGTCCATACAAAATTTGTAACGAAATAGCTAAAATTCTACATTGCGAGTCTCTTTAGGATTTTTACAAGTTAGGCCGCTCCAAATGAAAATCAAAAATAAAGTCCAAAATTTTTAAAAATAAAATGGGGGGGCAAAATAAAAAAAAATTTGAAATACTATTTTCATACAAAATGACAAAATTTTAAACAATTTTTGAACGTTAAATTTTTTTTTAATTATCTTTTTTGAGATTTAATTAATTTGAAAAAACTAATTTATTTGTTAAAATATTGCATTCCGACTCAATTTCAGAAAAACAACAATAAAAATGTTCTATAACGGCATTACAGCTTATTAAAATTTTTTAAAAAAAATTTTCATACAAAATAACTTTCAAAATTCTAAAAATTCCTTTATGGTTTTCAAAAATTTAAAAGTGACAAAAAAAATTGAAATGAAGAAAAATTAATCATGAATAAGTTTTTAATAAAACTTTTTTTTTGGAAAATTTTTCATCTAAAACAAATTTTTAAAAATGTTTTTGTGAAAAAATTTAAAAACCATGACAGACATTTGAAAAAGTTTGCACAAAAAATGAAATGCATACTGAGAGAAAAAAAACCATTTTTGTCATCGTCTAACCAAAATGTTGTTTGCATATTTTAAGCATTTATGAAAATTATAATCAATACTGGCATCGGAAAACTTTTTTTTTTATGATGAAATTTGATAAAATTTTTTAAAAAAAAAATTTTTGAGAGGAAGGAAGAAGCCAATAAAGATTCTATTAAACAGTTTTTCATACACTTAATGTCGATGAAAAAGTTTTTTACAAAATAAAGGAGGAAATATTTATTGAAAAAAATTTCATGTTAAAAAAAGTTCAGACAGGAAGCAAAACGACAAATATAGTTGCACAAAGTTGATCTTTTTTTGTATTTTTCTAAATAAATAAAATTCAAACTTGTAACAAACAAAATTTGTAACGAAATAACTAAAATTCTACATTGCGAATCTCTTTAGGATTTTTTTTTCAAGTTAAGCTAGGAGAAGGTTTTAAAGCCGATATTTTTTGAACATGATCAAAAAAAAATTGTTAAAAATTAAGAAAATTTCCCAAAAAGCGACGTGTAAAATTTATTGCATTATAATTCTTTTAATATTCTTTTTTATTTATTTAAAAAAATTACGTTAATTTCATAGTTTTATTTTTTAAATAATTAGTAAAACGAAGTTCACGGGTGACTCTTGAATTTATTATAAAAAATGAAGTTTATTGAAATACATTTCTCATATTTCAAAAAATCAACTTTAATTACGATTTATTTGTTGCATTTGTAAAAATGAAACATTTTACCTTAATTTCTTTGAAACTAAAAACCAACGACTTACTGCTAATGCGATTTTCTTGCACACCCCTTCCTTTTAAAAAGCCACCACAATTAATCTTCTTTATTTCTAATTTTTTGTTTTATATTTCATACTCTATCATTCCGTGTTCATCGCTTATAAAATTAACACCATGTCATGTCATACAATGGCAAAAAAGGCTAAATAACGTTTTATGAAGCTAAAACTGGGAGATTTATTACACAATGAACTGTAATTAGATTGATTGATGATATTTGATACGCCAAGTTACCAACCAACTGTATGAAAGAAAAGGGAATGATAAAGTCTTTGTCGCTGCTAATGATCGAGTGTTGCATTAAAAAGTTTCAGTTCAAAAAGTTCAATTGCTTGCAACATTGATATTTTTTTGCTACGAGCGACAATCATTAAAACGGGAACAAAAAAAAGTTTGTCAGTGTCATTTAATCAATTAAAATAAATTTGACGAGCAAAAAACGACAAAAAAATCGATGGCATCATATTTTACAGCGGGATAAAATATAAGAGGATGAAAATACTCAAAAGTAAAATTTTGTGTTCATTTAGGTTTTAAAATAATTGAAAAAAAAATATTTTTACGCTGAAAAAATTTTAAGCTACCTTTAAAAAAAAAATTAATGAGGGGGGAGGTGTTGTTGAATTTCGACGTTTTACGGAGGGGGAGCGGGGGTCAAAAAATGCCCTTTTTTGCCGACGCCTTTAATGGATGACGCCATAAATGAGAAAATTAGCTTTAAAATATTGAATTTTGGAATTTTTGATTCTCAAACAAAATTTAAAAATTTTAAAAATTCATTCTTTTCATTAAAAAATAAATTTTTGAAATATTAGTTAAATTTCTGTAAATCGAAATTTTTTAATTATTTGAAAATATTTTTGAGTGAAAAATTTAAATTATAAAATCCCTATTAATAAACCCTATCTTTATAAAAAAAAATGTTTGACAATTTGATATGTTTTAAAAGAAAAAAATCTTTTTTTGTAAAACTTGTTTAATATTTGATGGAATTTTAAGAAAATACTTTTTTGAGAGTAAGTTTAAAAAAAAAACAAAAATTTCCGAGTTAATAATTCAAAAAAATTTGCATGATAATTTTTAATAAGTTTTCACTCAACAAATGACTTTTTTCTCAAAATCCTCAGAGATCCTTAAATTTTTTAAACAATTTTTTAAAAAATGGATTTTTTCTCTCAATTTATTTTTTTTTCTAAATCCAAAAAAAAACTTCTTCTTTTAAAACATATTTTCGTATAACATTTTTTCTACAAAGGGGGATTTTTTGTCTCAAAATATTTCCCAATTTTGAAAATTTTTTCATTTAAAAACATTTTCAAAGAATCATGACAAGGAACATGATTTTTAACATTTTTAATCTCACTTGAGAGTTAAAAAAGTCCAAACTCAACATAAAAGAATACAAATTGTGTTTTTATAAAAATAAAAAAATTAAAAAAAAAATAAATTTTTTAAAAAAATTAAAAAAATCGAGGTCACTATGCTTAATTTAACAGAAAAAAATTGTTAAATTTTACAATTTTCTGTGTTATTCAAACAAACTCATCTGCAATAAATTATTCGCATTTCACTTATTTTAACTGAAAAGTGCAAACTTCATTGTCTAAATTTACATAATTTGAAATTTGATATTTTACGCCGTATATTTTTGAATATTCTCGCAATTAATCATAAAATTTCTGTCCAGGTAATCGATATCTCGCAATTTTGCAATATCAAATATTTATTCGTGTGCACAATTTCCATTAACGGATTATGATGGAAAAATAAACTACAAAGAGTTGGAAAAAAGGCAGGAAAAAATGCACTGTTCATTATAAAAAGTTTACACAACAATTAAAACCAAAGCGCCAGGAGCAAAAAACAGCATATCCATCACTAATCTACAGACTTTATCGCACGTCAGCATCGTATGACGGCACCAGCATTCAAAGTGAGCGAGAGATTTAACTGCTAGGCGATGTGCAGTAAATCCGGACAGATTTTGCATCGTTGCAAGGTAATTTTTGTGTCGAGTCACTCAACCTTCATTAACTTTTCATTTAATTTTTTCCTACACGGTAATCTTGACTGATTTCATGATTTTGCTGGTTTTCCGAATGAAAATTCACATTAAGGCAGATTAAAACAATTTAACAAAACAAACATTTCGGACGGAGAGAAAATGGATGAAATATCAAAATCGGACAGGCACAATGAATAGAAAATTTCAATTACGACAACACAAAAGTCTCGAGTTAAGCCTTTTTCATTGTTAGATGATTTTCTGCATAAGGAAGAAGGCTAACATGGACAAACATTTTATTTACTTGTTGTTGTAAGAAGATTGTGGTCCAAGGTGACTACGTCAATGTTGGCTTAAGGTTGTCAAGAAAATTTTTTGATTGACATTGGTGAAACATTTTCATAAGCTTATTACGCCTCGAACATCAGGTGGTGGCTTAAAATGTTCTGTAAAATATTTTTTAATGTTTCGCTTCAAAGATGAAAAACATCAAAGAACTTGACAGACAATATTTAATAAAATTTTGAATCTTGATAAAATCTTTCAAATGGTCGATGAGGTTTGAAATCCTATTAAAGAATATTTTGTCTTTTAACTAAAAACGTTCTGTTCATAAAATTCAAAAGAGGAAACTTAGAACAAAAGAAACCAAGAACCGACATAGGAAATTGAAATTGAGCTCAAAACCATAAGCAAGATATGGAGAAACTAATGAAATGAGTTTTCATCAGAACCATGCATTAATTAATGGTCTTCTTGTATTTTCCATTATTTAAACAAAAACAAGAGTAGAGCATGAATAGCAAGATGAGCATTCAAAAATAATTTTAAAGGGTAAATTTATGAGGTTAGCTTGATATTTAAACAATAACATGAACCTTTACGTTACATAAATCCTATTTTTTCTGAAAATCCAAGTAAATTTTAAAAACATAAAATTATAATTTAAAACATTTAAAAGAAAATTGCTCAAGAACTAAATATTTATAATAATAAACATTTTTAGAAAAACTTTTTTTTTTCAAATTTAGCATTTTTTAATTACATTTTTTGATCTCCAAATTTACTTTTGCTTCAATTTGTTTAAAAATCACAATATGATTAAAAAAAAAAACTTTGAAAATTATTTTTCAAAGCAAAAAGCACATGACCTGAAGGGTTAAAAACCGCATTTTTTGCATATTTCATTGCTTTTTTTTATTAATTTTTAATTACATTTTGAATTGAAACAAATTTGTCACATTTTTCAACTATTTTGCAAAAAGATTTTGTAATTTTAATACATTTTGAGCTAAAAAAGGTCTTCATGCCCCCTCTGCTTAAATTTGTCTTAAGTCACATTATGAAAAAAAAAATAACTTTTTAGAAAAGAAAATAATATTTTTGCGCCAAAATTGGTTTAAAGCTAAAAAATAAGTATCTTTAACTAAAAATTTGGTTCTTTAAAGAAAATAACTATTCAAGTTTAAGTTTTCAAAGACAAAAGTTTTCATTTATTCTACAGGTCATGTTTATTTTGCATTCGATATTAATATTTATTCTGAAATAAATCCTTTATATTCAAGTTTTTGTTCTCAAAAATTTTGTAATTTCATTTACTTGGCAATTTTTTCGACTTTGTTACCACAAGGCTCTTGTTTATTCCTTTTAAGTTCGCCTTTTTTGCTATTTTTTTAATTTGCTTTTTTACTATTTTTTAAATTGACGAATATAATTGATCTATTTTTGAAGTTGAAAACTTCTTGTAAAACATATTTTTCTTTAGATATATTTTTTTAAATTATTTTTTTGAGATATTTTTTTAATAATTTTTTTTTTAAAATACTTTTAATACTTTTTTCTCGTAAACTCACGGAAGTTTATTTACTTTTTTACTCGCCACCGACTTACATGACATTTTTTTCTCAAACAACATGTGACATGTGTGTCTAAAAAGCGTAAAGAAAAAAGAGACATTCCAACATTGAAAAACATTTTTTTCGTATTTGATTTACGCTCCGTAAGTTCGTTAAAGAAAATGCATTTTATTTAAACTCCCTTCAAATCTGTTTACTTTTCCACTTGCATGGAAATTTATTTAAAAGCACCATTCCATGAAATAAGCAAAAATCTTCATAGAAACAAATTTACTTAAAAATAATAATATTTTTCTCTTGCAAAAACATAAACATAAAATTTTAGAGCATTTCCATGTACCTTTCAATTATTTATTATTATTATTGTTGTTATCATCAAAAAAAAAACAACTTTTCCCATATATCTTTTCAAATCTCGAGAAATTGCATCATCATCACAACAACTTCATCCCAAACTGAAGAGAGTGAGTTACATTCAAGCATCATACACAAAATGAACAAAATATTGTTGAGCCCGACACTTTCGTACAGAATAAATAAACTCCAACGACAACATCATCAACAACATCAATTGAAAACAAAAATATTTTTGTCGTTTGCCTGGCTTCGTTTATTTGAATGATGGCAAGGCGGATAATGACGGATGATATTGGAAACTCTTACAGCAATACTTTGCTGACACAGCTAAATTAATACAATTAATTAACAGGATGCTAGTCGTGTTTCTGATGTTTTAATCATGGTATATATATTACATTGTAAAAACTTGGTGTCTCGCAGCCCTAACTCTCGTACCACTAACGTTTTCAGATTCTAAAATTATTAATAATATTAATTTAACATTTTTTAAAAAGATTTTTAAAAAAGTGTAAAAGTGTAAAAAGATTTAAAGAAAAAGAAAATTCTCAGAATTTTTTTGTTCGAAGTTAATCAAGAATTAAAAAAAAATCAAAATTTCATTTTAGATACTCGAAAGAATTAAATAGATCTTAAAAATGGCGTGGATGTGTCGGCTTCTGAATGAACTAATTGACTGTTATTCCTTGACAACTTACTAAGATAAACCCTTAGCAAAGATTCCGAGAAAGTATGCAACAAGGCCCTCGTATACAACCCACAAGGAAGTCGTAGAAATGATGAACTTAAAAATATCTGGCGACGCTCCACACTTTCAGAAGCCAACAATATTAGAGAGAGTGAGGGGCAATTGACTAACCTCTGGGATTTGAAAGATCTAGCAAATCGACGAACCTTATGGCGATAATTCGTGAACCGGCTTTGTTCAACATAAAGACATTCTTGAATATTCGGATAATAAACATAAGGATCAAAGTAAGTAATTTACCAGGACCAGGCTGGATATTTTTCTTTTGGAGTTTCAAGAATCAGAATTATGCAAATGGATATGGAATTGACTACATCAGATGATTTTTTAGTCTCGCAAAAAATAATCCAAAATATCTTTGCGAAACATAAATTTTCTATAGGATATTCATCATCAACAAGAAAGGATGAGATATAGTTATTAAATTCCAACTGCAACTCAAAATTACCTGCAAAGCTAACAATGCAATTTTGTGAAATAATTTTATTTCGTCGTCATGGGCGCCCCATGTCTGAAATGATAATCAAGTTAAAAGAGATGATGTTCCTTTTGTTCTTTCTCGTCAAAAGATATCTTTTAGTGCGTATGCAAATTTACATTATCAAGGGTATCATATTCACTAAAATAGCTGTTAATTAAATAAATTGCATCCAGGCAATAATAATTTGTTAATTTCTGCAAACTAAATTCAAAAACAAACAGAAACAAATCATAAACAAACTACGAACAAATATTTATGTATGTAATGTATGCTTTTCCACTTTCGTAATTAGTTTTAATAAAGTGCTCTAAGCCACAACTTTCCTGAAATTCCAGCAAAATTATCAATAGGTGCTTTATGGTCAAGGCATGTGAATTGGTCTGACGCCTTTGGTAATACACAAAATGGAAAAAGGATTTGCAATTAACAAAGGATAAATACACAAGCATTGAATTCGATAAATTCAGTGCCGCGATTTTCCTTTAAAAGCTTGCACTGAATCTTTATTTTATTTTTGCCTTTTCTGAAATGTTCGGGTACAAGTTGTGTCGAAATATGATAATTTATTTTTGGAATCAGTGTAAGCCCGGATGAGCTAGTTCTAAGGAAAATAAATTATCAGACTTGTTCACAACTTGTAGCCGAATATTTCAGGAAATATAAAAATAAAATAAAGATTCTCTGGAAACATAAATCCACCTCTCTGGATATCTATTGATAACCATTGTAAATATCGAAAATTGATACAGAATGCAATGTCTGGTCTTATCGGTGAATTGTGTTAAGAGTAGCAATTCTGTTTTACGAAGATAATATTTAAAAGGTGAACTAATCCAAACACAAATGTAATTCTCGGGTGATACACAATTATAAACGCTTACATTTTATATGTAGGCTAGTCATTGAATCGACAGTAATAGTTCAATAATAAAATAACAATATGCGAAAAAGACGATAACAGCCACTTATTTTATTTCTTTTGTGGTATTTTAAACAAATTGTCTAAAAATTTGACTTAGGCTATTAAATTTACTATTTTTTTTAATTTATCAGAAGTTTAATTTTTTAAATAGATTTTTTTAAAATTTTTATAAAAAATTTAAAAAAAAAATAAAACTTTTTTTTATTTTTTTGTCTTTTTTGAACTTTTTATCACATGAAACCTGAAAATCCAATGGAGTAAAATAAAAAAAAAGTTAAAAATTCCATCAAAAACGACCGTTTTTTGGTCTATTTTCAATTTTTTTGAAGGATTTTAAAAAAATATTTTTTTGAAGTTTTTTTTAACTTTTGTATTGAAAATTATATTTTTACAAGAATTTTCTTTTCTAAATTTTTTTTTTCGAAAATCGTTGAACTTATGTTTTTAATTTTTTTAAAGATTTTTTTATGAATTTTTTTTTCAATTTTTTAGTTTAATTGCTCTGAAATCAATGAGAAATTCAACCTTAAAAAACACTAAAGACAAGTAAAATATTGATTAATGACAAAAAACTGTTTTAATATTTTTATAAATTTAAAAAAAAAATTTTAAAAATTAAGTTTTAAAAAAATTTAAATTTTTAAAAAAAAATTTAAAAAATTAATTTTAATTTTTTTTTATTTCCCCCAATTTAAAAAAAAAGTTTTTGGGACAAAAAGTTCGAAAAAAAAATTGGAGCGGCTTAAATTGGAAAAAAATGTAAGACAAAAAAATAGAAATCATTTAAGGTAATTCAATTGCAAAAAAGAATATTCTCCATTGATGTATGATTTTTAATTCATCACTTTAATTCATTTATAATAATGACATCTTTGCCCCCAGATACATATCTTCATCATCATCACAACGCTTCATTTTAACTTCATTACTTGCTTTGATTGTTTCATCGCCTCACAACTTTTTCTTGATTACATTTTCCACTAATAACTCTTTCTTCCTCCACAGAAAGCGTCACAACTTGACTAATCCAATTATGTGCCGAAGCATTTTCTTTTCCGCCACAAGCCGCATTAAAACCCTTTCAAAACACTTTTCTGTGAAGTGTGAAGCTGTATAATAACGTTGCAAAATTTGTATTTTATTAAATACATTCTCTTTTGAAACGACACCAAAAGCACAATATTAACAATGTATTGTATGGTAAGAACTTACATACACCCAATTATGATACAGTACTTTGCAAAAGTTTTTTTTGTACCATGAAACAATGCTCGAACAACTTGAAATTGTGAAAATTTTTACATGAAACGTGATTGAAAGTGACGGCAAATGTTATTGTTTTAATTGCATGTCAGTTGAATTTATTTTAAAATGTTGCTCAATGGAGACGTCTGGTTAGTAACTTTTTCAATAGTCATCGATCTTTTGGCAAATAAAGATTTATTTCAAAAAATTCTGTGACACAAAACTTTACAAAGCAAATCCTCTGTGACATATCCATGATGATCCCTTACTTAGTTTATCTTTCTTTCAGTAGCATAAAAATTTCCTTAGCAAAAATAATTCCCAGCAGGAAATGAAAACTGCTCTTCTTCATGTCATGACATCGTTTACAATTTAATAAACTTGAATCAAAAGTTTTTTTTCTGTGCACCACTGTTTTTTGCATTAAAAATGCAATAATAGTATGTAAAAAGGATGACAATGCTTCAAAACAGCTGTTCCTTTATCCTTCATACCAAAAGTGATTAGGGAGTTCAAAGTCAAAGTCTCAGCATGAAATATATTTTGTAATTCTCTAGCTAAATGCAATAATGGAGAAATAAGGCGAGTGAGATTTTAAAAAATGTTTCACATTGGATACAACTTAATTTTTCCAAATATAATTTTTATATTAAAAATCATCTAAAAATAATAAAAACATTAGATTTCGTATGAAATTTATGTTTATGTTTAAGGAATTTTTCCTTTTCGTCATTATTCAAACGAAAAAAAATTTAAAAAATTTTTAACTTCAAAGATGTTTGAAATTTTTTGAAAAATATTTTTTTGTTAAAAATTAATTATTCAAGTTGAGGAAATACCCGTTTTTATAAAAAAATTTTTTTCGTCATTAATTCGATTAATTCAGACGAAAAAAATGAAAAATTCTTTAACCTCAAAGATATTTGAAATTTTTTAATATTTTTAAGGAAAAATTAATTTTTTTTTAAAACTTTGAGAAAAATTTAAAAATAAAAATTTTTCACTCTAAATAAATCCTAATTTTTATGTTTATAAATCGTCCTTTTTTTAAAATCGAAAACCGTCGAAATATAATATTTAATGACGTATTTTTTTTAATATTGCCCCCCTAACTGAAAAGAAAATTTTGAATATCAGTTCAAGTTTAAATAGAAACTAAAAAAAAAAAAAATTTTTAAAAAAATCAGTTTCAAGGTCGAGAACACTCTTCAAATAAATTCATAAAAATTTTTTTGTTTTTATTTTTTTAATATATTTTTAACGACGTCGTACATTGCCGTCCACCCCTTCTTATCGTATAATAAATTTTATGGACCCCAGCCTCCCCTAAACTTCCGACTCCATTTAGCTAAACATGAAAACCTCAGAAAACCCGAAAAAATTCGTGAAACAGAATTTAAGTTATTTCGGTTAAAAATATTCATCATTCTTCCATCTTAATTTTTTGGGTCAAAAAATAATGTGCAACAATTTTTGAAATTGCACTACCCATACCTATAATAATAACAAAAATAATATTCTCGTAAAATTTCTTGAAACAAAATATTTTCCTATTTAAAGTATGTTAATTTTATGCTCCTATCAAGTGTATCTCAGTTGTCTGTGCAAACGATGTCTAGTCTGACACATTTGTTTGTTACGTGAAAAAGTTGACGTGAGAAGAGGATGATGGGAAAGAAGAATGATCATCACGTGACAAAAGTTTGTTTGAAGAAGTGCTTTTGGCACATGTCTGCGGTAAAATGTTCATCGTGCAGTGCGGAAAAGATGAAAAAACAAAGAACAAAAATGCACTTTTGTTATGCAAAGAGAGTGTTGTAATGATATTCAAGGGACTCAATGACTTTGCATGGCAATTAGTATCATAAGTGCAAAAATATTTTGTATGAAAAATTCACAACAAATTAATAATTCAAGGGAAAAAATGACAAAAAATATAGGTCGAATGTAAAAAATATTTTTTGGTGTCAAAATCATGTAAGATTTTCCTACGTGACATAATTTCAATCAGTTAATAATTTATAAACATGAGTTAAATATCGATTTTGATATTTCCGACGTGAGTTTGTCGTTGTAATATTTTGACGTCTAATGCAAGGAATTTATTAGGTTAAAAAACAATTTGAACAACATATCCCCTGGCGCGTATCAAGCACATAAAATCCCTGTAATCTCAGTTAAATTTTAACAACATTTTACGCTTAACGGCACGTCGCTTCAATTTCTATAAATAACGCTCATATCAACTTTAAAACACACAACAATGTCTGATTTGATCAGGTGCGTAGCTAAAGTGAAGATTAAGCGAATTTTTATTTTTATAAAAAAAATTGATTATTTTTTTTTTATTTATTTAGAATTTTATTTTTTTTAAATCTTTTTTCGCGAAAAATATTAGAAGAAAAAATTAAAATAATTACTGAATAAGGAAAATTTTTTAAATTTTTCGAACTTTTTTCATTAAATAACTTTGAAAAAATTAAAATCACATAAAACATGAGCTAATCTTGCTTTATTAAAACTTTTTAAAAATCATACGACATTTTAACAAAAATCAAATTCAAAAAAAAATAAATTTTCAAATGGAAATTTTTACTTACTGAAAATAATGAAAAATAAAATCAATTTCATGAAAAAAATATACAAATATTTACCACAAAAAAAAAAGAATAAAAAAAATAAAAGAAAAAAAATATTTAATATATATTTTTTTTACAAATCGAATGTCAAAAAGGAAATCAAATAAATAATAATTCAAAATTGTTGCTTTTACAAATTTACAAATTGTTCGAAGAGCATTTTCAAAGAATTTAATATTTGCCTAATAAAAAAATTTAAAGAATTTTTTAGCAAAAAAAAAATCAACGAAAATTTAATTTAATCAAAAAAATGATATTTAAATTAAATTTCTAAAAAATTTTATTCGAGAATTAAATTTACTTAAACGATAATTTTTTTAGCACGTCTAATTAAAAAAAAATATTTTTTTTTTTTGCTAAATTTCCAAGGAGTAAAATTATTTTAATTGATTATATACATTTTTTTTAAAAAATTAAGGAAATTATTTAAAAATTTTTTTACAAATTATTCAAAGAATTTAACATTTAATTGAATTTAAATTTTTAGGAAAAAAATACCTAAATTTCCAAGGAGTAAAATTATTTTAATTGATTACGTTTCAAAAAAATATTTATTCGCTCATTGAATTTTTAGGAAAAAATTACCTTTTTTTAATTGCACTTGTCAAAAAAATTATCGCTCTAGTAAATTGATATTCTCCATTAAAATTCCACAAAATCTTGTCAAAACAACACATCCGCCCCAACTTGACCACCCAGAAAACCTCTTGTCGTTACATTTCTGCATGAGACACACGTCAAAAAGATACCCTTACGCATCTAAAGTGATGCCACATGTGCAATGTATATTAAAGTAAACAAGCACTAACACACACACACAATTTTAGACAACAATGTAATAAATTGTGTGTCCCTTGAGGCATCATAAACTGCGCCGCTTGCAACTAGATGAAAATGCAATCCAGCCCGTTAGGAACAACAAATCAATAAATTTTATTGTTGAGTCAAGGGCATTCGTGCGGAAATTATTTGAAAAATAAGCGAGAGAGAACTTTGTTTATGGGTGTTTGCTTGCTTAGCATGATGCACTTGCTTCATTATAATTCCACTTGCATGCTGCAAGAAGTCAACGGAAAATGTTGTCATTTGTAAAGATTTTACGAGAAAATGCGATGCGACATGAAATCTTTGTTTGTGAAAAAAATTTACGTTTTTGCAAATAAAAATGGATTCAAGAAATGCAGACAAAGTTGTAAAATTATTAAAGCACTCATGCATAAATCATTATAGTGACACAATTATTTTAATTTTTAAAACAACGAAAAACTTTGAAAAAAAAATTATAAAGTCGTTATTCGGAGAATAAACAACAATGTTACTGCATTTCGATTTTAAAAATCCAAAATTAAAAAAAATCCAACAATGTGGTTTAAAAAAAATTAAACCACGTGATCTAAAAAAAAATTAAACCACGTGACCTAGAAAATCTTTAAGCCACGTGACCTTAGAAATTTTTAAATCACGTAACCAAAAGAAAATTTCAAATCACGTGACTTAAAAAAAATTTCAAACCACGTGACTTGAAAAATTTTCAAACCACGTGACTTTAAAAGTTTTCAAACCACGTGATCTTAAAATTTTTTAAACCACGTGATCTAAAAAATTTTTCAAACCACGTGATCTAAAAAAAGTTTTAAAACCACGTGACCTCCATCAATCCTTAGCTAATTTTTTTTAACTTCAATAAAAAAAACTGAAAGACTAACTTTTTTACCTTCGCTCAAACAAAAAAAAATAAAATAAACAAAACTTTAAACAAACTTACTTCACATAATCGTCCGTTGTCACCGCTGCAAGTTTATTTCCATTTTTCGGATCCACCACGATGCCGGAGACAATTTTTCTCGTGTCACTTGCGACAATTGCACTAGATTTCGTCGTCAAGTGCACCCGAATCGGCTTTGTCGTTTTTTGTTCGTCACTTTGTTGCACAAGCACCCAGTAATCCGACTGATTAATTAAATTTTTAATGACACTTTCGAGTAATTGGAGCCGATAATCCGTTACACTTTGGGCGCCATCAATTGACTTGCCGTCATCGTCTCTCGTTATTAAGATGGATTTGCATCCTTGACCTTTTTCTTTCGTCTTTTCATTATCTAACACTTTCCGAAAGATTTCCGCGTAACATTTTCGCCGATCCAAGAAAACGTTGCACCAGTCACCGACAATTTTGACTCTTGCAACGTGCAATGCAAACGAATTACTACTGAGTAACTTTGTAACGGTGTAATGGGAATGGGAATCGTGCTTGCCACAATCGGTTTTGCCGTCGTTTTTGTCGTCGTCGTCGGTGGTGGTGGAGGTGGAAGTGGTGGCTTTGCTGGAGTTTGCGTCGTTTGTGTCATCGATGAACAATGTTTCATTGTGTTTACAATTTACATCAACACAAAAGCCGGCAGCTTCCTGTCTGCTCGATGACATGTGAGACAACCAGACTTTTCGTTTGTTGCTGAAACTGAACTCGCCGTTTTCGTGCAGATGATCTTTGTTTTGTTTAATTAAATTGGAAGGTTTGACGGGCAGCTGTCCGGTAATGAAGAGATGAATTTCGTCAATGAACTGTTGAAGTGGGTTCCAAGTGGAATGTGAGGCCATTGTGACTGAATTGCAAGATGACAGCTGGTGAAATGCGTTAATTGGAAATTATTCTAATGTTTTGTTGGGGTATTTGAAGTTGAAGGTCGTGAGAAATTATTGAATTTATATTAAATTGTAAAATAAATTGTGAGATGAAACTTTTCACAACAAACTTTGTCATACACCTCATGGATGTCAACAATGACCTAGCTCGTATTTGGAGGGATTTTGTGTCGCCTACTGCCAAAAATTTTATTCTTCACACATTTTCTATTATTCTGTGGTGCTCTACGTATATTTCGTTTCAATTTTAAAAAATATTTTTTTAATTAACAAAAGGATAACTGAAGATTTTAACATTAAAATTGCTAATTTAATAATTTTAAAATTCTAAAAATAATTTAAAAATTCTTTAAAAAATTTTTTTTTCTACGAACAATTCTGAAAATGATTTTATTTTATAAATTGTTTAAAATCCTTACCTACAAATCATGAATAAATTCGCATATGATAAGAAAATGTAGAGTTTCAAAGGGAATTTGACAAAAAAAAAATTATCAAAGAAAATTGTAATTTAATAATAGTTTAATTAAACTTAAAAATTAAATTAAGGCCGCTCCAAATGTAACTTAATAGTTTTGTCCGATGCTCCATATTAATAGTCGAAAATCCATTAGGGCAAAATAAAAAAAAAGTTAAAAATTTCATCACAAATGACCGTTTTTTGGAGAGTTTTTATAATTTTTCGAAAAAATTTCAAACATTTTTTTAAAAAATTTTTATTTTTACTAATTTTTGTTTTGAAAATCATATTTTATAATTATTTTTTTTTATCTTAAAATGTTTTCATAAAATTAATGAAGTTTTTTTCATAATTTTTTGACAGTTATTTTTTATGAAATTTTTTTCTTTAATTTTTAATATAAAATATTTTAAAATCTTTTTTTAATAAGCAAATCTCAAAATAGATAGTAAAAAAACATCAAAAATATTATTTAACTCTCAAAAATTATATTAAATTTTTTTCATTTTGTATGAAAATAGTAGGTATTTCAAAACTTTTTTTATTTTACCTACCCCACTTTATTTTCAAAAAATTTGGAAAAAACTATTGAGTTTCATTTGGAGCGGCCTAATTTATATAAAATTAAAATAATAACTAATCGAATTAAATTGAAATTTAGAATTCAAACTAAAATTGAAAGGAATAAATAATAATCCATAATTAAAAATTTCGAGCTAAGCGAAGATTTTAAAAATTCTGTTAAAATTCATTGCAAATTAAGGCCAAATTATCCAAAAATTAAATACCAATTATCTGAAAGATCTTATAAAATAAAGAAATTTAAAATGTTTTTGACAGTTTTAAATTTATTTTTATAAAATTGAATTTAAAAAATAAAAATTACTGACAAAATGTTAAAAATTAATTTTTGTGAAAACAAAAAAATTAAATTTTATTATTAAAAAAATTATTGAAAAAACTTATACATAAATAAAAAATTAACACCGGTTACTTTTGAAATTTTTTTTATTTTTCACTAAACTTTTAAATAAAAGAAATTTTTTTTATTAAATTTGGAACGGTTTTAATCATTTTTTTGTCGTAAATAGAAGAAATAAAGTTATTTTCACGAATGCGAAAAACATAAAAATTCTGGAAAATTTATTTAAATAAAACAAAATTTAATTAATTTTTAAATTTCATAGTTTATTTTCGAATCTTTTGAGTTTTGTTTCTTTCATTTCATTATTTTATTTTTTTTTTAATAGACAATAACAATAATAGGTAATTTTCACTTTTTTAGGTTTGTTTCTTGTATACATTAACAATTGAGGGAAAAAACATTTAAAAAATCTCTTCAAGCCTCGTTTTTTGCTTAAAAATTTAAAATTTTCACTTTTTTCTTCGAATTTTCTACTAATATGGCTTTCCTTTGTGTTGTGGCATGGCGATTTTATTCATTAGACGAGTGAGGTTGAAATGCAGTGTATTCTCATTTTTTTTTTTGCGAAGCATCTTTTTTACTTTTTTTGTTTTGTGGTGAGCAAGGAATTAGCACCTTTAGAAGGCCAATCCAGCATCGCGGTATGTGGTGAAGATCTTTTCGATGGAGTTGACGTAGGCAGCTGTTCTCAAATCCAAGCCCAAGTTGTATTTCATGGCGGTACGCATGATGGCGCGTGCGGAACGTTCCATTGTGTAGTCGAGACCGCTGTGGACAATGTCTTTTTCGGATGCGCCAGCAATGCGTTTCTGGAAGGCTTCCGATGGCGTAACTGGGATACGACCACCGACATTTCCGAAGCGACGTTCCAAAGATTCCTGAACGGATTCTGGAAAAATAAAAAAATTATTAATTTTTGATCATTTTTTAAAACATTTTTTTAGAAGAAAGTTAGTTTTAAGAAGAAAAAAGCATTTAAAACATGCACGTGTTAGTCAATTTCACACAACATTGAAGGTTTCTGTTTTTTTTCTATAAGGCCGATCAAAAGCGTCATTAGTGATTTTTTCTAAGATTTTAATCGCATGAAACATAAAAAATTGCAACAAAAGTTCAGAACTGATACATTACTGTCATTTTCGAGAGCCTTATTTATTGACTCCTCAATCGAAGCTATGGACAAAAAAGAAAAAAAGTTTCAATCAACAACAAACTCAAAAGAAAATTCATTTTTTTTCTCGCAACAAATTTTGTGTGTGAAATTTTTGTGTTAATTTTTTTTTTCTTGCAAATTTTTTGAAAAGTGCAAAAATAAAGTTAAAGCCAATCCAGAATTATTTTAGTTTTAGAAAAGAAAATCAGAAAAATAGCCAAACTTTGAAGAAATTATGATAAAAGCTCGAATAATGTCACATCGAGGGACTCACCAAGTAAATGCAAGTTGGATTCACGTTCATATTTGAAGGTAAGACGACCGTATGAGACGTGGTTAAGATTCTTTAACCATTCGAAGAAGGAAACTGTGACACCACCGGCATTGATGTACAAATCGGGAATAACGAGAATGTTGCGGTCGATGAGGATCTTGTCGGCGGCTGGTGTTGTGGGACCGTTGGCAGCTTCAGCAATGATCTAAAATTATTTTTTTTTTAGAAAAGTTCGTTTTAATTAGACGATAACATTTAATCAGGTGAAAAAATTTAATATTTTTATTTTTTGTCTCATCAGGATTTAAACTTTGCAAAATCAAACTTAAATTTTTCTAAATAATTTTTTTCAAAAAAATATATTTTAGTCAGTTGATTTAATTTTTAATCATTCAAATTTCTGATGTTATGAAATTCCTTATAAAATAAAATTTTTAATATTTTATGATTTTTTTTTTAATAAAGAAATGTCAAAAAAATTTCCAAAAAACTCTAAAAATTTTTAATTAAAAAAAATTAATTTAAAAAAATTCAGGAATTAAAATTTTTAACATTTTCTGATTTTTTTTATTGTTATAGATCCTTTTTATTTATTTATTTTATTTATTTATTATTATTATTTATTTTTTTTATTTAAAAACCTTTGAAAAATCCAAATTTTATCAAAATCATAAAAAAATAAATAAAGCCGCTCCAAATAAAATCAAATAAATAAATTCAAACTAAATTCAACAAAAAATTGGCGCGAAAAAATTAAATAAAATGTTTTATTTTAAATCCTAATGCGACAAAAGCTCAAATAATTAAATTAAGTCGCTTTCTTGCAAAGGAAAAACTCACCTTAGCCTTGATTTTGTGAGCATTGTCACTTGTGATGACTTTTTCGACGGCAGCTGGTACGAAGATGTCGCACTCTTCGAACATCAAGTTCTCGCCTTCGTACTTTTGGGCACCGGAGAAACCGTTGATTGTTCCGTGTTCCAACAAATGGGTTTCGAGAGCCTGTTTCACGATGAAAAATTTAATTTTTGAATGAAATTTTTAGAATTATCGACGTACCTTGGGGTCAATGCCTTCTGGATTGAAGATGGATCCGTCGTGTTCGATGACACCGACGCATTTGGCTCCAGCACGGACCAAATAACGGCAAGTATGGAGACCGACATTACCGAAACCTTGCACGATGAACGTTTTGCCGCCCCATCCTGGCGTGGATCCGATCATGCTCATGTAGTTGGCTTCGTTGATGAAGTTTTCCAAGCCGTGGAAGACACCGCGACCGGTGGCAGAAACACGTCCATGGATACCGCCTTGATTGATGGGCTTGCCAGTGACGCAGGCATGAGCATTGATGTCTTTGTGACCGATGGTCTTGGCGTAGGTGTCGGCAATCCAGGACATTTCACGTTCGCCAGTGCCCATATCGGGAGCGGGCACATCGACGCCGGAGCCGAGGAAACCTTTCTTCGCGAGCTCGATGGTGAAGCGACGCGTGATTTTTTCCAATTCATGCTCGGAATACTCCTTGGGGTTGATACGGATACCGGCCTTGGCACCACCGAAGGGCACATCGACGCAGGCACACTTGAACGTCATCAACGCAGACAAGGCAGTGACCTCGTCACGGCACACATCGAGCGAGAAACGAATACCTGTGAACGAAAAAAAAACATTAAAAACGTGCTCTGACATAATTTCGCGACATGACCTTGATAACGTTACATCCCGTATCACGAATTTCTTCACTTTACTTAACAAACCAATCAATTTATGATTCAATTGAGAACATCATGTGAGCTAGAGGAGCATCACATTTTATCTTAATTGGACGTGATTGATGAAAGTAAATAATCTCCAGTTGTGATTTCGAACTAGAATGAAATCTGAGGCGTTAAAACGCCCCATTTTACGGAGGAAAAACTTTCAATTAATTTTTTTTTTATTTTTTGTTTCTAAAACAATATTATCAACTCCGTCCGCCACAGTTGACATCATCATATTTTAATTTATTTTGCTGATCTTTTCATTATCAATTTGCCGGTCGACTGTAAACAAGTGTCGACACTCTTTCGTCGGTTATTTTTACAAAAATCATAAACAAATTCCGTGCAAAGTTGAAAAAACTTGTCTGTCGATCAGCGTTTCACACGAGTTTTTGACATTGAATTGTGGTGAAAAAAAAATAAAAACTTGCGGAAAATTAAATTTTTTATTGGAAATGGAAATTCTATTTTTTTACGAAATCAAAAAAAAATATGAAAAAAAAAAATAATTTATAAAAAAAATTTGAATTTTACTCATTTTGACCTCAATTATCCAAAAATAGAATTTTATTTTGTTTTTTTTTTTAAATTAAAATTTTTAAATAAAATTTTTAAGTATCCGCAATTTTTCTTAAAAATTTTTTTTTTTTTAGAAAAATATTCTAAAAAATAAAAATTTAAAAGAAAATGTATTAAAAAATGGAAAATGTCAAGTCAAAAAAAAAAGAAAATAATGCAATTTAAAGGGAAAAATTGAAAATTTTTATATTATTTATAATAATTTTTCTTAAAAAGTTTTTAAAAATATTATTTTTAATAAAAAATATTCTAGACTTTTTAAAATAAATATTTTTTTAAAAAATTTGTATTTTAATAAAATTAATTTAATTAGAAAAAAAAAAATTTTTTTTAAATTTAATTTTTATAATTCTTTGAAATTAAATGATTTTTAAAAACTGTAACAGTTATTTTTTTTTTTTGAAAAAATTATAAAAATTTCCCATTTTTCCCCCTAAATTCCATTATTTTCCCCTGATTTTTTTTAACTTAAAATTCGTAAAAAATACTAAATTTATTCATTTTATTTTTTGTATTTATTCATTTATGTCCGTTTATGAAAAATTAAGAAGATTTTCCGAATTTTTTTTTTTTTTTGAAAATTCTACAAATTTATGATTTAGAAAACAAAACAAAAAATTCGATGGGTTGAACGAAGCTTACTGGTCGACTTACTTATATCGAATCACAACAAGAATCGTATGTTAAGAACTCTCATTCAAAATTACACTTAAAAAAATGGGAAATAATTCAAACATATGTCTTTCTCAATTATCTTCTCTCAAAATTATCACCAGAACACAGAACCAGTGTACGATGATAAACACAAAAAAAAATCTCGTGAAATTAATGCGGGTTATATAACAAGATTAATAATAATAAAAGACACGTTGCACCAATTAAAAAGACATAAAAAAAATCTTATTAAATTTTTTTGACCAAAGGTGCGCCAAAATATTTTTGCTGAGATAATAATAGATTTTGCCGAATCAAAACGCTCAAAGAAGTGATGAAAATTAATTTTTTTGATTTTTTTTTCAATTAAATATAGGTCGCCAATGTTTAGGAAGAGCATTGCCCGCAATTGCCGGCTGCATGAATCAACAAAAGTTAGTAAAAATTACATTTTGTTGCAATATCGAGAGATAAAAACAAAATGTTTGCCAAGTCGGATATCATTTAGTCATCGTATAGATATCGAAAGTTGTGTTCGGCCTAGTGAAACACATTTCGATATAAAAATAGAATCAAATGCACACGAGACACGACAGATGCGTTCAATGGCCCTCTACGAAAATTTTCTATTATTTGTAGAAAAATTTCTCGGAATTCCTCAAATTTTTTCATCACATTTTTCGCACTCACCTCCCTTCGTTGGCGTCTTGTGGGTGCTGTGTTGTGCCCGATAGCACGTAATAATCTCGTAATTTCCGTTATCACGACGCAGTGGAAAGGCAATTTCAATGATATGGTCACACGGTTGCATCAAATTCAAGATGCCTTGCACCTTTTTACGCTTATTTTCCAGACTTGTTTTTTCCTTCATGTCAGCGACGAGATGTTCCTCGACGACTTGGCAGCCGCGATGGTAGAAATATTCGACCATATCGAAAAATTTGGGGTCCTTGGCGGTAGGAACATTCTTAAGACGGTCGGGAATTTGATGTGTGGCAGCGCCGCGAGACGCGATAATCGGAGCGAATTTCGTCAAAAGACACAAATCTTGACGCGTTGCCGCAGTTTTAACAAACGTCTTGAGATGCAACATTATAAAATATTTTTTTTAAAGAATGCGAACGGAACGAGAGTCAGTCGTTAACTGAGGAGGAATCTACAATTTTTGCGAGTGTTTATTCAATAAAGTTGAATTAAATTTGATTACTCGCATCGCGGCACGTCGCACATCGTCGTCGTTGTCGTTGATTTTATTCTCAACATACATCTGTACATATTTATAAAATACCCGGAGGAAAGAAAATGGGTGAGATTGATCCCTTAAGTTTATGGGGTCAGAGTGAAGGGGTCAATTTGACTCCAAAAGAATTAATATTTTGACCCCTTTGGAGTCCAATTGACCCCTTCAATCTGATTCCTTAGGGGATCAACTAAATCCCCTTTTTGCAGTTGGTCATCCGCAAACCCGAAATATTAATCCCTTCATGAGGTCAATTTCATCCTTTGATCAATTTGATCCCTAATTAAGAAGTCAATTTAATCAAAAAGTTGTCAAATTAAACTCTTAAGAAAAGGATCAAATTTATCTCTTAAAGGATGAAATGAACCTCTTGAAGCGTATTATCGGGTTTCCGGATGACCAAAGAGGATTAAATTGGATCCTTAAGGGGTCAGATTGATTATTTAAAAAAAAGTATGCCTTGAAGGATCACAGGGAGACTATGTGACCTTTTTAGAGACCCTCAAGGCTTCAAAATTAAGCCCTTTAACTTTCAATGTGAAATTTTTCCAAATTTTTCAATTTTCAGAAAAAAAAAGACTTTCGAAAAATTAAAATTTAGGAAAAATTTCACATGAAAAGTTATAGGGCTTAGTTTTTAAGCCTCGAGGGTCTTAAAAAAAGTGAAATTGTCCCACTGGGATCCGAAAATTTATTTAAGGAGTCAATCTCACCCATTTTTTGTCCGTAGAGTATGACTGCGTAAAATAACGTTCTAATGTTGGCACTCTACGCAAATTATATAATTTTGATGAGAGCGAGAGAGAATCGTGCGAAACACGACGCAAAAGAAACAAAGAATTAAAAACAAAAAATAAGGTCGTCGCATCTGTGACACATGCAACAATGTGATACATTTTATCAATCGTCATTCTTAAAGCAATCTGTGGATAGATTGGATGCCGCCACCTGTTGTACATGCTTGTTGCATGTCTATTCATTTCATTTTATTTCGCTTAGTGAAAGTGAAAAGAAAAACCGCCAAGTGAGCTTCAATTCAACAAATTTGATGGTGTTGCGGTTGTTGTTTGCCGAAAAATAAACAAGTGGCGGTGTAGAAATGAAAAAATACTCGTTGATTAATTATACCTTCGTGCTTGTCAATAGAAGTCGGTGTACAACATAGAGAAGAAATCGCGTGATACAATAACTCAATTAATGAGGTGGTGATTGTCAAAAGGTGTTTTAAGAGGGTAAGTGTTTAATGAGTGTTTTTATGCATTTTTACAAATATTTGGAATTTTTTACAATTTTTCAAATAAAAATTTTTTGAAGACAATTCTTATCAAATTGAGCAATCGATTTTTCTATTAAATTTTAGTCCAAATCATCAATTTACTGTGTAATTAAAATTGAAATAATTAAAATTTAATAATTTTGTAAAAATTTTAAATTCGAAGAAAAGCATTAGGAATTAAATTATTTTATTTAATTTACTTCAATTTAATTTATATTTATTTATTTAAGGAGAATAAATTTTTTGTCGCCCCCCCCCCAATTTTGTCGAAAAAATTCAGGGGGAAAAATAAAAATTAAATTAAAAATTTAAATATTTTTGACATTTTTTAGAATTTTATTATTGAAAAATTACTGTTTACGTTAAAATCATACAAAAAACAAAAGAAAAAGGCTTTAATCAGAAGTTTCCAATTGAAATGTAAAAAAAATTTTTCAAGTCACGTGACCTAAATTAATTTTTTTCAAAAATTTTTATTTTGTGATATTTTGTTTGATTTTTCTTCATCTTTGAGTTCAAAATTGGAAATAAATTAAAGTAAAATTAAATAAATGTTAAAAATCAACGTTTAACGTCTAAAAATGTTAAAAAATTACAATAAAAAAAATTCAAAAATATTGAAATTTATTTAATTAATTTTAAAAAATTGAAAAATGCTTGTTTTTGAGTAAAAAATGTTAGACTTTGTAAAGAATTTTCTCTCAATCATTAAAATTGTTTCACAAAAATATAAAAAATCTTACTGAATTTTTAATATGTTTTTGAGGTCATTAAAATCCTTTAAAAAACATTTCCTTTAAAATTCAAGCTTGTAAAAATTTAAAAGATTTCAATTCAAGAAAAAATAAAAAAATTTCTAAGAAAATTCTTTTTATTTTTTACATAAAATTTTTTAGACATGTCACTGATTTAAAAAAAAAGAGCCAAAATTTATCAAAAAGTAAATTCTGGACTCTTATCAGAGACAAGCGTTGAATTTTTTAAATTCTTCAATTATTTATAAGCAAAAAAATAAAATAAACTACTAAAAATGAGAAAAATAAATTTATGAAATCAAAATAAATTTTAACAAAATTTTCTATAAGAAACCAGTCGCCTCCACTTAAATAACTTATTTTTTTCTTTCCAAAGCTCACTTTAACGATTAACATCATGACACATATATTTTTTGATAGTAACTATCTCAGCTACGAGCCTTGCAACAACTTTATCTTATCTTAATAAATTCTCCGTCGTAACACTTCTCATTGACTTAACGCTTTATTTGTTATTACGACACGATAAGCAATTTTTTTGTTTCACTTGCTTACCAAGTCAATGCACGGCTTCACTTTTATTTAAAAAAAAATCATTTCCTAACATTTCAAATATTCATTAAAAAATTATTTGATAAGAAAATCATAAAAAAAATCGAATCATATTTTTTTTCGGACACGTGCGTTTCGTTAATTTAAATGTTTGTTTGTTCGTTCAATTCTTGCTCGATCATAAGTTTTGGACAAAAATATTCTGCTAATAAATCCGATTTACACCTTTTTTCTTGGCCTTAACGATTGCGATTTAGATATTAAAATCACGTCCGGCAGTATGATCGATAAGTATGTTGATTAATGCACGCAACAGAGTAGCGGGAACTCTAATTTGTTAAGCAAATGTTATTGAATAATCATCAGCAGCTTCTAAAAAATTAACTTGACAACACCGTTTCTATTTGAGGATGAGATAAACATGCGTTTGTCTAGCAAAATTAGCACCTTACGAGATTTTGTGTGAAGGTAAGTCTTTTGTTAGACAAATTTTTCCATTTAAAAGTTACAAAAAATCATTTTTTGGGCCTC
This sequence comes from Culicoides brevitarsis, assembly GCF_036172545.1. Taxonomy (NCBI): domain Eukaryota; kingdom Metazoa; phylum Arthropoda; class Insecta; order Diptera; family Ceratopogonidae; genus Culicoides; species Culicoides brevitarsis. Next base: position 18,631,870 of record NC_087087.1, on the reverse strand, counting down.
AGTAACGACCAAATTTGAAGATTTGACCCTCGCACGTCACTTTCGCTCTCAGTTCATTATTATCAGCTCGGTTATTAAATAATAATTACGTCGCTTGCATAATAAATATCAAGATAATATTGTGATAGGTCGTAATAAAAACGACACAAGATAATGCGACATCATCAGGTTTGCTGACATGACACGAGAAGCGACAATAAAAAAATCATAGAAGTTTTTAATATCACATTTTAAAATTTTTTTTCGAGTTAGATTTGGTTTCTATTTAACATTTTTGACTAAAAACTCTTGAATTTTATGAGTCATAAAACGAAAAATAATTTTTATTAGCGTCACTTGCCAAAAAAAAAATCTGAAGAATAGAAAAAACAAAGTCGTTAAATTATGTTTTTTGACATTTTTGTTCCTGTAACGCGCGAGTGTTTACAAACTGATTTGTGTATGACGAAAGCACTTTGGTGCCTATAATTAAACAACAGAAGGTCTAGTTCACTATCAATTAAATCGCTTGTTTGTGTAGTATAATTTAATTTAATAAAAAAAATGTGGAACAAAATCAAGTATGACACGATTCGCTTATCAATGCTTAGTTGATAAGAATTTTTGGCGAAGAACCAATTGATGGTCAACATTGCTAGAGGAATCTAATCTAATCTAATTGACAAGTGTCATTTTTCTACATTATTGCAAAAAATTAAATTAAATTTTTTTTCATTTCTTTCATATTTAAATATTAAAATTAAATAATTTTTAAAATTTTTTTTTTTTTATTTAATTTTAAATTATTTCCAAAAATAATTTTTAAAATATTTTTATTTATTTAATTTTAAATTTTTTTAAAATAAAAATTTTTAAATATTTATTTTATAATTTTTAAATAAAATAATTTTTAAAAATTTTTAATAATTTTAATTTAAGTTTTAAAATAATTTTTTAAAATTTTTTGTTTTTAAAAATTTTAAAATTTTTTTTTAAATATTTTTTTTCATAATTTAATGAAAATCATTTTTTTTAAACATTTTATCAAACAACAAGAATATCTTGCAAAGTCAGCTGATAAGCAAAATGTGATATTTTTTTTAAATCTGCATTTTTAGCCTCATTATTTATCGGCATAATTTTAGTTTAAAAGGAAAGAAACGATAATTGCAGTCAAATCGATATTTTTCTTGATTGACTGCTTTCAAAAAAAAATTATTCTGACGTTTTTTACGACTTCTGGTTGTCTCGTTGTACGTTTCTTGTGTAAATAAGTCGCGTACAAAAGACGTTTTATTTAGAAATAACCCAAAAAACAGGTTTTATTAGGGTATAAATATTTTTATGTTAGAAGATGCTGGTCAAAATTGTCATTTTATTAATTTTTGTAGGAAATTGAAATAAACCATGCTTGTGACGATGACGACGACGACATTTGTTCTACATTTTAAAGTGTAAAATATCGATTTTTATTGTGGATTTACACCAACACACATTGTTATTTTTTCCATTCAGGTCATTGTTCGCCGACTTATGTAATCGATTCAGAGGTACTTACCGCCTTTTGTTGGTGTCCTGTGAGTACTGTGTTGAGCACGATAACCGGTGATAATTTCGTAATCGCCATTGTCACGTCGCAAGGGGAATGCAATTTCGATGATGTGATCGCAGGGTTGCATGAGTGCCAAAATACCCTTAACCTTCTTCTTCTTCTCCTCCAAGGGCGAACGTTCCTTCTTCAACTCGTGCACAAGTTGGTCTTCGACCACTTGGCAGGCACGATGGAAAAAGTACTCGACCATATCGAAGAATTTGGGGTCCTTGGCAGTGGGCACGTCCTGGAGACGCTCCGGGATTTTGTGGTCGGCATAGGCGCGACTCTGGACTGCACTGATGGCGGGAATTTGCTTTGCGAGCAATGCAATTTCTTGCTTGGCAACAGCTTTTTTCACGAGATTTCTCACTTGGTACATGGTTGCCGATTAAGTTGGTTTAAAAAAAATACACGAAAAACCCTTTGGAATGTTGGATGGACGAAGAGATAAAAATGCGATAAAAAGTACTTTTAAAAAATATATTTATCTACACAGACAAGAGGAATTTATTCTGGATTTTTGTCCAGAACTCTGTGTGAATCGATATTTTTTTAATTTACTTGGTTGAAGCTACTCAACTCACAGTTTGCCACTGACTGATAGCAGAAAAATCGACACAGTACTATATAAGTATTCAGAATATCGTACAGTCAATGGAAGCAATCACTTTTATTCTTCTCACATTGTCGACTTCCGGTTGGGAATATTCGGTACAGTGACACAAACGGATATTTAATCAAAATTTGAACTAACGAAATTCACCTCAATATATTCAAAAAATCTGTTATAGAAATTTAAAGGGATTTTTACATTAAATTGCTTATTTTTAAAAAACAAATCTTTCTGAAATAACTTTTTGTTAAAATTGTTCTTAGAAAAATTGATTTACGCGTGACTTATATTAATATTTTTTAAGTTTATTTTTTTTTATTTTTCAGGGCCGTAATTAAAAGAAGATTTTTGGAAGAGCACAGAAAGTTTTTAGTTTCGTTTTTTAGACATCCTTTTGATGCTTTTAATTTGAATATATTTAGAGAGGATAAGCTCGTACTTTTCTAAAAAAAAAGGCAAAAATTTTCAGTTGCCTTTTTTAAATTTAAATACCCTTTTGATTTCAATATATTTAGAGAAGATAAGCTAAATTCTATTTTGGCTTTCTAGACATAGCTAAAACTGTGTCAAGTAAATCTGGATAAAATCACAGCTAAATGGTAGGTCCACTGCACTGATACTTTTATATTGAAATTGATGTTAAAGGAAATCCCCAAGAGCGACGGTCTTTTCACTTTTTTATGATATGTAGCAAGGGACGTACGGCTTATGACGAATATTTTACTGTTATAATGTTCTCACAACAAAGAAAGTAGTTTTTATTCCTCAGAATAAAGCAACCTGTTCCGTTTTATGCCACTTTGGTTTTTTTTTGTTGCGACGCTTCTTCTACTTTGACAAACATTGATTAAACGGTAGGCCGCAAATATTCCAAAGTCTTTTCCAAGTCTGTTTGCATCGCCATCCATTCCAGTGTTCATGCAGAGCCTTTAGTTTTTACTTCAATTTTTTTTTTGTTTTTTGGAGGGACCACTTCTCACGCAAACTTTACAGGAGCATTCGTCATGTTCTTCAAAGCTCTTTTACTTTGGTAAAAGCGATTGCAACTGTTGCAACATTGATTATTTCCTCGACTTCGGTATCATCTAAAGAAATTTAAATATTCTAGTTAGTAATAAATAATTAATTATTTATGATATTTTTTAAAAATTTCAATTAATTATTATTTATTAATGATTTTTTAGTTAATTAGCAACATTTTAACAAAAAAAACAGTATTTAATTTTTAGATAGATTTTAAATAGACTTCAAACAATATTATCAAATTAAAAATAACAAATCCTTAAAATGGAATTTCAAAATTTTGCAAAAAAGGGTAGTTTTTATTGTAATGTGCCCTTTGTCATAGAGTTGCAGGTACGCCACTGTGAAAAAAGGATCTATAAAAAGCTGAATTTCAATTTATAAATAAATTTTTTCTCCTGAAAAAAATAATTATATTTAAAAATAAAATTATAATTTTAAATAGTATTTCCTATTTTAATTTTGGTTTTTAATTTCCTTTAATTTCTTTTAAGAAAATAGTAGAAAGAAATTTAACGGCACTTTTTAAATTCACTGGGATTGCCACATTTGTGTACATTTCATTCGCTTTGATGTACGACGTGGCATACTCATCACTCTTTCAAATATTTTTAAATTCCTTAACATAAATTTTAATTTTTTGTATGAAAATTCAAATAAATTTCATTTAAAATTAAATATTCTTCAACTTTTCATAAATTTTCGTTTATATCATGCAATTTTTGATTAAAAACTAAAATTTTTCATGAATTAGAATCAAAGCTGATTCCAAAGTAAATTGAATATCGCGACATACTCTAAAATCTTATCTAGTTGATTACACGGCAATCGTGGTCGGCATTTGGAATTTTAATATTTTTGCATTTTTTTCGCGCAAATTTACCGATAAAACTTATCAAAACTACTCGAAAAAAGTTTTTTTGCAAGCAGAAGAAAAAGAAAGAGTCAAAAAATGTCTGGTAAGTCGCCAAATTCTGTCGTAACAAGAATTCCATTCACACCTCTATGATAGAGAAACCTTACTTAATACAAAAGTACTTAAATTAATGTTGAATGATACGTACGCACGCAAAACTTGATTAATATGCACCCGTATAAAGGTCACATCGTGAATTGATAATTTCGGTCGGATGATACTTTATGTGCTTTTTTTGCAGGCCCAAATCCATTCAAGCATTTGGAAAAGGAACTCAGCATAAATGGAGAGAATTTCAAATATTACGATATCGCGTCATTCAATCAGTTTGGTAAGTAACAGTGGACGTGTCGCGTACTTCAAAGTGCATTAACCTTCGTTTTTTTTCGTTGCAGCTCACCTTCCGTTCTCGATTCGTGTCTTGCTGGAAAGTGCCGTTCGTAATTGTGACAATTTCCAAGTGAAGGAAGCCGATGTTCACAACATCTTGGGATGGGCTTCGACAAATGGCGAGGGCTCAACCGGTGCCGACATCGAAATTCCCTTTAAGCCAGCTCGTGTAATTTTGCAGGATTTCACTGGCGTTCCAGCTATTGTGGATTTTGCTGCGATGCGAGATGCGGTCCTCAAATTGGGTGGCGATCCCGATAAAATTAACCCCATTTGCCCGTCGGACCTGGTAATCGACCACAGTGTTCAAGTGGATTTCTCCGGAACGCCCGATGCCCTCGACAAAAATCAAAATCTCGAGTTTGAACGGAACAAGGAACGCTTCACTTTTCTCAAGTGGGGCGCACGTGCCTTCAATAATTGTTTGATTGTGCCACCGGGCAGCGGAATTGTGCATCAAGTAAATTTGGAGTATTTGGCTCGTGTGGTTTTCGCTGAAGGCACGAACGGATCGAAAGTCTTGTATCCCGATAGCGTCGTTGGCACGGACAGTCACACAACGATGATCAACGGATTGGGTGTCGTTGGATGGGGTGTCGGTGGCATCGAAGCTGAGGCAGTTATGCTCGGACAAGCTATTTCCATGTTGTTGCCCGAAGTAATTGGATATAAACTCGTTGGGACACTCAATCAACTTGTCACGTCGACAGATTTGGTTTTGACGATTACGAAACATTTGCGTCAACTTGGTGTCGTTGGAAAATTTGTCGAGTTCTTTGGACCTGGCGTTGCGGCATTGTCGATTGCTGACCGAGCAACTATCAGTAACATGTGTCCCGAATATGGAGCAACTGTTGGTTATTTCCCGATCGATCAAAATTCCATCAATTACTTGAGACAAACTAGTAAGTAGATAAATTTCATAAAAATTAAATTATTTTAAATTATAATAAGGGCTGCCTCAATTTTTGAAAATTTTTTCTTTCTTTCTAAAAATAATCCAATAGCCGTTTTATGGTTTTTATTTTCATAATTTTTTTAATAAATTTTTCGATTTAAAATTTTTTGTTGCTGAAAAAATTATTAATATATGTTTTTTCTTTTAAAACAAAAATTAATTTTTAATCTTTTTTTAAATTTTATTTTTCAATAAGGATTGTTTCAATTTTTAAAAAATTTCTTTATTTCTTTCTAAAAAAAAACTTAATGAAAAATCATCGTTTTATGGTCTTTTTTTCATAATTTAAAAAAAAATTTTTTCGATTTAAATTTTTTTTTGCTGAAAAAATAATTTTTTATGATTCTTTTAAATTTTTTTAAAAATCTTTTAAAGATTTTTTTATTTTATTTTTCAATTATTTTTTTTTAAATCAAATTTTAAATAATTTAGTGTCAGTGTTAAAATTCAAATTCTTTGATTTAAATAACACAAAAATATTCTTTATTTTTCTTAATTCCTCAAATTTTTACGAATACACAAAAATTTTGTTTTTAATTTTTATTTCGCAACCAGTTTATTTTCACCGTAAGGCAAAAGTAGAAGACATAACTCAAAACTGGTCAAGAATTAAAAGTTAAAAACAAAATGTTTGTGTTTTTATTCGTGAAATTTTGAGAAATTGAAAAAAATTAAGATTATTTTTCTATTCTCAAAAAAAAATAATTTTTCCTAAATTTATATTTAAATTCTTTGAATTTCATAAAAATATCGATAAAAGGTCAAAAATAATTTAAATTTTAAAATTTTATTCAAAATATAATTTTTATTATTCGGAAAAAAAAGAATTACCAAAAAGAAGTAAATAAAAAAAATATTTTTTAAATTTTTATTAAATAATTAATTAATAAGAAATTAAAAATTTAATTAAAAAAAATTATCAATTTGATAAAAAAAATTAAATTAATTAAATTTTAAAAAAAATAATAAAATGAATCAATTTTTTCCTAGGTCGTTCTGAGGAGAAAATCGCAATAATCGAAGCTTACCTGAAAGCCACCAACCAACTGCGGGACTTTGCAAATGCCGATCAAGATCCCAAATACACAAAAGTCATCGAACTCGATCTCGGCACTGTCGTTACCTCCGTTAGCGGACCCAAACGCCCGCACGATCGCGTCTCCGTGAGCGACATGCACAACGATTTCCGTCAATGCTTGACGAACAAGGTAAAGCTGATTCATTGTTTTTATGCGACAAACTTTGCCCAGTGATGGTAATTTCAAAAGTACATCAGACTGAACGAGGTTTGTCGCATAAATCCCTGGAAAAAAGGTGAAAAGTAAAGAAAAAATTGGTCACACTTGATCGTTGCATGCGGACTAACGGTGTTAAAGTACAACTACTGTGATTCTATTCAAATGTGGAATCACAGCAGAAGTTCCTTTAATACAATTATCCTTTTTCTTGTATTTCTCCTCTTCTTCTTCTTCTTCTACTTCGGTTTTTGTCTATTTTTGGCACTTTTTTTTATGACCACCCGGTGATTTTTTGTTTTCTTTTCCATTGTTTCACAAATCCTTCGTTTTAAAAATGCATTTTTTTACAACAATTACCTCTAAGTAGGTACTTTTCCGAGAATTGTAGAAAAAAACAAATATTTGCTTGGTCAGTAAAAATGGTCAGAAAAAAAAATCAAAGGCAATAAACCTTTCTTTTGAAATTTTTTTGCCATTGTTAGCGACTTATTTCTCTTTAAAAGTTTTCTTTACGATGCCGTTCGAATGCAATGATATAAGGTAACTAGGCTGTGATACGATTTTTGTTAAAATGACACGTATCAAACCTTAGTTCCTTCTAACAGCACAAACATTTTTTTTTTGGTTGAAAATTTTGACGATGATTTTTTTGATCGTTGACCGCCACTTGATGCTCAATTCCAATAGCATTGCAGTGATGAGCTAGCTTTATGATGTCAAATAATAAATCATAAGGTAGACTCACCAAAGGAGCGCAATTGGAATCTAATTTTGGACCTTAATTCCGCTGGAATACTCGAAAAAAATAATTTTTTGTGTGATTCGAACAACTTTTAGGACGCGAGTGTTCGGTCTAGTCACTGTTAATGAAAAATAAAGCGACTACGACGACAATCGCTCTAAAAATTGTTCACATTTTTTTATAAAATTTTTTTTCACTAATTTTTTTGTGATGTTTTTTGTCAGTTTTATGGATGAACCGTTGCCCGGTGAGATAATTTCAATTAAAAATCTCAAAATTTGTGTTTAAAAAAAATGCCAGGCAAGATTCTATCAATACCACTGTAGCTGCTTGATCTAGACAACCGCTTCTCCTCACTGCCGACAACGAACTGATTTCTCGTATTTAAAATTCTTTGCAACTCATTCAAAAAAAAACTTTTTTTTTCTTGTTTAATTTTTTCAAAAGAATATCTAGTACAAATTTTTATACCTTTGCTCCTCAAATTACCAAACTGAACTGATGACCAAACATAACGAATCGTCAATATTTATACCTGTGTCAGCACAGGTATTTACAAAATGCATTTTTTCGGGGCTGTATTGTTATTGTTATTACTTACTGAGTATTATTAGTCAGTTTGAGGCATTTTTTGGGTGTGTATGCGTGTAAGGACCTCTTAGAGGAGTCGAGAATGAGTGTGTGGGTGATCGTTATGATTTAATCCTTAAAAATTTGTGAGTGTGTGTGTTAAAATTATTTAAGAATAAATCTGGAAAAATTGAGAAATGAAGAGATTTTGGATTTTTTTGGAGATTTTTTTTAGTTTTTTCTAATAAAAATTTGAAAAAAAAATATTTTTTTAAAATAAATTGCTTGAAAATTACTCTAAAGTCGGTAAAAATGAACAGAAAAGAAATTCCTGTTTACTTTTTATTTTAAAAAATTAAATTAAAATTGCCTTGCAGCTGAAAGGACATACGAGCGTATTTTTTTTCATTCAAAATTAGTCTACTTAAAATTAATTAATTTAAAATATTTCTAAACAATAAATTTAAAAATAAAAATTAAAAATAAAAAAAATTTAAAGTATTTTTTTAATTATTTAAAAGTATAATTAAAATTTAAATTAAAAATTAAAAAATAAATTAAAATTTTAAATTAAATTAAATTAAATTTATTTATTTTTTTTTTTAATAAAAATATACAAGGAAAAAATAGAAAATTTTAATTCATTTTATTTTATTTAAATTTTAAATAATTTTATTTTTTAATTTAAAAACCTTAATTTTAATTTTTCAAAAGTCATTGAAAATCTAAAATTTTGTAAAAAAAAATCTTTTTAAAAAAATATTAAATTTTCCAACAATTTTTTTTCCTTTTTCTTTTATTCTACCTGTACTCTAAAATTAAATTAAATTTCTTTAATCCACGAAAATTATTTTTTTTTCACAAAATTTAATTTATTTAATACACAAAAGTTAAATTTATTTTATTCTCCAAAACTATTTTTTTTTACAAAAATTAAATTTATTTTATTTACTAGAAATTTTGAAAATAAATTTTCATAAATAAGTTTTTATTTAAAAAAAATTATTTAAATATTTAAAAAAATTAATTAATTAAAAAAAAATTTATTAATTTTAAAAAAAATTAAATTATTTTGAACAAAAATTTAATTAATTTATAAAAATAATAATTAATTAATTAATTTAAAAACAAAAAATATTAATTAAAAAAATTTTCTACTGAATTTTATTAAAATTGTGTAACTTTTGCAATTAAAATTAATTTTTTTTTTGACAGACAGACATCCCTCGACATATTTTCTATCGCAACATTCTAGAATAATCATAACTTCAAAAAAATCTAACACATTAAAATCAGGACGTCTAACGAAAATACATTAATACACAACAAACAGGTACCTTATCTTTTGTAATGCTGTCCTTTGCTTCAGGTAAAAAAAAAATACCAACACAAAAGTCATGAGAATCCACCAACGCTACATTTCTTACGCATTTTTTCAACTATGATTCGCCCTCGTGAACGAAATTTATCAATTAATGAGAATTTTTAGACATTTTTACTTAATTTCATCAAGTCTCGTCAGATTTTTATAGGCAAATGAGACGAGACTTAATCAAAAATCAATTAACGGGGCCAGACAAGAGGATTTTCGGTGATCATGACTAGACTTAATTATTTATTTTTTGCTGAAAAAGGGGTTGAAGCTCATTGTTGACCTAGATTATTGTTCAATTTGCCAAAAAAATTATTTAGGTTTGTTTGAAAAAAATTGCAAAATATTTTCGTGTACTCAAAAATGTTGAAGAAACAGCGTCGAAAAAAAAATTAAAGTTTATTAAATTTTTACAATTATTTGTTTTGAAAAAGTTTTATGACACACAAAATTCTTTCGAAGGGTTTAATTTTAGTCTGTCTTTTGTTTTCCGAAAAACAATTTCGTTGTAACCTGCCTCAATATAATAAATTTCATCATTCCTTCATGATTATTGTGCAAATGAACCGAACAGGTAACGAAATATGTAAATAATAACTTGGGTTTCTCTTTTGCAATTAAAATTTTTATTTTTTGTCGAGATAATCAGAATTTTTCTTTTGTTTCGATATTTTTCGTACGAAAACCCTAAGTTGACTTTAAAATTGTATCTTAATGAGGTCATTAAGCAAGGCAGACACCTTTTAATTGTCTTTTTTTTTTCAATTTTCAGGTTGGTTTCAAGGGATTCGAAATCGATCCTGCCCATGTCAAGGATGAGGGAAGTTTCACTTGGAGCAACGGCGAGACTTATACAATCAAGCATGGGTCTGTCGTAATTGCTGCGATCACTTCCTGCACAAATACGAGCAATCCTTCGGTCATGTTGGGCGCTGGAATGTTGGCACAAAAGGCTGTTGCTGCCGGTTTGAGTGTCAAGCCGTACATTAAGACGTCGTTGTCGCCGGGATCGGGCGTTGTTACGTATTATTTGAGGTAATTTTGATTTTTTAAAGGCGATTTGAATTAAAAATGAATTCGTTGCCTTATTTTAAAATTAAAAAAAAAAATATATTGGGACAGAAAAAGATCCTAAAATTATCAAACTATGGAAAAATTCATCGATTTATAATATTTTGTACGGAATTTCAATTTTTTTACTAATTTTCCTAATAATTTTTTCGTCATTTTTCAATAAAAAATCAATTAAAAAATAATTTTAAAAAATTCACTGGATTTTTTTTAATTCAACTTTGTTACTTACTTTCACATGGAAATTTTTGAACAAAATATTATTTTTTAAGAAAAAAATTTAAAAATTCTCAATTTTTTTGACATTTTTTCCAAATTCGTTTTTAAAAATTATTTTATTCATAAAAATTTATTTGTCAAAAAATAACAAAATTAAAAAAAATCGGAACAAAACAAAAAATATTTTTAGATTTTTTTTTAATCAATAAAGATTTTTTATTTAAATTTTGTTGAATATTTAATTTATATTTTTTGTAGATTGTGAATTTTTAAATAATTTTTGATATTTTTTTATAAAATTCATTGAATTATTTTTTTTTAATTTTAGTTTTTTTAATAAAATAAAATAAAAATTTTAAATACCCCAAAAATCTATGATTTGGGTAAAATTTTTATTAATTTCAGAAAAGGCTTTACAGTTTCGTTTGAAGTTAATTTAAACGCAAAATTAATTTAAAAAAAATTTTTTTTACAGAGAATCCGGAGTCATTCCAGCCTTGGAAAAATTAGGCTTCAACGTCGTCGGCTACGGTTGCATGACTTGCATCGGTAATTCCGGTCCTCTCGAAGAAAATATCGCCAACACGATCGAAAAGAACAATCTCGTCTGCTGCGGTGTCCTTTCCGGCAATCGTAACTTCGAGGGACGCATTCATCCGAATACTCGTGCCAACTATTTGGCATCTCCCTTGCTCGTAATCGCCTATGCCATCGCTGGCACGGTCGATATTGACTTTGAAACGACACCCATTGGCCACAACAAAGCCGGCAATCCCGTTTTCTTGCGCGACATCTGGCCAACACGCCAAGAAATCCAAGCTGTCGAGCAAAAACACGTCATTCCAGCAATGTTCAAAGAGGTTTACGCCAAAATTGAGCAAGGCTCGCCCGCATGGCAGGGATTACAAGCGCCATCCGGCAAACTTTATCCTTGGGATGCCTCCTCGACGTACATCAAGCATCCGCCATTCTTTGAGAACATGACGCGCGAACTGCCAAAAGTGTCGTCGATCACCAATGCTCGTGCCTTGCTTTATTTGGGCGATTCCGTGACAACGGATCACATTTCGCCAGCTGGATCTATTGCGCGCAACAGTCCAGCTGCTCGTTACCTTGCCGAACGAGGACTCAAGCCACGCGATTTTAATTCCTATGGGTCACGACGTGGAAATGACGCGATCATGGCTCGTGGCACCTTCGCCAACATCCGACTTGTGAATAAATTGGCAAAGGCAGCGGGACCAAGGACAATGCATGTGCCATCGGGCGAGGAAATGGACGTTTTTGATTGCGCTGAAAGGTATCGCAGTGAAGGAACCGCTGTAATTGCTGTCGTTGGCAAGGAATATGGAAGTGGATCGTCTCGTAAGTCATTTAAAATTCGATTTGTAAAACAAGATTTTTTTTTCGGGAGCAAAATTTTTATTTTTCAAGATTTTTTCTATTTTTTAAATTAAAATTTTTATGATTTTTGGAAGAAATTTTAAAAAATCATAAGAATTTTCCAACTTTTTTTCATCAAAAAATTATTTTTTGTAATATTTTGATAAAAATTTTTAATAATTTTTTGAAAATTATAAATTCATTAAAATTATTTTTTTTATAATATTTTAAATAATTTTTTTTAATCAAATTAGGCGATTGGGCAGCCAAAGGTCCATATTTGTTGGGCATCCGTGCAGTAATCGCTGAATCTTATGAACGTATTCATCGTAGCAACTTGGTTGGCATGGGAGTAATTCCTCTTCAATTCTTGCCCGGACAAACTGCCGAAACCCTTGGAATTACAGGCAAGGAACAATTTAACATCAACATTCCCGATGTCTTGACGCCACATGCCAAAATTACTGTCAAGGTAAATTTTGATGAAATTTAAAAAAAATTTTCAAGTTTTTTATTTATTTTTTTTTTCGATTTTAGACCGATTCTGGCCTTGAATTCCAAACAATTTTGCGCTTCGACACGGAAGTCGACATAACTTACTTCAGAAACGGAGGAATTCTCAACTACATGATCCGCAAGATGATCCAGTAAATTTGTTGGAAAAAGAGTTTTGTTATCAAATTTGTTATATCCGGTTTTGGGAGAAATAAAATATTAAATTTTTAAATAAAAAATTATCTTTTTTAATTTTTATTAAGGCTGCTTCAAATGAAACTTAATTGTTTATCCGGTGTCCTATGTTAAATTGCAAAAACGCGTGGGGCAAAAAAATAAAAAGTTTAAAATTTCATCAAATATTTTGTTTTAAAAATCAATTTTCTTATCTAAAAATAATTTATTTTTTTAATTTCCAAATTTTTTTTCAAAAATTTAAATTTTTAAGAATTTTTGTATTGAAATTCGTATTTTAAATAACATAAATTTTTTTTTCGAAAAAAAAAAATTTTTCCGATGCCCCATTTTTTTTTAAAATTTTTACAAAAAAATGGGGCAAAATAAAAAAAAAGTTAAAAATTTGTCCAAAAATTATCGTTTTTTGTTGTATTTTAATAATTTTTCAAGACATTTTCAAAAAAATTTATAAAAAATTTCCAATTATTTTAATTTTTGTTTTGAAAATCATATTTTAACTTGAATTTGCTTCACTAAAAAAATTTTTCATAAAATTACTGAATTAAGAAAAATTACTGACAGTTATTTTTAAAGAGAATTTTAATTTTTCAATTTTTAACTTGATCTTAAATCAATTTTTAATTTGAAAGTTTCAAACAAGATTATTAAAAACAACAAAAATGTTGATCAACGATGAAAAATTGCTAAAATTTTGTCATTTTGTATGAAAATAAGTATTTCAAAACTTTTTTTTTAATTTTACCCCCTCCCCCATTTTGAAAAAAAGTTTTTGGGACAAAAAGTTCAAAAAAAAAAAATTGGAGCGGCCTAAATTACTAAATTTATTTTTAATAATTTTTTTAATTTTTGTCTTTAAATTTTTATGAAATTTTTTTTCTTTAATTTTCTTTAAAAAAATATTTTATTTTCAAAAATTTTGACAAAAAATAAATTTTAAAAATTTTTTTTATTTTTGATTTTCATTTGGAACGGCTTAAGTATTTTTTTGTTAATTTTTTTCCATCCTTTTCTTTAACGTCAAAATTTATTAGAAAAATCAGATTTTTTTTTTTAATTTTTGCCTTTTTTGTGATTTATTTTACCTTTTCTTTAAAATTAATGAATTAAAAAAATGTCATTAAATTCTTTTATATTTCAAATAAAAAAGTTTTAGTTTTTTTAAATTTTCCTACAAAACACTCAAACTGTGCCACCGTCACACACATTCCGCGCCTGTTTTGTATTCATTTACCGGCAAATCGAGGCCACAAGTACACGAGAGTATTTCAAGTGCATTGATAAGGGTTACTGACTGGCAGAAACACATGGTGCGCGCGCATCCCTTTCAACCACTACCAATCGATTACCTTCGAGATTCCCATTTTCTCGCACTTTTGACAAATTCCGCACGAAAATCAAGCAATCCGCCGGCAAAAATGTCAATTTCCGTGTGAGATTCATTCACCAAAGTCTGCCAATTGTGATAATCCTCGTTCTTTCCACGCCGTTCTCCGAAAATTATCGACTTTTTTACCACAACCGTGAAATTATTGACCAAGCAACGACACAGCCGAAGATAAAAATAGATCAAAAATGTTGTCTCGCAAGCCATCAAAAGTGCGCGGCAAAGAGGTTTTCGACTCAAAACGTCTCTCGGATTGCGAATTTTGCTTCAGTGAGCCCGGAGAAACGACAAAAATCCTCTCGGCCAATCGGGCGATTCTTTCGCTGGTGAGTCAAGTGTTCGAGACGATGTTTTTCGGAAGTTTGCCCGAAAGCACAAGTAAACCCGTAAAAATTGAAGACATCGATTACGATACGTTCAAAACTTTCCTGCAGTACATTTACACGCGCGAACTGGATTTGGAGTCAATTGACGATGCCATCAAACTTTTCTATGCTGCCCGGAAGTACGACGTGATGGATGTCGAGGACACGTGCGAAGCTTATCTCTACACGAAAATCGAGCCAGGGAACGTCTGCCAAATTTTCGAGTTTGGAAAACTCTTCGAAAAACCCGAATTACGGGAAATTTGTTTGACCGTTATTCGCGCGAAAACGAACGAAGTCTTTGCTTCGGCGGGATTTCTCGAAGCCGATTTGGGCACTGTGATAACGATTTTCGAGCAAGATGAACTTTTCATAAATTCCGAGCTGGAACTCTTTGAAGCGCTCAACTCGTACGCCACGAAAAATAATTTGCTGCCCAGATCCGAGGAGGAACGCAAAAAACTCTCGTCTTCGTCTTCCAAAGAATCTTTCGATGGTGGTGCCGTCGTCGCCGTTTCAACGAACAAAAAGTCAATTCCCGATCCACCGACAATTTATGATGCCGTACGAAAAATCCGCTTCCTCACAATTTCCGGTACGGACTTTGCGGGCGAGCCAATGCGATCGGAATTGCTGTCACAACAGGAAAAATTGGCGATTTTGAGCAATTTGGTCGCTTCGACATCAGCTTACTATCAAATGCCGGAGGGATTTACGCAGGACACGAGTGTCAGGGGAGATCGCATGGTTTTGTGTAAACTGAGAAAATTGCAGACAAATTATCCGAATGCACGGTTTTGTTGTCCGCACGACGGAAATGAGTCGAAAAGTTCAATTGATTATATCCTGTTTAGTTGCACGCAGTTCTCGAGTGGCCGGCAAAAGATGATCAACTGTTTCAAGGAAGACGGAGTGAGTGAAAATTTGAATCATGTGTTGGAAAAGAATAAACCAGCTAGTTTGAGGGCACTTTGCAAGTATATTAAGCAACATGAGCTGGATATAAAGTATTTGAAGGACTACTAACGGACAAGGACGGCCGAAGAAAGGCACCGAGCACTTTTTGTCAGAGCAATTTCGAAGAGTTAATCAACGAATGTGATTGAAAATTAATTTTTATCCGAATTTTATCTCCTTGAATTTTTCTGAGAATTTAATTTTTTTAACAGAAAAATTTAAATTTTCGCTGAAAACAAATTTTTAGTGTAATTTCGATAATTTTACATAAAAACGTAAAATTGAGCCAAAAATTAAAATTTTAAAAGCCTCACTTCATTTAAAAGTCACTCCAAATTAACTCAAAAAAATTAAAATTGTTCAAATTGTGTCCAAAATGATCGCTTTTCAACAGTTTTTACCAAATATCGGCAACAAACATTTTTTTCAATATTTTTTTTTACAAAAATAAATTAAAATGACTTCTTTTTTACAGTATAATTTTAACTTAAAAGAGAATTTTAAAAAAAATTTAGGTCGTTTTCAATAAAACTAAAAATTTCTGAAACAAAATGCAAGTAAAATATTGAAAAATAAAAAAACTTTTTATATGTTTTTCTAAAAATAATTTTTTCATTAAAATTTTTTAGAATCATAAGAAAAATACAGATTTTTTGTTCAATTTTTCTCAATAAAAGGTACAAAAATAATAAAATAATTATGATTTTTATAGTAAAAGTTCAAACTTTGCGAAATAAAAATTTAGTGCCCGAACAATCAGAACAAAAACAAAAAAAATAATTTTAAATTTGAATTTTTTTTATCCGTTTTTGAATAAAAAACTTTAAGACTTTTTTTTTGTAAATATTTAAAAATTAGGTTTTAAATTTTTTATTAATTAGAAAAATCACCTAATTTTTTTTTTTTTAATTTAACTTCTTTAAATATTTTAAAATGAGACAAATTGAGTTTTATTTGGAGTGGCATAGATAAATTAACATAAAAAAATTGAGTAAATAGATTTTTAAGCTCAAGTTCATGATTGAAATATATTCAAAATCGTTAAAAAATGGTCTTATTTTAATAGAAATATTAAGGTTTTCGTATAAATACTTATAGAAAAATCAAAAGTACCCTAAAATTTTTTAATTTTAAAATATTTAACTATTTTGGAGCAGCAGATTGGAAAAATGACAAAAAAATTTTTTTCAGTAAAACTTAAAAAATTTCATTAAAAGTTAAATTCTTAGAAAAATTCATCCTCAAGGGTTGTTAGCACAAGAAAAAATTAATTGAATGTACTGCACAGAAACACAACCACGAATTAAATTACAAAAGAAAAAAATTTGTTTTCTTCTCTTATTTTTTATTGTTGAAAAGGTTTTTAGTTTCGTATCCACGCGCGTTGTTCCTGCAGCTTAGGCCTTGACGGCGAATTTGCGTTGTGGATAGACGGAACGTTTTCGCTGCTCCTTAAGAGTAATGCGTTTGGCGTCTTGTGGGCTCAAGGCTTTGCGCATCGCACGGGTCTTCTTTTGTCTAAGATCCAAGGGGCGGAATTTCTTGCCTTTGTACAATTTGCGCAAATTCTCCTTTGTCTTCTGGTTCATGACAATGTAGCAGCGGGCAATGGATTTACGGACAACGCGACTAAAAAATTAAATTAAAAAAAAACATAAAATTCGCTGTCAATAAAAATTTTGAGGTTAACTACTTACATCTTGGAGAGCTTTGATGGAGCTCCGCCAGTCACTTTTGCAACACGAAGATTCAACAACTCAGTTTTGAGTTCTTCGAGCTGCTTAGTGAGCTCTTTCTTGTCCTTTTGTCGCAATTCTGAGCACTTTACTTTACCCTGCAACGAAAAAATTGAAAAAAATATTAGCACACTGTCGTCTATACGCAAAGTCAACGTGGTAATTTAATTCGCGGAAATGTCGCTGAATTCCACATTCGAGGGGGAAATTTCACTTTTGGACAAATCTTCGGCGGTTTAATGCACTTTTAACACACAATTCCGCGAGGAATCCGCGAAAATTCCACGAAAATATTGGAAAAATTAAAAATCGAGCACGCACCATGTTTGACAATTTGATTGAAAAGACAGACCCACGTCAAATTTCCAACGTCCTTGACAATCGGCAGCGAAATGTGACCTGGGCTTTGTGATTTTTTCGATTGCCGAGTGGGACACATGCGCTGTGTAGGTGATACGTGTCGTACAGAAGCATCGTCTCGGCCATTTCAACAGTGGAACGCACATGGTCCACATCTGTAGCAAATATTTTCCGCAATTTTACTGAAAAATAGGAAAAGTTTAAGCATAAAAAGCGTCAAAAACTGAGGAAAAATGTTCGTTTTATACGAAACACCTGCCGGATATGCAATTTTCAAGGTAATTCTAGCGAAATTTGAACTTTCATACCGGGACACCATGTGCTCACACGCATTGTTTATCTCCATTGCAGTTGCTGGACGAGAAAAAAATCAAGCCATCTTCCGTGGACAATCTTTTCTTGGAGTTTGAGACACCGGAAGCCGCTAATAAAATGTAAGTTTCCCCAAAATAACTGAAAAACACGTGAAATCGACTCTCGTTCCTTCTGCAAATTGAAGCCCACGTTTGTAGAATTTTAAAATTGAGTCGTAAAAAACATAAAATCATTAAAAGAGCTTCACTCTGTATCACAAAAGCCACAGTGATGACAGATTTTGCTTTTAAGAACACTTGTCCATCCAGTTTTTTCGATTTTTTTCATGCACAACCAAACTAACCTCTTCCCAAATTCTCGTTTCTAGCGTCAAATTGAAGCATTTTGAGAAATTCAGTGACACAACGGAAGCTTTGGCAGCTGCATGTGCCGCTGTCGAGGGCAAAGTCTCAAAACCACTGAAAAAAACGCTCAAAAAACTCGTGCAAGAAGATGTCCAAAGTCAGTTGTGTGTCGCTGATGCGAAACTTGGCAATGCCATCAAGGACAAACTTGCGCTGCAATGCGTCTCGAATACCGCCGTCATGGAATTGATGCGGTGCATTCGTACGCAGTCGGAAAGTTTACTCGCGGGACTACCAAAGAAAGAAATGACCGCAATGGCACTCGGTTTGGCGCATTCTCTGTCGCGGTACAAGTTGAAGTTCTCTCCTGACAAGATTGATACGATGATCGTGCAAGCCCAGTGTCTTTTGGATGACTTGGATAAGGAGTTGAACAATTATATCATGAGGGCACGTGAATGGTAAGAGATATTTTTTTGATTTAAAGGTCGCTTAAATTTTTTTTTCGAATTCTATCATCCTTAATTTGAAAAATCAGAAATTTAATGGAAGAAAAAAAATTTTTAGAATTTTTTTAGATTTTTTTTTTCAAATTTTCAATTTTGGACAGTTTTTTAATTAAAATTTTTTTTCACAAAATACTTTTTTAATTTTTTTACTTTTTAATATTTTCTAAAATTTAATTTTTTTACATTCTAAATTAAATTTTTAATCAGAAAATCTCAAGAAAAATACCTAAAAATTAAAATTCGGCTTGGATTAAAAATTATTTTAATCCAGAAACTTTTTATTTTTTTTTATTTGTCTGCAAAAAAAAATAAAATATAAAAAAAATTATCTATTTTCTAAAAATAATAATTTTCTGAAATTTTTTATCTAAAAAAATCTATTTTCTCTTGTTTAAAATTTTTAAAATTTTATTTTTTGGACAAAAAATTCGAATTAAATTTTGAGCGGCCTGAACCATAAGAAAAAATTATTTTTTTGTCTTATGAAGCACATTAAGTGATGACAACCCCATAATATTAATAACTTGTGACAAATGATGATCATATAGTTATACTTTCTGACAACCTCTTGTCTGATAATGTGCGCCCTTTTAAAAATTTGAACTTTTTTTACACAATTCTCATAAAAGTTTGCATTTTTTTGCAATAATATAGGTACGGCTGGCATTTTCCAGAGTTGGGAAAAATTATCACCGATAACATTGCCTTCGTGAAAACCATAAAAACCGTGGGAACACGTGATAATATGGTGAGTGCCGATTTGTCGGAGATCTTGCCCGAAGATTTGGAGGAACGCGTCAAGGAAGCTGCCGAAATTTCGATGGGAACAGAAATTTCTGATGAAGATATTACCAATATTAAGCATTTGTGCGACGAAATCTTGTCAATCAATGAGTACAGAATCCACTTGTCGGATTATTTGAAGACGAGAATGGTCGCGATGGCACCAAATTTGACAATTTTGGTCGGAGAAACGGTGGGAGCGAGATTAATTGCTCATGCCGGTTCGTTGGTCAACTTGGCAAAACATCCCGCTTCAACTTTGCAAATTTTGGGTGAGTTTGATTTTTGTAAAAAAAAATTTCAGGCGAGTAAATTTTGATTATTTGATTTTTTATCGCATCAGTTTAAGATAATTTTTTTTTTAATTTTTTCAAACAATTTTTTTAAGTTAAAAAAAACTAAATTTTTTAAATTATTTTTTTAAGTTTTTTTAGAAATTTTATAGAAAAAAAATTTAATGGTCACGTGACTTAAAAAAATTTAAAAAATAAAAATGTCTCATATTAAGATTTAATATAAACTTTAATTTTTTTACATTTTTTATCAAAAAATTCTAGGAAAAATGTCAAAAAATTTCAAATTTTTTATATAATTTAATTTTTTACCCCACAATTTTTCATTAAAATTGAAGAAAGTCAAATAATTAAATTTTTTCGCCTTACTTTTTTATTTCAATTGATGATTTACAAGAAGGTTTCGCAAAAATAATTCAGATGAATGACAGTGATTTCATTTCTTGGCTGTCTGACAATTTTTTTATTATCAAAAAATTATTATTTGTATTTCAAAACACTAATTTTGTAATTTTTTCGCATTACAGGTGCTGAAAAGGCTCTTTTCCGTGCATTGAAGACCAAAAAGGACACTCCCAAATACGGTCTCATCTACCACGCTGGCTTAGTTGGACAAGCAAGTACCAAGAACAAGGGAAAAATCTCCAGATCGTTAGCTGCAAAGGCCTCATTAGCCACAAGAGTAAGTTGAAAATTAATTTTTAATTAAATTTAGATGAGAGTCGATCAGGGATAATGCAGGATTTCCACCTGCATTCTCCAAATAAGTGCTCTCAGAGCAATTTTTGTCTTTTAAAATACTTACAAATGGATTTTGACCGTTTGTGAATACCTGTCAAGGCGAACAAAAATTATTTCTTCTCTAAAAAAAATTTTTTTCTATCTTTAAAAAAAATTTTCTAACAAAATTTCTTAATTTTTCCAGGTTGACGCATTTGGCGAAGATGCCACCTTCGAATTGGGCACCGAGCATCGTGCTCGTCTCGAAACTCGTCTTCGCATGTTGGAAGAAGGTAACTTGAAGAAAATCTCCGGCACCGGCAAAGCCAAGGCCAAGTTCGAAAAATACCACGGCAAGAGCGAAGTGAAGCAATATCCAGTGGCAGCCGATAACACGTTGCCTGTTGGCAAGAAACGCAAACGTGACGACGACGAAGAAGCGGAAGAAAAACCCGAAGTCAAACAAGAAAGCGAGGAGAGCGACGAACAGCCCAAAAAGAAGAAAAAGAACAAGAAAAACAAGGGCGGCGACGAAAGTGTCTTGGACGAATCGGTGACAGTGAAGCAGGAAGAGGAAACCGAACCAACTTCCTCGAAGAAAAAGAAAAAGAAGAACCGCGATTCCGAAGCGGCGGAAACCAGTACAGTACAAGACACAACGATGGAAGTCGACGACACAGTGCCAAAATCCGAGAAAAAGAAGAAGAAAAAGAAAAATAAGGAAAAGGAGGAAAGTGATGACTAAAAAAAAAAATACCAACTTTGACCACCTTGTTTTAATTTTCTTCCTAAGTTTCGTAGCAATATAAGTTGTTTTTAAGGACAAAAACTTGTATTTTTTAAATTTTACAAGACAAAAACACACACAGATTACTTTAACAATAATAAAAATTTTATTTTGTTTAATATTACAAAAAAAAAAATAGTATTTTATTTATTTTGCTATTGTCTTTGAAACTAACCCGGAATATAAAATCTACAAGAAACCAGTCTGAAAAGCACTTGAACTTATGGACGTTTTGTACATTTTGAGTGCAATTTTTTGAGAAAAATATTTTTTTTGTTTTGAAATACTAATTTTTTTGCTGAAATTCCAATATCTTTTAAAAGAAGTTTTTCAAAATTTCAAATCAAAGTTTTAAATTTTTTTTTTAATATTCGATTCCCAAAAACTTTTTTTCAAAATGGGGGGGGGGGGGCAAAAAAATAAAAAAAAAATTTTTTTAAAGCAAATACTTTAAATTTAGATGTTTGCAAAATATTTTATTATTTTTTCGTAAAAAAAAATAATCAAAAAATTTTAAAAAAGAAATCTATTATTCAAAATTATTTTTAGAAGAAAATTCATGAATAATTATTTGCACAATTTTTTTTTATTTCGTTTTTAATTTTTTTTTTTTTTATTTTTTATTAAAAATTTTAAATTATTTTTTGAAAAATTTTTGATAAAAATAAAAGACCAAAAAAAATTTTGAATCTCAAAATTTCTTTAAAATTGGATAATTTTTTTTGGGAAAAAACATTTTTTTTTATTATATTAATAATTAATTAAAATCCTTTTCGTAAAAAAATGGTCAACAAATTTTTAAAAAGAAATCTATTATTCAAAATTATTTTTATAAAAATTTTAATTTTTGTACTTTTTTTTATTTTATTTTTTTATACCTATTTGAAGCGGTCTAAAGCCATATTTTTATTTAATTCCCTCAAAAAATTGCACTCGTTTTGAAATATGGCTTAATTAATACACCTTCGTTTCATATTTTATGGCTTACTGTTGCTCAAAGATCGATATCTATATTAAAAGTATATGAAAATATTTACATGAACTTATCATTGTAACGAAAGTTTAGAACTTATTGATAGCTTTCAACAGGTAAGACACGATTATTACACAATA
This sequence comes from Culicoides brevitarsis, assembly GCF_036172545.1. Lineage (NCBI taxonomy): Eukaryota > Metazoa > Arthropoda > Insecta > Diptera > Ceratopogonidae > Culicoides > Culicoides brevitarsis. The sequence continues at coordinate 18,609,443 of NC_087087.1, read as the reverse complement.
AATTGATAAGAATTCGACTTTTTCTTTGTTTAGACAATTTTTAGACTGAAAACCATCGACAAAAATTGTTCGTAGTGAATGGTGATGACTCCATCTTGGTCCGTATCGTATTGACGAAAAGAGTTTGTCAGGGTCTAAAAAGAAAATTCATCAAAATTTTTTCATAAATTGCTATTTTTTAATAATTTTTCGTAAATTGCTATTTTTAAGGCTAAATTGATTAAATTATCTGACTTTTTGCCACTAAAATGTAATTTAATTTTCTAAAATAAAAATTTTGTTAAAAATTTAAATTTGGTCACGTGACTAAAAAAAAGTCATTTGAAATTTAATTTTTAGTAAAATAAATTCAGACCATTTTTTGAGCTTTTTTTAATATAAAATTCATGTAAAATTAATCAATTTATGTAAAATTGTAAAATTGAAGATTTTCCAATCAAAAAATGTAAAAAAAAATTTTGAATAATTATTTTTAATTTTTTCCCTAATTTTTTTCGTCAAAATCGTAGTAGATGTGACAAAAAGTCAAATAATTTAAAATTTAACCGCTAAAAAACATTTCTTACGTATAAAATGATGCAGCATTGAATAAAATCATCAAACAAAATTGTTCCATTGCCATGACGATCAAATTTGCGAATGAGCAAGTGGATGAGATTATCCGAAAGTCGATATCCGAACGAGGTAAGAGCTGTTTTCAATTCATTCTGGTCAATATTTCCAGAATTATCGGTATCGAAGGACCGGAAACAATTTTGCCAATCAGTGACATACTTCCACAAAGCACCAAAATCCTGAAAACTAACCGTTCCACGATTCTCACGATCGAACATTCCAATCATTAAACGAACTAAAACACGAGAAAAAAATAAAATTATCAGTAACGGCCATTCAACTTTTCAAAATTCGATGACGAATCTATGACGCAATATTTATGATTGATGATTCACGAGTCTCGAATTTACCTGTTTCTGGATTGAAAGGCGACCATGTGCCATTCGAGAGGGCTTGTTGGAGCTCATCGGCGGAAATGTGTCCACTGCGGTCCTTGTCGACTCTGAAAATTTCAAGAAAAATAATTTTTTTATCATTTTTTGTGGCACGAAAAATCAATTGAATGCAAAATAAAATTAAACAAGAAACATTTTCAAGGTCAAACATTCCGAAAATCCATGTAGAGACAAGAAACATAAGGTAATTTATGATAAACAATTTCGTCATTGATTGATTTATTTCCTCGAAAACTTGACATTGAAATTTCATCAAATTTGCTTACCTTTGGAAAACATCCCACAAAAATTGCTGGTTTGGCATCGATGAGGAATACGACATTTTTCTACTTTTTTTTTTGCAACGAAAACGACTAACAACTGGAAAAAACTGGCTCTACAGAAAAATAAATAAATTTTTGAGACAAGTTAATTTTCAACTTGATTCAGCTGATGATCGAAATACTCACGAAATTCGACTGTCACTCCATTCCGTTTGTTTTTATTTATAAAATTCACGTGTGCTGAAGTTCAACAATTAAAAAAATGTCACGAATTGCTGCAGATCTTGGCGACAGCGATGTAACTCCTGGCTTCTGTCCAAATTGCGGATCAATATTTCCCCAATTGAGACAAAGTGGCAACGTTATTTGTTACACTTGCAAAAACGAGTTCCGACCAGAAGGTAATTTATTTTGTTTTTGTGGCAATTTGCAATAAAGTTGATGTTTTTTTTAGTTTTTGGAACAAATGAATGTGAATATACGTTGCATTTTAATACGTACCATCCACCGAAGGAGAAGGATCTGGTAGCACTGAAGAAGGATCAGGATGAAGATGAAGGACCAATTGTCGAACGGAAATGCCCTCAATGTGGAAACACGAAGATGTCGTATGCCACTCTCCAGCTGAGGTCTGCCGATGAAGGTCAGACGGTGTTTTTTACGTGTACCAAGTGCAAGTAAGTCGTTTTCTTAAAAATTTTAATTAAAAATTAAATTTAAATAATTATTAAAATTTAATTTATTTAATAAATTATTGAAAATTAAATTTAAACTGATTTGATTTAAATTTATTTTATTTAGGCGATTAAATTTTTTTTTTAATTTTTTGATTTTTTGTCCCACGAGGTCAAAAATATTTAATTTTTTAATTTAATTTTTATTTTTTCCTCTGATTTTTTTTCCCTAAATTGATATATTAAATTTTATTATTAAAATTATTTATTAAAATTATTTTATTTAAAATAATTTTATCAATTAAACTGATCCAAAATTTTGAAAAAAAAATTAATGAAATATTATATTTTTCGGATTTTTTTAATTTTAATATTCGCCCAAAAAATTTTTTTTTAATTATTTTTTTCAATTTATTTCCCTATTTTTACTTTTTTTATGAAATTTTAATATTTTAAAGCTTCGGAGCATTCTAAATAATTAAATAAATTAATTAAAATTAAAATAATTAATTTTTATTTTATTAAAATTTAATTAATTAATGATTTTAATTATAAAATAAATAAATTTAATTCTTTTTTTTTATTTTTTTTTTCAGGTATAAAGAAACAGAAAATTCATAAATAAAACAAAATTTGTATTTGAAAAAAACTTACCTGTAATCAATTGTTCACCCTGATTTTTTTGACCGGCTGCGATTCCGATTGTCATTCTGTGTGTTTTTTTCGATTCAGACGGATTGGTAGACGCTTGTGACATTGAATTCCGTAAAAAAATAAATAATTATAAATTGTCTTGGAAAATTGTGTGTTAAACTGAGAAAAAAGCAGGAAAATGTCGAAACGATCCTCGGACCGCAATGAAAAGAGTGAAGATACGCCGCCAATGTCGCGTCTTTTTGTGATTTGTGGCAAAAATCACACCGAAGAGGAATTTCAAGAGGCGTTCGGTCCTTATGGAAATGTCGAAGAGATTTATATGGTAAGAAAAAATTGGTTTTTTATGGTGTTTTTGGTGAAAAATTAACAGGAAAAATTATTTTAAAGGTTAAGGATAGAGCAACGGGCGAGCGCAAAGGCGTCTGTTATGTGAAATTCAGCAAAACGAGTGAAGCGGCGAAAGCGTTAGAGGCTTTAAATGGGAAATCCATCGGAGCGGAGGGCCGTTCGATCAAAGTTGTCGTTGCGTCGAGCCGTGACAAGGGTAACAAACGGTATGCCGACGAGGAAGAACGTTATCTGAGACTTTTTGTAATAATCCCGAAAGAAATGACGGAAGACCAATTACGCGACGAGTTCCAACAGTACGGAAACGTAACAGACATTACTATCCTGCATAGTAAAAATACGAAAGATGGCAAGTGCTTTGCCTACATAAAATTTAAAAAGTTCTCGGACACGGCGAACGCCATCGAGAATTGCGACCCGAAATACAAAGCGGTGTTTGCGGAACCGAAACCCTCGAAAAATGACAATAACACCAACAACATGAATACCATGTCGTCCTACATGAATTCCTACTCGGACATGATGCCCCTGGGACGCTCTGGCGGCGGCGGAGGACCACTTTACGACAGAGACCGTGACACGCGACGCATGTCCGATGATTTACCGCACTTTGGAATGTCCGCCATGCCTGCGATGCAGCAAGAGACGACCCTGAACGTCATTTGCTCGCCCCAGTTGACGCAAGACCAGTTATGGCGACTTTTTGACATCATACCGGGACTTGACTATTGTCGGCTGCACGACGACATGGGACGCTCCAATACCGCAACTGTCGTCTACACGAGCTACCAAGCCGCCAAGTATGCCAAGGAGAAGCTGCATGGCTTCGAGTACCCGCTCGGCGAACGACTGATTGTCAAGTTGCAGGAATCGGGGCACGGGAGCATGATGTCGGGCGGCGCCGATCTCTTCAGTTTCGATACGCCCGGCGGCGTCGGCGGAAGACGCAGCGATCCCAATGATATTCCCTGCACCACACCCTTGCCTCCGATCAAGCCGATGGCAGCGATGTCGGCTCCGTGCCGAAAACGACTCTTCATTGTGTGCACAAATGGACCCTTGCCCGCGAACATTCTCAAAAATGCATTTTGCCGCTTTGGCGATCTGATCGAGGTTTTTCTGCTGCCCGGCAAGAATTGCGGATATGCCTTGTTTGCGAACGAGACGTCGGCCGAGGACTGCATGGCAACGTTGCATGGCGCCGAACTCGCTGGCGTGCGACTCAAAGCGATGGAAGCCGACGAACCGAATCAGGGAGGCCGAAAACGCCTTCGGCAAGACGACAACTAGAAAGACCGAGGACGCAATTTATTTATTTATTCGCTGAAACACACAAACTCACACACTTAAACACAAACACACAAACACGCAAGAACAAACTCCAATCATTTTAACTATTTTCATTACATTTAATTAATGTATAAACACACTTGTAGCAAGGAAACTACTTAGGAACTTGTCGCTCATACTCTTATTAATGACCGAATCTGCTATGGGTGAGACATTTTAAAGAAAGAAATACAAAATAACCATTTTATTGCTTTAAATGTGGACAAAAAAGACAATTTTCTTTCTACAAAAATTAAAAGTCAGACAAAAAAACTCGGACTGAAGCACAAAAAAGGACATGTGACTTCAATCTGACATCTGAAAATTCATTTTTCACAAAGTCTTAGAAATCTCATTTTAAAAAATCCAAAGGTAAGTTTCCTTTTAATCAAATTTTCAGTATTGCTAAACAAAAAGCCTGAATAAAGAGAAAATTTTATGTAAGAAAATAATTATTTTTGATCCGTGGCTTCATTTTTTTCCCAAAGTAGGCTACGTTAACGTCAATCATCGTGCAGACAAAACAGGAAACAGTCACCGATTTGTAACACAAACACAGTTACCGGTCAAGATTTCCCCGAATGTGTACCAAACAAAAATTTCATAACACTTTATTATTAATTTTGACATGCAACAATCAATATGTACCTACGTGGAAACATTTTTCTCCTAATTACTAGTCGGTAAGGTAAAAAAAAGAGAAAGAGAGTCCTTTGCGCACTACAGGCGAGTGTGTAACCATGTTATTTTTTGTAGTTATTATTATTTTTCCATATTGTATTTCATTTTTCAAAAAGGGACATTACGAAAGGGTTTTTAAATGGGGTTTGAGGTTTTTGTTTGTCTGTCCGTCTCTTAGAAACGGAAATTTTATAAATATTCTGATTGAAAGTTTTGTCATTTTGTAAAAAAATGATAATTTTCATGGTCGGTTTTTTCAGTAAAACATTTCAGTTTTCAACAATATTTTTCAGTTAAAAAAATCTAAAAGTTTTAATTGAAAACTAATGATTTTTTGACCGGCTTTTGAAATCAACTTAATTGTGACTTTTTTTTACTGCATTCATTTCCTACTCTAAAAATTAAAAAAACATGGATCATTTGTTTTTATTTAATTTTAAATTTTAAAAAATCTGTTAAAAATGTTAAGCATACTATATGATATATCACTGACGGATTGTTATCGCATTAGAAAGTCCTACCAAGTGTTGAATTTGAAAACTCTATTCTAATGGAAAACCTTTAATTGAATTTTTCTGTGCTAACTTTAGTAACGATGGTGTCAATGGAGTCTTGCCGATAAAACTATTTACATGGATGAGCATCTTACACGTAAAACAATCTCTTTAAAAAAAAACTAAAGCAAAACGTTTTTCGACACATATGGACCAAAAATGGTAATATACCTATGTATTAAAATGACATGAAGAGCAATTCAACATTATTAGTGTTGAAACATCAAGCAAATCGTGAAATTAGTAGCCGAGACCAAAATACTCATGAATTCGGAGATGACGTATTAGTTTCATCAGGTAAAAGGTACTCCACGCTATGGATAGCAGTACTGTTGGCCTGCCACAATCCACTTTGTTAAGCAGAAATAATTTTTTGATACGGAAAGCAAGGCTAAAATTCGTTTTTCGCGAAGATCATATTATTAAAAAAGAAATTCTTACTTTCTCCAGGTCTCGTGGAGAGAAAGCCTCTTCGGCTTTGTTTTTTTGATTAATTTTCAAAAATCACTTTTAAAAGGTATTAGCTGACAAACGATATAATGATTTTGCCTAACCAACAAATACAACCGAGCACAAACGGATAATGAGTTACCACAAAACCGCCACAACACGCCAATAAAAGGATGAAACAGTTTAATGTGCAATCCAAAAATATTTTTCCACTGCTTTGAATTTAACACAATTGGTAAAAAAATTAGGAACAATACTTTTTTCGATAAATTAAATTTAAACTTTTATTCATTGTTTGTTTGTTTGTTTGTTTTTTTTTTCATTAATTTTAAGCAACAAATTTAGGTAAAAGATCAGATTAAATATAAGAAATTTTTTTATTTTTTTTTTTTTTCAAAACTAACTGACATCTTTTGGAATTTCGCATACGAAAATATTTTTTTTTACATTTAGATTATTCATTAAAAATTTTACAAAAAGCGCTCACATTCCCTTCCTACCATGAATTTCTATTGTTATTTTTACTAGAATGCGACAGTATGCCAGAATGCCACACGATCAACGTAGAAAGCTATTATAATATTAACATATAAATGGTCATCATCATAAAATATTATATTTTCTACAACATAGACTTGCACGAACAATGTGCTAGAGAGCCTTTTGTAAGTCCATTTGCTCAGTTTTTTGTTGTTGTTGTTGTTCCTTCGTGCACATAGGTACCTTTCGTCGTCGCCGTCATCGTACTACTCTAATGTTGGCGTCCAGTGCAAACACATTTATTGAGTTGTCCAATAAAATGATAGTCAACGTTTAAGTTCAATATTAGTTTTTCTCCGACTTTGGTTTGAAACTGTTGTCGGGATAGTATTTTCGGTTGTTTTTCTATTTTTATACCGTCTACTTGATACGTAGATATTAGTTGTGATTTTTTTGGGCGAATTTTTGTAAACAGACGAGAAAATGGAAGGCGGCTTAAGTGCCTTTTATTGTCTTTACCTTTTCTTGCTAATGGAGATGTCTGGTATAATGGGACAAAATGTGAGTTTTTTTTTTGTTCGGGAATTTTCTAGAATAACATAAAATATTTAAAAAAAGGCAAAACCATCGTTTAAAGCGGAAGCTCCCAATATCCTCTGTAGTACCTCAAGTGCATTGCCAACAGTTTTCAGCATCAAGTGAGTTTTTTTCTTCACATAGTAAAAAATCTACGTCTCATCGAGTCGTGAAAAATTTGAGGAAAAATTAAAATTTTTGGTTTTTTGAAGCACTAGAAGGTTCGGGAATGTGTATTTTTATACTAATCCTGCTGAAAAAAAAATTCGAAAAAATTCACCCAATCTTTAATTTTAGGCAATTTTGTGGTTTTTGATGTTTTTGAAAAATCGTAGAATTTTTTGTTTTTGAAAAATAATTTCAAGAATCCCAAAATTACTCGAAAATCGAAGGTTGAATGATTTTTTTTAAATTTATTTTTTGCCTCAATTGAATCAATTTTTATTATGAAACTAATTCAAATCCTTCGCGAAAGCTAAAAAATTTGATTTTCCACGACTTGCACCGCGAAACGTAAATTTTTTACTGTGACCTCGAGTAATTTCTATTCCACACATTGTTAACATTGTTGAATAATTTAGTCCTGAATGCATATGGATGCATTCTCACATTCACTACTAATTCCCTTTTTTCTATTTCTGCCTTCATTAAAAATGCATTTCAAGCTTGGTTCCCGCCACGTCAGACTTAAAGCTGAAATATCACATCAAAATCAGCTACGAATATTCGATGCCGACCAAAACGCAGCACCATTCGCTCTCATTATGGCGCACAATCAGGACCTTAGAACAGCAATTGAACGCTCAAAGGACAATGATTGATGCACAAAACAAAATCGATATTGCAACGGCCAGTGTAAGTGAAATTATTTTTTTTTTTACGGAGAAAAGCCTTTCGTGCGGCAATACACAACAATAAATTTCGTTGCACACAATATGAAATATTTAATTGAATGGAGAGAATTCCAAGGATTATTTTCATGTGAATCTCTTTGTTGCCGTTCCAGCTGACACCTGGAGTAATTTATATGTTTGACATAGAAGCTGAAGGCATGGATGGCACGAAGAGTGATGTCGAAAGATTTGTCTTGGACTACAAAGATGGTACTTTGTATCGCATGTGTCGAGATGAGGGAACGACAATTGCTCCGGCAGCTCCGACACCAATGGCAAGTGAGAATAGTAGTAACATGACAACGCAAAGCATGGCACCTGTCGTGACGACATTAGCACCTCAAGTGACGTCGGGAATGCCAACGGATGTCGTTAATGAGATTAATTCGAGTGATGCCAATAATGAAAATGTGAGTTTTTTAAATTTTTATTCATCTAAAGCTCCAAAAAAATTTCAAAAAATAGGAATTTTAAAATTTAATTCAAAATTTTGGTTTTGCATTCTTTTATGAATATAAGGGCAAACAAAAAATTACTCAAACTAAAATTTGAAAAACTTGGTTTTTCACTCGTTTTTGGAAAATTTCATTTTTTTTTATTTAATACGATATTTAAATTTGTTTTATTTTAAGAAGATTTGGTTTATGTCAAAAAATCAATTAAAAACAATTTTAATTATTTAGACTTTTTGATTAACTTTTTTACTATTTTTTTAATATTTTTAAAATATTTTAAACCTAAAATTCAATTCAAAAAATTTAATAATTTTTTTTCTTGAAAAATAACAATCGAAGAATTTCTGAAGATTGAAAAAAAATTGACTTAAACTTAAACTTAAAAATTGAGGAAATAAATTAATTATAAAACTTAAGATTAGTGGATTAATTTTAAATTTTCAAAATATTTTGACTGCAGATTAAGTTCAAGAATAAGTCCAAAATCAATTCGACTTTGATTTTTCGAACATATTTGAGATTTTTTTTTGATTTTTAAATATATTTCGCAAATTAAGATTTATTGACTTGATTTGACTTAAAATATTTATTTTTGCACTGGAGGTTACTTAAGTCAAAATAGTTTTTAATTAATTTTTTCATCCCTTTTTTTATTTAGAGAAAAATTGTTTTCAGAAAATCTATTTATGTTAAATTTAACATTTCATTACAAATATTTTTCATAATCGAAAATTCGTTCTCGAAAATTGATTTTTTAATTTCCAAACAAAAAATATGCTATTTTTAATGAAATTTCTACTTTTTTGAATTTTTTGTTTCTAAGGTAAGTTTAAAAATCATATTTTAACATTTTTATTTAAAATTTTTTTGGTATCAATTTCAGTTAACGGAGGAGATATCAACAATTTCCCTCTCTGGTCCAAGTAAAATTTATGCTCACGTGCCTCTCGTTGTTCGAGCTTTTCCCAAATTCATCGGAAATATTAACGAATATTACGTGAGTTTTTTTTTAATTTTCTTATTTTTAAACTTTAAAAATATATTTTTTAGATTGAATGGAAAGTCAATGATCTCCCGCCCGAAATCCGAAACATTCTCGCCATCAAAGGTTCTCTTCTCACAATTCCTCCGTATTCTTTGTTTCCCGGGAAAACTTACACCATCGAAGCCAACTTAATGGACGCTTCAAATTCGGAATCTGTTGCATCCGCAAATCATTCGGTCACCATCGAACGTCATGAACTCCTTGTCTCGATGATCCCTTCGAATGCATTGATTGGCGTGGGAAGAGCAATCGACATCGAATTAAAAATTCAAGACTACAACCTCAATGGAGGCCGTTTCAAAGTAAGTTGCATTCGACGATGCATGTATCGTGTCACAATTTATCGATTGCATTTTAAAACAGATTCAATGGCGTTGCGTCATCATCGAGGAATCATCGGAAGCGGAGTCCTTATGCGATCGTTTCAATGACGTCTCGGAGCCGAAAAAGTCGATTGTTTTTACGAAAGCTGGCTTGTATCACATGGAGGCGATTGTCGTGGACGAATTAAATTTAACGGCTGAAGCAATGTCGACGATCGAAGTGCGAAATGAAATTATTGCGAGAACACAAATCGATGAAATGCCCAAAAATCCTGTGGATATCACGAAATGGGTCCGCGGACAAGCTTCGATAAGTTACGTAGTGCCAAAATGCGTCGCAAAATGGTCTTTTGTACAAAAAGAAGGTTTGCCTATGAAAATACTTCCGCGATTTCAGGCATTGGAGAAATTATCGTGAACGACTTTGAAGCGAATTTCTTGAAAGGCATGAACGATTACACAAACTCGACGGTGACGAAACACGTTAAACTCCATATTCCGCCGCCGAAAGAATTTTCCAACTGGAACGGCTTAAAAGCTGACTCAAAATATCGCTTGAGACTTCAAACGAGTTGCCCGGAGCCAATTGACTTGGATAACCCGGCAGCAATAAACAAAGCAAAAAATAACTCAAAACGAATAGAATCCTTTATGGAAGTCGATTTCGAGACAAATGGACCCCCAATGACGTCACCTATGGATGTTGCACCAGACAATGCTTTGGCATTATTGACTCCTGTCGTGTTTAATATTCCCCCTGCTGAAGACAAAGATGGTCCGTTATTTTATTCAGTGGGAATTGTTGTGGATGGAAAGCGATTGGTGTTGGAGACGGGATACGATTTGAGAGAAATTCGATCACAAATTCCTTTTAGTGGTAAGATTTTTGTGTTTTTGATGAAGTTTTTGTTTAATTTGGAAAAATATTTTTTTTTATAGAAAAACCAATTGAAACGTTTTATAAAGTTTGTGATATTTACAAAGCTTGTAAGGTTCAAGAAGGACCAGAAATAACAGTAAAAATGTCATCTGAGATCAATTTTGATTTTTCACGAATGCAATTGGATGCGATAGAGTCAGGACTGGATCGAGGCGAATATAATTCATCGTTGAATAATATTTTGATTGTTGGAATGACATTAAAGGTGAGTCTTTTTAAACATTTTTTAGTTAGTTTAAGTAAAAAAATATGTTTTTAAAATAAGAAAAAATGTCAAAAATATATGATGATTGAAAAAGATTTTCCTTCTACGTGTTCAAAAAAAATTTTAATTTGGTTAAGAAAAAATTACTTTTTATTTATTTTAAAATTATAATCATGAAGGTTCATAAATAATCATAAATTTTTTAATAATGAAATTTTTTTGACTAATCGACCACAAAAAATATTCAATATTGACAAAAAAATCATGATTTTAGAAATTAAAATTATTTTTTAAAGTTTTTACAGAAAAATAGGTATTCGTTGAAGAATTATTTACTTTTTTTTACGCAATTTTAATATCGCATAATAAAAGTGTAATATTTGAAATTTTAATATTGAAATCAAAAAAAAAATATTAAATATTTTAATTAAAGTTTTTAATTTTATTTTTATTAATATTTTTATTATTTTATTAATCATTTGATAAAAATAGATTTTATGTGAAAAATTGCAAATTTCTTAATTCAAAAGTCATTTTAATTTTTTTTTGAGCTAAATAATTTTTTTAAGCTTAATTTTTAACGAGACAAAATCTCTGATTTTTACCATTTTACTTTTTGACGAGAAAGTCAGAAAATGGGAATTCTAATTAATTAAATATAAAAATTTTTCTATAAAAATAATTTTTTTTTATATTTAAATTTTAAATAAATAAATATTTTGAATTTTTTCTCTGTAAGCTATTTAGCGTTTTAAGTAGCGAGAAGCGTCGTTGATTTTTAACATTTATTTAATTTTAATTTATATTTAAATATATTAACTTTAACTTAAATGTGATGAAAAATCTCCTAAAATAAAAATTCTTGAAAAAAAATAATTTTGGTCCCGTGACCTAAAAAAAATCTTCAAAATTTCAACAGGAAACGTCATATTAAAACGAATTTTTAACCAAAAAAGTTTCCATTTTATATTTAATTTTTGTTTTTTCCCCTGAATTTTAACAAAAAATAAAAAAATAAAAAAAAAACATTTAAAATAATTCTATTTTGCTAAAAATTTTGAAAATAAATTTTTGAAAATTTAAAAACAAACGAAATATGAAGCTTTATATTTTGAAAAAAATCCATCGTAAGAACCTTGAAAATCGTTTTTGCCGTTTCGCTCAAAATCTGCTTTGGCAAGGTATGCGGTTTTTTCGCCAAAACATGCAAAATAAAATTAGGCTCAAAATTCTATTAAACAGATTTCCCTATTATATTAAAACGATTTCCCTATATTTATTTTCTCATAAAAAAAACGATTGAATAAAAATATGCATTTTAATTTTTTTTTTGCCAAAATTTGTCGTAATATTTCCCAAAAAGGAAGAAAAATTAAGATTTTACTAGAAAATTTCCGTATACTTTTAACGATCAAAGGTCGCTCACCTCTTCGGAAACCTCTTTAAACTTAATTAGCCTTTTTGTGAGGTAAGCGTAAGGTAATCAAATCACAGACAAATCTGCGCCTAATGTAAAGTCATTCAAGATTAATGAAACGTTTTGACATGTTCCCTTTTCGAACATCCTTCTTGCTCCTGCCAAGTAAAAAGTAAACGTTAAAGGGTAGGCAGCTACTAGACAACAAAAGCAGACAAAAGGTGTTATAATGAGAAAGGACCAAAGAAACAATAAAATGGTTCATCTCCCAACATAACACAACACGAAAACAAATCCTCACCGATACACAAAACTTCAAATTAATTTCCTTTGGGCAATATAATCGCATTACTTATTTATCATCCGGCACCTTCAACCCTTTTTGTTGTTGTGCGAACGTTTTCCCTTTAAAATTCTCTGTTTTGTATTTGCAGCACTTGCCTGACGACCGTATCTACAAGGAATTTCATCAGAACATCATTAAACTGATAAAGGCCGAGTCGAAGCGGATCCACAAGACATATGACGACAAGTCAATCTACATGTCGGACAAGGAGTTATTCGATTACGTGCAGAATGTGAAATTAATTTTGGAGACATTCGAAATACGGGACCGTGAATTGATTCAGGAGCTGTTGTCGTTGCTGGAGAAAATTACCGCACTGAAGAACGAGGAAACGGTCGCTCGTGACATTAAACGTCGTCGTCGGAAGCGCCAAGTTACGGAAAGTCCCAAAAGTCCCGTTGTCAAGGAAGCTGTCGATCTTTTAAACTTGATGGACCCGAATTTAGTCATGGAAAAATTACGTTGGATGTGTCTCGATAAGAAAAGCACCGTGGAAGTGAATAACATCGAATATCACGTAATCGCCTTCAACACTTCTGATATTCCTGAAAAATTCCGAGTTCCCAATAAGGGATCCGGTGAATGGACCGCCACTGTCGTTTTAAAGAATTTGTACGATTTTGACAACAATTTCGAATATTGCGTTGGAAGTGCCTTCAATCAAAGCGAAATTCCTGTTTACAACGTTTTTCTTTTCTCGCGAAATTTAATTGCGAAAAATTTCACGTTTGAGTCGCCAAAGGAAAAATCCTCGATGGACATTGCCATTCACTTGAACAACACGGTAAAGCCGGAAAATGTTGCATGCGAGATGTTCGTGAACGCAAAGTGGGATGACACAGTTTGTAAGCCATCGACTCTTATTTCGCCAAAAACGCTGACATGCACATGCGACACGAACGAAGCGTTTCGGGTGAAATTTGTTAAAGCACGACCAACGCAAGTCACGGAATCAGCAGGAGAAAGTCTCATACCACCAACGGAAATCACAAAAAGTATGGAAGTGACAACGGAAAAAATACAAGTAACGTCGCCAGTGGAAGCGAGTCCCGTGCCAATAAAGACGCCTGAAAATGGAGCAGCGGGATCGACATGTAAGTTTAAAAATATCATTTATTGGAATTGGAATGTTTAATTATTCAGATTTAAAATTGATCAAAAATGGGTTGAAAATTCATAAAATGAATTCCGACGATGGGGGGAGAAAGTAAACGGCAGAAAAAAAAATGTTAAATTTTGAACTGCTTTTAAAGAAAATTTTGATCTTTTTCAGAAAAATTTAGATCAAAAATCAGATATCCCAATTGCGAATTTATCTGAAAATTAGGTGGGAGTAAAACTGAAAACATTTTTGAAAATTCTATCCGATAAGGGCCGCTCCAATTTTTTTTTCTGTGTTTTTGTCCTATGCCCCATTTCAAAAGCCGAAAATCCAATGGGACAAAATAAAAAAAAATTAAAAATTTCATCAAAATTTACCATTTTTTTGGTATTTTTCCATATTTTTTAAAGAAATTTTTAAAATTTTTGTATAATATTTTCAATTTTAATGAACTTTTGTATTGGAATACAAAATTTAACATGAATTTTCTTTTCTAAAAAAATCAAAAATTAATTATTTTTCAAAATTTTTTGGCAGTTATTTTTATGAAATTTTTTATTTAAATTTTTGAGTTGAAATACTTTTAGATCAATTTTATATCATCAAATATCAATGGAGATACCATAAAAACATCTAAAATATTCATTAAAAACCAACGTTTGCTAAAATTTTGGCATTTTGTATGAAAAAGTATTTAAAAACTTTTTTTTATTATTTTGCCCCCCATTTTTAAAAAAATCTTTTGGGACAAAAACATCGAAAAAAATTGGAACGGCCTAACTAAAATTTTTTTTAAAATCAAAAATTGTTTTTTTCTCATAGTGGCAACTGTCGGTTACTCCGCTCTGGGACTTTTAGCACTCGGCGGAATTTTCGGAGCAATTTCTCTCTATTTTTATCGTCACAGCAAAAAAAGAGGAAATTCCTTTGCTCTCGATCTACAAGCAATCGTAAGTTTTTTTCCATTACATTTTTTTCCTTTGATTATAATTTTTCTTTTTTCATTAACAGGCAGCAGAAGCTCGTACCAAAACACCTGGCATAACTTATTCACGATTCCAAGATGAGCATATGATGCAAGGGGATCACGTCAATTTCACATCATCAAGTTAAACGGATTGCATGAGCAACCATGAGAAATGTTTCATTTTTCACACAAAATTGTGATAAATTAATGGGAAAAAATATTTAAATTAATACTGTGCGCATTTCTGATGCGATTTTAATCATAAATAATAATAAAGTGGTAAATTGTATTTAAATCAAATGGAAATGCGTCGGACCCAGATAATAAATGCTTTTTAATAGTTAATATAGAAACGATTTTTTATTGCAACTTACCTTTAATTTTTTTATTAATCAATTTTTTTAATCAAATCATTAAAAAAAATATTTAAAAAAAAATAAATTAAACACCAATATATTTTCATCATATATTTTTATTTACTTTCATCATTTTTATTCCATCGTTCTAATATCTTTTCCTTCATTTTTTTTATTTAATCAACTTTTTTTTTGAATCGAATGTTTTACGTTTAATTTTATTTTATTTATAATTATTTTTTGTTCTTCTGTGAATATTTACCTCAAATGAAAAAAATATCAATAAAGAAAGTTACAACAAGCAATTGCTTGATTTTTTCTATAAACTATATTTTTCTTCAATTTTCAATTTAAATATTCACGACACTTTTAGAAAAACTTTTTTTTTTAGCTCTCTTGATATTTTATTTTTCCTTTTTTTTAAATCTAGCATGCTCAATTTGAAATTCTAAGTTTTTATTTTTTTAAAAATACGTTTTTTTTTGTTGTTATTTAATTTTATTATTCGCTATTTTTATTTAATTTTAGAGATTTTAACAGTTTTTTTTTTGTCTAAAGTTAAACTTTTATTATTTGTTTATATACCGTGATGGACTTGTATTTTATACTATTTTACTTTTAATTAACATTTGTTCTTCTTCTGTTATTATTTTTATAAATTTTTAACTTTTGGACAGTCTAGTGTATTTTTTTTTTCTTTTTTTTTATTTAGTCTGCTGAGCTTAAAACAAACAGAATTGAATTTTTAAATGTTTGTAAATACTCCAAATACATTTTTTCATAGTTTTAATACAAAAAAAGCTCTTTCTATTGCTATTTATGTTCTGATTTTATTTTTTTGTATCAAGTAGCTACTTTTTTTTTGTTATAAATTTAATCGTTTTTGTTCGGTTTATATTTTTTTTCTTGTGTTTTGTTTGAACATTTATTCTTTTTTATTATTTGTAAGTTATATATATGAAGAAATAATATGTTTTATATATTTTTAATGTTATTACTAAAGCGAAACATTGATACGAGTGAAACGTTTTTCATTTTTTTTTTCATTATTTGAGAGTGTGTGTGTGTGCTAAAGTCAATCTGTGCCAAGTTTAATATTGAATTACTGAGTGCACCTTTTCGTTTATATGTATTTATATATATTGTTACATTATTATCAAGAAGATGAGAAAACTAAGGAAAAAATGTAATCGGAAAAGAAGTGGAATGTGTTTGTCTGTGATAAAAAAAAATACGTTTTGATGATTGCGGTTTTTCTTCGTATATATATGTTTGATATAAGAAAAGGCAGCAGAAAGTATATTTTTTTTATTATATCATAATATATATAATGTTTATTTAAAGGATTATTTATTTTTTAAAGTAAATATTTTTTTAACATTCATTTTTTTAATGTTATTTATCGTTAATATTTATGATTTTATTTTTTAACTCCTTTTTTGATATTTTTTTTTGTATGCAGTTCTAATGTTTTTGTTTTGCAATAAATACCTTCTTATACAATCATTATATACTAAGTATTATTATTAATATTACTTTATACTCATTCATAATTTAAAAGGCATTAATAGTGTACTTTATATATATTTATATATAAAATATACCTATATATCATTCTTATTATTTTTTGTTACTTTTCTAGCTATATAGCATTAATACATTAATGTCATGAGATTATTCAACGAAATACAAAAAAAAAATTTTTTTAGAAGCTCGTTTCAAAATTAAAGTATTAAAACGTAATTAATTAATATTTTTGTGTATTACACGTTTATTTACTTCGAAATCAGCTTTGGTTGTCAATTCCCTTCTCTTATTATTTTTTCAGTTTATTCCTTCCTTCATTGTTACAATCATATATTATTAATTATAATTAATAAGTTATACAAAAATAAATACAATATCATCCTTTTATCATATTTTTTTATAGTATTATATTAATTTATACTTTTTTATTTTGATCGCTAGTAATGAACGTTTGAACACAAAAATCATCTTTTCCTTTGATTAATTTTATTTTTAATTTATTTATTGTAGTAATAATAGTGAAAGTTGACTAATTTTCATCATTATTATTTTTTTTAAATTTTATTATGTAACTTACTTCGAATCCTTATACATTAAGCATTATCATTAATATCTATACAATATATATTATATAATATAGCAGAGCGTAAAACTTAAAAAATTTAACACCATAAGAGCTAGCTAATGATAAGATTTTTTTTTATATTTTTCTCGACTTTCGTCTTATAAGAATCAGAAAACAACAAAATGCAAAAGTTTTGAAATGAAAGAAGAAACCTGATTAAAAATGTTAATCAAGTAAATATTCATTGCGGAAAACTTAAGATGATCATTATTATTACAGTCCGTCTCTATTCTATGTTTTATTTATAAAATGTACAATTGTACAACGAAAAAACACGGGAAAAGGAGAAAATCTTGAGGTAAGCTGTTAAAAGTTTAAAAAGGGGTTATAAAGATAAATAAATATAAAAAGAGGAAAATGTTGGGTAGATACCGTCACATCGACACAGAAAAATATTTGCGAAAAGTCACGTAAGGGGATTTTTCTTGCAAATTTTCTTCGTTATTTGTCGTCGTTGTCGCGGTATAGACACGAAAAATTTCACCAAGTTTTAATGTATAGAATAGAAAGTTAATTATAATTAGGAAAGCACATTAATATAAAGCACTACGGACAAGAAGCACTAAGTAAAGTTTCTGCCTTGCTCTTTTTTTTTATTATTTTGAAGTAATTTTTTATCATAATAATATATTTATTTTTTCATAGTTAATAATTTTATTATTTGTTTAGGTAGCGAAGTAGACGTACTATATAGAATTTTCTTTTTAATTCTCATTTTTTTTTATTTTTTTTCTATATTCTACATACACATCCTGCTTTAAATATTTTTTTGAAGAAAAATCGATTTTGGGGATTTTTTATTTAACAAAAAAAAAATAAAGTTTGAAAACACGTCCTTGAAACATTTTTGCAAAAGAAGAAAAACTTTTTCAAGTCAACTTTTGCTGTGATTTAATGAATTATGCTTCGGTGACTTCTTTCGCACAGAAAAAATGTTTGGCCATTCATTCATTATCAGTCGAAAAATACCTGATTCGACCCACATTTCATAACAATAATTATTGTACGTGCAAAACTTGTACAAGAAAAAAAAATATTTGTTTGTTTTCACGAAAAAAAAAAAGTTTTCTTGACGTGCAAATATTTTTTTTGTTGCTCATTCTACTAAGACAATAAATCTTCTTTAACAAAATTATTATAATAATGAATGAACAACTAAACAGGAGTTTTTAAGCCAATAAGTTTGTCATGTCATTCACAAGAAAAAAAACAGAAAAATATCGCAATAATAATGATCAATCGTTCCAATTTATTAGCATTTAGTCGTCAGAGAAAGAAGAAAAAAAAAACAAAAATCGTTGACAAGAAAAAAATATTTTTTTTTATCGATATACGGCAGTTATTATGCTATTTCTATCTACAAAATGATGTTTCTCTCTAGAAATATGTATATTTTTTTTAAATATTTATTTTTGTCAACTATTTATCAGATTCTCAGACAATCGATCGAACAACGTGATTTCGTGACGTGAGAGAGGTTTACTGCAACTCTCGTTCGAAACGAGTTCAAATAGTTGATTTATGTTTATTTTTTAAGTTTGATGCGCGATTTATCAACAATGATTGTTGTTGTTGTTGTTGCTTTTACATACCTTGGCAGTTGTTATAAATGAGTGCAATTTTTATTTAAATATTTTTCGCTTTTTTTGGTATGTTCACTTCTAGAATCCATCAATTTTCATTCAAGTCAAGTACGGATTATTTGCTTCAAAAATAGGTTTTCAAGGATTTTTACAACGCGTTGAGGAAATAAAAGCACCGTTTTAATCTTTTCGCTTAATTCTTCTTAAATTATTTAATGCAAAAAATAAGAAAAGACTACATAATATTTTTTTTCTTAACATTACTAAGCAAAAAATGTGTCGCAAGGCAAGTGTAATTTTAAAAAATGTTTCATATTTTTTTTTATTTTTAGATTAAAAATTATTAAATTTTTGTAAATGAAAAAAAATATTTTAAAAAATTTTATTTTTTTAATTTTTGGTTTTACCTTTTTCAATTTTTTTTATTATTTTTTAAAAACAAAAACTTGAACAATTTCGATAAAATATTTTTTAAAAAATTTAAATTTTTAAAAAAATTAATTAAAAAATTTAAAAAAACTCTTATGAAAAAATTTTTAATAATTTATTTTTATTTTTTTTAGATATTTTTTAATATTTAGAAATATATTTTTCGTGGTCTAAAAAATATGAAAATTTTTCAAAATCGCACTTGCCTCAAAAAGAATAATATCAAAACATTCTAAAAAAATATCTTATCATGGATGGTGTTTCGTCATAATTTTCTCTTAATCTTTCTTTCTTTTATTATTTTTATTTAAATTAATTACTTTTTTTTCACAATAAAATTAACTTAAATCACTTACATAAAGCACATTCGCGCAATCAGAGTAAATACTAGAGTTGTCATAAATGGTAGAGCTGAACTGATTGTTGTCGTGGTAAGAGTTGTGGCAGTACTGACGCCGGCAACTGTGACATCAGCTTCCTCCAACAAGGGAGTATCGATGACGTGGATGATGCCGTTTGTGCACTCAACGTCGGGCCGGAATACGTGAATCCATTTTTGGTTCCAGTAGATGTAGTAGCCTGCGAAAAATGTAAAAAAATCGAATTATTGACTGGCAATTTTTTTTTGTGCTGATGTGTTTTATTTTTATTTGTTTTTGTTTGCAGTTAAGGTAGGAATTTAAAAAATAAAAAAAGCGTGTCTGTGTGATTTTTTTTATTGTACACGTAAAATTCTCGTAACATGCATGATTTACTCTTAAAATTGGTTGGAAAAGAGTTTGAGTGTGTGTATGTGTGTTTTATTGTTCTTTTGACGCAGTTTTTTATTTCACACGGATAACATAATAAGAGGATGTGATTTGATGGGTACTACTGATTATGTAAGCTCCTTAAAAATGTTCAGTTTTTTTTTATAGTAAAAAAAATCTTGACCAGAAAAATAACGTGAAATTTTTTCAGTGCCACTCAAAGATTTTCTCGGGATCCAAAAATTTAAAAAAAAATAGGTACGGTAAGAATTTTTCAGTTTTTATGTGAATTTTTTTTTTATTTATTTTATTATTAAATTTTATTTTTTTATAATTTTAATTATTTTTTTTTATATTTTTTTAACTTTAAGACATTTAAAATTATTTATTGAAAAATTTTATAATACCAAATTTTTTTCAATTTTTAGAAAAAAATGTTTTGTGTAATCTTTAAATAAAATATTCCAATTTCCATATTTCTATATTTTTAATATTTTTGTTAAAATATTTTTTTTTTGTTTTAAAAAATCAAAAAATTTGTTTAAAATTAAAAAAAATAATAAATTAATTAAATTTAATTTAATTTAAATTTAAAAAAAAAAATTAAAACCTGTTCTGATACGAAAATTATATTAAATCAATTTTTAAAAAATAATTTAAGATTCCCTAAATTTTATTAGGAATTTATTTATTTTTTTTTTTTTGAATAAATAAAATTTCATAAAAATCCTAATTTAGACTAAATAAAAAATTTAAATCACGGACCACGGATCCCATTATTTCCTCTGTTTTTCATGGCCTATTTCACAAATGTCAAAATTAAACGCTTGAAAGAAATGTAAATAAAAAGTAAAGACCGTTGTTCACTTATCACAATCGTTAACATGATTTAAAATACATTTATTTCCAGAAATTTACTTCGAAACACGTAGATGTCAAGCAAAAAACCAACAGAAAAAACTTTTATTTTCTTTGATTTCACTTTAAATTTTTTTTGCGAGAAAATTGTGAGCAATATAAAAGTTTTACAACTCTTACAGATATTCAGCACACAAAGTTACCATAACTTTTCCCCTGGCTTGAATTTAGTAGTACTAAGAGGAACATAATCAGAGCATGATAAAAAAAAACTGAACAAAAATCGACAAAAATGTATGTCTTGTTTGCTTTTAATGGTCCTTGAAGAGTGGAAGATGTGTACTGTGTGTGTTGTCCTTATATAAATTTAAAGTTTGAAATTTTTTCTCTGCTTGTTTTGTAGTGAGGTACTAACAGACAGAATACATTAAAAATCACATTTGTGCCTGGTTGATATGTGAGTATGTGGATTCCAAGTGAGTAACGAAGAAAAGTTGTGCAAGAAAAATAATGAGTTATATTTTATTCATGCCACAAATTGTAAATGGAGAGACAAAGATGTAGCTGACAACAATTTACATTTAAAGTTTCTATATGGACAAAAGGAATTTTCTTAATGTGTCTGGATGTGGTTTATAATGAGATAATTGTTATATATTGTGTTGAGTGTTACTTAATTCCCATGATTCTTACACTGTTGATATTTTGAATTATCATCAAAACTTTTAAAAAAATAATTTTAAAATTTTTATAAATTTTAAATTGATTTATTTTTTTATCTTTGCTGTTTTACGATATTTTTAGTATTTTTCTTGATTTTTAAGAATAAAAAAATAAATTAAAATTATTTTTTTTAATTAAATTTTTTTCTAATTTTTCATATTTTTGATTTAAAAAAAATCATTTTAATTAAATTTATAGAATTATTTATTTTATTATTTTTAAATAGGCTTTTTTTCATTATTCAATTCAGTCAATTGAAAATTTATTATCACTCTTACTTTGTTTTTTGAAATTATTGGACTTTTATTTGAAGCGGCCTTATTGTTACATAAAAATTTGTTATACAAAAGACAATCAAGACAACAGATTGCAAAACTCTTTTTCCCAAATGCATTTTCTCCATTTATATATTTTTCTTTTCAACAATAGTCGCAACGATGGCGAACAAACAATTGAACAAAATTGGTTACCTAACGTGACTTGAAAACTCGCAAAAGTAATTATTTTATTATAACATGGAAGTACTATTTAACTCTTGCCAAAGTAATAAATAAGTAATAATTGAAAAATTTTCAAAAAGGGGAGTCATTGTCGCCTTTTCTCCCCAATACTTAATAATTTGTAAGTTCGAAACAAAAATTGCTTTGTAAAAAAACATAAATTTTCATTCCATATTTCGTTACGGTAAAAATTAAAGTGGAGAAAAAAGGAGGAAAAATAACACTTGAATGCAAATTGCGTCTGGTTATTGTAATAGAAACAACATCAGAATTTATTTGTGCATGTTGTTCCCAGTGGGAAATTTGAGGCTTATTTTTAAAATCATTAGGGCGCAAATTATGCACTGCAAAAAATTGCAGTTGCAAAAATTTTTACTAAATGACATTTTGCGCAAAAAATCAAAAATCATAAAAAATATCATAAATAAACTTTTTTGATTTTACAAAGAAAAAGAAATTGAAAACGCAAAAGGCGGAAAAATTAAAAAAACAAATTTTTTTATATGAATAAAAAAAATATTTAGAATACTACAGTATTTTTCAAAAATTCGATAAAAATATTTATTTTAATTACTTAAATTTATTAAAATCAAATTAATTTTTTTCTATCCTTCCTAAATTTTCTTCTCAATAAATCAATATTCTTCAATTAAACCAATCTTTTCAAAAAAAAAAAATCAACTAGAATCGAGAAATATGGCTGTAAAAAACCATAAATTGCAAAAAATATTGCGCAAAATCTTGTCTGAATGCAAAGCTCCAGCTAATAGATGTGCCGAAATGTCTGGCTTTTCAATTTCTTCTATTTTAAGAAGTCAATTAGGACTTTAACTAATTTTCCTTTTCACTCTTTTAAAAATAAATTTCTCTTCAATTTATTGAACTTGGCTTATTAATCAATCCTCTAAATTTTCTTCATTAAATTCAATAAATCGATTTTTGACAAATAAAATGGACATTGGGGTTCTAAATTTTACTCTTTAAGCAGATTTTTTAATTTTTATTTTTTTTCGAGAAAATTCATAAAATAATTATTGAGTAACTTTACGATTTTTCTGGAAAAAAATAGTATTAAAAAACTGTTTAAAAAATTCAGGGTCTTAACTACAGATCGTATAGGTCTTAAAATAAGCCCCTTATTTACCACAGGGCTAAAAATGTATCTCAGTGAACATGTGCGAACAGGAACACGAGACGAGAGGGATAAGCCGTCAGCTTTACTTTAACATTAAATTGTTAGTTATTGTTCTGTGAATTTCACTTGAAGAAAGATCATTTTTCATCGAGTTTATGTGATAACAAAGGAAACGGATTCCTTTACAGCAATTCATTCACTTCATGAAGTCGCAATGAAAATCACGAGATAAAACTCGGATGCCATGGAAAAATATTTCTAGGAAATTTGTTACTTTAAAGTTTGCGCTTTAAGCTGGAAACTAACACCACATTTTCATTTCTCTCCACAACAAATACATATTTTTGGTGTGTCACCCCTCAGAGACCTCGTGTTGCTTGATACGTGTCTCTACTTTAATTTCAGCAAACAACGTAAACTTTTCCCACTCACGAGTTTCACCGCGAGCCGTGCGTCGAGTGTGTGTTTAGCATATTCCATGAATAATGAAAATAAAAAAAAAAATTGTGTCCGAATATAATGCCCCCATTTTTATGCTAATGCTTTTAAATAAACGCTGCCATAAAACAAAATATATTTCAATAACGCAACGCCAACGACTTTGCCTGGTGGTGGACACCAAGGACATCAGACCATTGTAACCATATTGTCACAAAAAAAACTTATGTAAGAGACCAAAATGTCGTGCATGAAAGTAATAACACACAAAAAAAATCGTTAAAAACTAAGAAAGAAAGCAACTATTGTTACTAAAAACACAATAAAAAAAGAGAGATTCTTAGATGGCGAGTCCTTGTGCTCGATTTATTTTTTTTTGTCGTCGTCAATATGAAGAAAATTTGTCGCGTTTGCCAAGGACACCTAATTATGTGTTTTTTGCGCGCGCCGATAAGCTTCCTGTTTTTTATTGGCGTCAAACGAGATCATCCTAAGTGAGAGTGACACATACCCCGGACAATACTTTCTTCGCTCGAAGCTGTTTGTGGGATTAACATTTCCCATGTTGGCCACGCGCTGCAAACTCATAAATTACATAGAATTTTTATTTATTTTCATTCTTATGCGCTCTATGATAAATTGAAAATCGATACGGACCGAGGATTGTTTATTGCTTGCGGTGGCAAGGCGAGTAAATGTTATAAAAAGGTACTCATGTTTGCGAGAATTCAATTTTAAATGCGATAACAATGAGTTGGATAGAATTGCAATGAATTTTTAATGTTGTAATGAAAATGGAATCTAAAAAATATTTTCTGGACGTCGTCGGCAGATTTCTTGGGAAATTATTGTGAAGCATGAAAATGGTTGAAGAGTTAGTCGCCGTTTATCTAGATGAAGTCTTAAGTCCCGAGCATTGTAAAAATTTTATTTATTAGAAATTGGCTCAAAAAATAATTTTTTTAAGACACTGGCATATTTTTCCAAATTTATTTATTGATTAATTATTTTAATATTTATTTAATTTTTTTTAATAAAAATTTTGAAAATTTTCTAATTGAAATTTTGAGGTTAATTATTAACTTAAAAGACTAAAAAGCTCCCTGCTAGGTGAAAAAAAGTTTTAAAATAGTCTAAAAAAATATTTAAAAAAAAATTAAGCTAAGTCAAGCTTAAAACTTAATTTAATTAATCTAAATTAAGCAAATAAATTAACGAATTCATGAATAAAGAAAGCCATTAGCCTTAAAACCCCAAAATCCGCCTCTGATAGTAAATCCCGGAAATGATTTGTACTTGTGGTGAAAGAATCATAAAATATTAATTTTCTTTTAAAACAGAACTAGATTCAACCATTGGTTTAATGCATTTTAAGGGAAATATCGACTTTAAAAATTTTCTGTCCGGATTCTTGTTATTTTTTTATTATTTTTTTTTTTACAAAATAAATAAATTTAATTCTAACTCGTTAAAACTAACTTGAAATGAAATGATGAAAAGACGCTTAGATGGAAAAAATTTTGCTGTCATTTCAAGCCTCTAGCGTTTTTTTTTCTTTAAAAAAACTTCAAAGACGTGCCTTTTTAATTTTACAGGAAAAACTTTTTATACAAAGTAATAATAATTGTAAATTTCACGTAGCTACAATTTTCTCTATAAGAAAAAAAAAATTTACAGAACATTTTTTCTGCTTGAGGCTGTCATCGTGTGTGTTTTTTCGTATAGAGACAAAGGCGCTTCCCTAATTTTTTTATTACGTTTATTTTTTGAAAATTTATTGAATAAACTCTTGGCAGCAGCTTTTAATTTTTCCCGTAAAATTTTGAAAGCGAAAAATTATGTGAGTGCACAAACATTTCCAAGTGTTACCTTTTTTGAATGTGTGCAATATTATTATGAACGACAACCATCTGCTGTAAATGTATATTTTACACTTTGTTTGTCTTTTCTAAACATTTCGCATTCTGCCAAGCGAGTTGCCCTTTTTCAACATGCACACCACGTTGGAAAACTTTTTTTTCTGTTTTTAAATTTTATTCAACACCTCCTCCGCAGAATATTTGTTTGTTTCATTTGGGTTCATTTCCTGCTCACTGAAAATTTGTACCTTTTTTTGTAGATATTTTTTTTTGTTTTGTACAAACAAGCGACCGACACACTTGTAGGACTTCAAGAGAAACATTAATTGGGCTTCCTAATCTCCCTTATCTCCATCAAAATGAAATTAATCGGACACGTTGTGTGTTAAGTGAACGTGAAATCTAAGTCTACTTGATATCAATTACACACATGCTTGAATAATAGGAGGTTGTCAGATGCACTTAACATGGCAATCCACATAAATTTCACTTTTTTTTTCGTCGTCGTCGTTGTTGTTGTTACAAAAGACCTGTCTGTGTCACAAGTGCAAACGCATGAAATTCATCCTCAATATCTAATGAAGAGTGTAGTGCCCCCTTTTGAAATTCAATTGGCCTTTTGTTGTCAAGTTTGATCACACACACATACCAATTATTGGGCATACAAAAATTTATTTTATGGACTACAATGTTGGGTACCCAGTGGAATGAAATAACTATATTTAAGACCTTGGGGGTTTTATAAAAATAAGGCTGTCTTAAAAAATATCTGCATTTTCCGTGACCAGTAAAAAAGCCAATAGTCCATCTAATTTGTTCTTTTGACATAGATAGTAGTTTGTTCGATCTATTTGAGTTTAATATTCTAAAAAGTTTTTTAGGTTGTCTCAATCGTTTCTGATTTATGAAGTATTATGGGCGTCGTTTTAGATAGGAGGCCAGAATTCGGACTTTAGACGCGAATTTTATGTCAAGCTGTATTACTCGATCTCTTTCTGTTGCGATAAGAATCAGCAGAGCGTTGAAATCGGAATTCGATAATCTTCTTTGTAACTCGGTTGAGATGATGTAGGGTCATGAAATTTTAACTTGTTTTGAAGAGGTTGAAAATCTGCCGTTTAATGGCATACTTTTTGTAGGATCCGATGAACGTTTTGGTGAAATGTGTCCATATTCGTTTACTGACATTTAGAGTACACTCTTAAATTAGAGTAGAGACAAAGGTACCTTGAATACTGCATATGGTTGCGTTAAGGTTTATTTTTGAAACTTTGAAATCATGAGGAGTTTTTTCTGTTGGAAATGTACCTTTTTTCTGAGTTCAAATGAATTCCGTTTGCGATTGAAATGAGGATGACACGGTTGGAGAACTAGAACATTACGAGTGAGAGATGCTTTAACTTTAACGTATTATTCCATTCACAGTACATGTGAAGAAGGCATTGTGACGGTTAGATATCGCTGTGCTGGTGTGAGTGGATGTTGGAGGACGTTTTTAGTATGAAAGGTAGGAGGTAAAAGAGATTTTACTTTTTCTAAAAATAATTTAAAAAAATTAAATAAAAACTTGAAAATGTATTTTCTTTAGAAATTTTTTCAAATATTTAAAAAAAAAATTAGAAAAATTGCAAAACTTGGAGGGCCTAAATATCTGACTTTTTAGAGTCTAAGTACAGACCTGCCTATTTTTTTATTTTCTTTTAGCGCCCTAAAAAAACGCCATTTCGTTCCACTGGGTACACATCCACTAGACGAAGAGAGAAAGAATGAGTCAATTGACACGAAAGCTATTTATTGATAAATTTTGTGGTTTTCATACGAGTGACCTATCATTACAACATGTCCCTGCATTTGGTCAGCTTTAGTTGCCTATTAATAATAACGAACGTGAGGATTATTTACGAGTGACTCATTAATGCGTTTCTGTCCGTAAAATGTTCAAATAACACACACACACACATGTGAGAGCGCTTAAATAAATTAAAACAAGCAAATATACAAGAAATTCAATTTGTAACGCTTCCTTGTTTTGTTCTCGCTATCTCCACATGAATAATTAGAGGGTGCGGTATGGATGGATATCGACATGTCATTCAAAAGTCCAACATATTATTCTGCATGTGAAATGTGAAATTTTGAGCAGTGATGAAAAGCATTGCATTACCAGGCGAAACACGATTCATTAACATTTGAAACTGAATAAGTAATTATGCTCTTAGCAAAGATATGGCAGAATATCAAATTGAAATTTCTTGAATTTCAATTAGGCGTTTCTTATCTCTTTGCGTATTGTTAATGAATTAGATATTACGAAAGAGGAACTCGTTGCGTTTGTAAGAGACGT
Source organism: Culicoides brevitarsis (assembly GCF_036172545.1). Classification (NCBI taxonomy): domain Eukaryota; kingdom Metazoa; phylum Arthropoda; class Insecta; order Diptera; family Ceratopogonidae; genus Culicoides; species Culicoides brevitarsis. The sequence continues at coordinate 18,581,602 of NC_087087.1, read as the reverse complement.
TGGAGAGAGCAAAAAGGATTTAATTAATTTTTGGTTTGGTTGCGTGTAGAAATGACATAGCGTCAGAGAAAATCAGTTGAAATTTAAATGAAATCAGTTGATATTTATTAAAATTTATTAAATAATTTTTATTAATCGAAAATTTTTATTTTTATTAAATTTTTGAAAATCACTAAAAAAGTTTTGTAAATTTAAAAATAAAATAATAATAAAATAATAATACAATAATAAAATAATAATAAATAATAAAAAATATTATTTAAAAAATTAAAATTATAAAATTAATTTATAATTAATTCAAATTTATAAATTATTAAAATTTAAAAATATTTTCAGAAACTTTATTTTAAAATTGAATAAAAATTTAATTAAAAAAATTAAAGTATAAACATTCCTATGACTTTTTTTCAAACTATTAATTTTTTTCCATTAGAAATTAAAAAATCAGATAAATTTAAGGCAACCTAAGAAATTATATAATCGAAATGTCTTGTAAGCTAAATCCCAAGATGGCGCCTCAAACTTCCTAACGACCTCAAATGACTTTTTAAATTAATTACCGGAACCACAACGAAAAAATTGATGAATCACTCGTATGTTTGTTACTCATAAAAAATTTTGTCACCATGACTCAACAGAAAAAGCTCGAAATATAATTTCCATAAAATTTTGCTTGACAAATTTATCTTATCATCAAAGGACATATTATATTTGTTCGTTTATGAATCAGGAAATATAAGTAAGTAAAGTAAGTTTGAATGTGTGTTGTAATGGATATTGTGTTCTGGTTTCATATGTTTATAAAATATATTATTTTTTCGGAATCTAGATAGTAGAATGGGAACTAGTGATAATAAATGGGACAGATAGGTACAAGTTCCTACAAAAATGACATTTTAATTAAAAAATAAATGACAAAAGACTACTTTGGTGTTTTTTTTTGTGTCTGTTTTTGTTTGTGCGATGTTTCTGTCACATAAACTGTTGTGTTTAAATTTTAATGGATTGCATAATTTTACAATGAGGAACAGATTTTTGTTGTCTAATTTGACTAGATAAACGGAAAAAACATCAATTTTGTGTGTTTTTTATTTACCATCGTTAATAATGGACTCACCAGATTGCAAGTTTTGATAATCATCGTCTGATGATAATAGTTCGTAATGAATTTTTTTTGACAGTTTCACAATAATTTACAACAAATTTTCGGACGATACACATTTTTTTCATGGTTAATTATTTGCAAAGTGCGTGCGATATGATACAAAAAGAGAGAAAAAGGCAAAAAAGAAAATATTTTTTTTATAAGAAATTTTTTGTACAATTTTTTTTTGTTTGCGTTGACGAGACGAGTCAAGTTGCGAATTTATTGAAATAACAAAAAAAAAACAGTAGAAAGAGAAATATTTACATTTAAATTAAATGAAAAGGTCAAACAAATTACAAAAATGCTCGTGATTGATGGGAAAAGTGGGACACGATGAATAGTCTCATTATATAAACAAAAAAAAAAAACAGCCAAAAAACAAAAGAGTGAGATGAAAAATATTTTTTGCCCTTTTGAGCTTTAAAATAATTCGAATCAGAGCAACTTGACTAATTAATTAATTATGAAGCTTGTTGAATAAAAAATATCGAATGATGATCCTTTTTGTCCCAAATTTTTTTTCTCACGGAAAAAATAAATTTAAAAATTAAAAGAAACATACCTTTATCCTCTTCCTTGACCCGAATCTTCAACGAGTCACGTTGCGTCGGCAAAATAATTGTCTCGTTCTTCTTGTTCAAGTCAGCCATTGTAAATGCTCTGTCGGCAATGACAAGATGACGTTCCAAGACGTTACGTGCCTGCAAAAAAAAAAGTTTCCCTTTAATGAACTTGTACAAAAATTGGCGGAACTGCTACTTTCTGAGGTTCCCATCAATTATTCAGACGCCACCATGATTAATGGGAGACAACGTCATGTACTTACATGGTATGCAAAATCACGCATAAAGAGTTTCTTGTGTAACGAAGGATAATCAATTTGTAGTCTGTTCCATGCGTAGTCTCGTGGGACGAAGTAGGTGAAGCGACGTTGCGTATCATTAAGTTGCGCATTAAAGCCACGGCTGCCCAACAAGTTTGTGGCACTATTAATTATGTAGAAAAAAAAGAAAAGCAGAAAAACACGTTTTTAGAAATGAAAAATGGAATATGCTTTCGGAGAACGGAAAAAAGGATGATGGCGATGATGATGATGACGAAGAATAAGGAAAATGTGAAATGGCAGAAAATTTTCTTTCTTTAGTTTAATACAATTAATTACGAGTCTCCTTTTAATTAGAGAGCATTGTTACGGTGGCACGCGTTTAATTGAATTCGTGTCTCGGTGTCGCCAAAAGAATAATAAATGTTGGCGACAATTGTATTATGTCATGATAATTATGAAAGTAAGGACAATTATTGTAGATCGTTAAATAATTATACAATAATTGCACGGTTGCGAAGTCTCTAATGGGCTTGAAAATGGTATTCTTGGGAAATTATTGATTTGATCTAATTTTTTTTTGAGCAGGGTAAAATTGAAGTTTAAATTAAAGGACAACATAAGCTTCAATTTTGTAAAAAAAAATTATCTGAAGCTTCGGTTTAAAAATAAAATTAGAATTAGTCGAAAATTAACTAAATTTTTGTTTTTTACCAAATTATGAAAAACTTTTTTTTAATTAAAAAAAAATTGTAAATTTATAAAATTAATAATTTTTTTTATAAAGTTGAACTTCAATAAGCTTAAGTCATATGACGAAACGTTTTAATTCAATGAATTGATTCAAAAAAATAATTTACACCTTTTTTGACTTAAGCTTAAGTTTGAGAAAGGGTTGCGAATCAGGGTTGCGAAATTTATAAAATTTGGAATTTTTGACTAAATTTGGAGAAATTTTTTTTTTTTTTTTTTTTGAAAATTTAAAAAAAAATAAATTAAGTCGAAATTGACTTAATGTCAAACTTTAGTTTTAAATTTTTTATTTTAAATAAAAAAATAAATATTTTTGAATTTTTTGTTAGTGATTTTTAAACGTTAAACGTTGATTTTTAACATTTATTTAATTTTGGTTAATATTATTTTCAAATTTGAGCTTAAAAATGAACAAAAATCAAATAATATCTCCTAAAATAAAAATTTTTGAAAAAAAAAATATTTTGGTCACGTGACTCAGTTTCTTCTGTTTTTTGAATAATTTTATCATAAATAGTAATTTTTCATGATTTTTAAAAAATTATAAAAAATGTCAAAAATATTTTTGTTTTATATTTAATTTTTACTTTTCCCCCCGAATTTTTTCGACAAAATCGGAGGGGGGGGGGACAAAAAATGGTTATATTAAATTTAAGATAATACAGAAATTTGTTGAAAAATTTAAGATTTTAATGGTACTTTAAGTTTCTCATAACTTAACTTAAAATACTCAAGTTCATGGAAAAAAATTAGAATTTTCGACAAAATTTTGAGAAAAATGTTTTTTTCATAAATTTAACAAAAATCGAACGTCTAAATATCAAAGATAAAAATATTTAATTTTTTTAAGTTGATTTAAGTTAGACTTAATTTTGATTCAAGTGACTTAAGAAAATTATTTCTGACTTAAATTTTATTTTTCCTTCTTTTCATCATCTCACCTTCAACCCGCATTGAAACACAAATAAAAATACTCACTTCAACATCGGATCAGTGGCCAATTTCTCCTGCACTGTGGCATACGGGATACCGAGAACGTGATCAATTATGTGCACAAAACCATTTGTCACGGCGATATCGGGAATCTCGAGTGTGGCATTTACACCGCCGCCCTCTACGGTAACCGTAATATTATCGTTATCGTTGGTGATTGCATTGAAATACAAGAAACGACGCCCAGCTAAAGTTGGTACCTGGAAAATCTGCATAAGGAAAACAAGAAAATTTATAGAGATTGCAAGAAAAAAAAGACTAACAGCAAAAATATTCATGAAACTGCATGAAAATAAACTTCCTGAAGGAGAGAGAAAAAAAAGCTGAATTATGTGCAAGAGCAGATTAGATTCCCGTAAATTTGTAATTTTTTCTCGTCATTTAATGAAATTCCATGAATATATTTTTATGCTATGGAAATTTATCTTACGTACCTTGTGTACAATATCGCTCTTAATTTTGTTCGTGGTGATGCGTTGTGGCACAACATGCATGTTCAGAATCTCACGGAATTTTTGCTTGTTCCTGCAGAATGGAATGAAAAAGAATGTTTAGAATGCATATCAAATGTTCCACGAGATCTCTGACCAAAGTTATGAAAATTCTCTCGCACGGAATTTTTAATAACTTTGTCTGGATAGCGAAAATGACGAGTTAAAATTAAAAATTTTACGTCCCGAAACCACTTCCTATCCTAATAAATTTGTGGTTAACTCCTTTTTTCTCACTACTTTTGTTTATTTTTCCTCGTTCGACGAGGAATTCGAGAGGGAATCGTATTTTTGCCTCGCTCTCTAACTAAACCAACAAAACGTAAACCGAAACCTGAATGGAATACGCAAATAAGGATCGATTAAACAAAAAAAAAAAATCAGCAGCAAATCGAGGGTGGCAAACAAATACCAAATCGAACAGTCGTTATTTTATGTAACGAAACAACCATGCTAACAAGAGGCACGAACAAAAATCAAAAAACATACTCCAGTCGGAAATTCCTCGCTAAGAATCGAGAAAAAGGCAAAGAAAAAACGCAATTTAACTACAGAGTGGCGCCTCACAAATGAATTTAATTAGGGTACGACTGGCAATATTACAACGTTGTTGTCTGGAAAATAATGCAAGGCACCTTGCCTGTTTGTGACGAAGACAAAAAAGTATCTTATTGTAACAAATCTACATTTTGCGGCGTGAGATTTTATGCGAGATGTGCGCAAAAATCACATTTTTGGCTTTTTAGAGGAGAAAAATGACTTTTTGAGACAACAAAAAAATATTTTAAAAAAATTTACTCAAATTTTGATTTTTGGGAGATTTTGGGATTTTTGAAAGATTGTCAAAATTTTTAGAATTTATTTTCAGAAATTTAAAAAAAATCTATGATCTTCAAAATCTGTTTTTTTTCATTTTTACAAAGAAGCAAAAAAAAGTAAAAGTTTGATAATTTTTTTCATTTTAGACGAAACAATTATTTCTACTAAAAAAGTGAAATTTAACTCAAACTTCAATTCTTTGATAATTTTGGATTTTTTTGAATAATCGTTAAAATTTTTTGAAAAATATTTTGCTAAATTTTAAAAAATCCAAAATTTAAAAAAAATCGAAAGTTAGGTGGTTGTCTTTTTATTTTTAATTTCTAATTATTTTGACTCTAATTTTTTATTTCTCTATGAGACGAAAAATAATTTTAGTGAAAAAAATTTAAAAACTTAAAAGAAAACCAAACCTTCGATTTTTTTGTCGATTTTTTTAAATTTTTTTTTCAATGAAATAATTTTGACTAACTTTCAAAAATATAAAAATAGCAAAAAAAAAATAAACGAAAATTTGGTATTTTTTTTTTTTAAATATTTTACTAGGAATTTTTGTCGTGTCAAAAAAAGCTCGTTATCCTAAAATTGTTCCAGAAAAGCCAAAAAATGTGATTTTTCACGTCTCGCATCTCGTGTCACGTCGCAAGACGTCAATTTTTTACTGTGTATAATAAAATGTAAATGAACCTTATTTAATATATATTGATTTATCAAAATTATCGCTTAGATATCATGTTAGTCGTATCCCCAATGTCGTTCTGCTTGAATGCACAGCAGCACAAAAAATTATAGGGTTGGTAAATTTACATAATAAAAATAGGTTGCATGACGCAATCCCGTCCTACCTCCTTCATTAAAGAGCAAACTTTAACAAAGGATGAAAAACATAAAAATTGCTCTAATTAAACTAACACAGACAGAAAAGTTTCTGCAAAAGTTAGCTTTTTTTCTTCAATTTTTTTTAAATATAATATAAACTTTTTCGTTTTTCCACTATTTTTGCTTTTATTTTTTTTGTGGAAAAATTCCTGCGTTTATTTTTAAATTTAAATGCTTTTTGCTGAGCTTGTCTGTCTTTTTTTGACTACGAGACTTTTTTTAGTAAATAAATAGGTACCTATTGTATTTTTTCTGGTGATCAATATTTTTTTTGTACAACATTAATTTTCTTCAAAAAAGAGAAAAAACTCGTCATTTCTCACTAGAAAAACGATTAAAAATTCAAAAGTACTTACGAAACGACATTTTTCACTTCGGCATTTTCCCATGCTTCGTTACTTGGCACAAACAACGTAACTTCGCCCAATTTGTTGATGTGATCGATAAAATCGCCACCGTGATCCACAATTGCCTCGTAGAACTTGTAGAATGGTCCAGCTTCATTTTCCTACGAATTTCAATAAAAAACTTTATAATCATCAAATTAAACGCAAAAAAAAAATTATTTAAAAAAAATTATTTATACAAAAAATAGGCAAAAATTGAAAGAAGCAAATGTGATGAAAAATGGGCTGAAAACACTCAAAAAAGTTACTTTAATTGTTAATATTAAATTACTGGTTTGTTAGTAAAAAACACGTGTAAATAAAATAAAATTAGTTAGTTAGTTAGAAAATTTTACAACATAAACAAAAGTTAACAAATACATATTATAATTATTATTGGAAGTAATTAAAATACAACAATCTCGGTGGTACACCGAAATTCTGGTAAAATAAATTTACAATTCTAGGAAAAAAAATTAAAACATTAAAAAAAGGAGAAAAAAAGTTAAATCCAATAGAAAAACTTGTATACAAAAATTTATTCCACACGAAAAGAATAAAAATAAACAATTTATTTAATATTACAATAGGACCACGAAATAATTCAAAATACAAACAAAACAAGTTAAACAGAAATTTAAATATAGAAAATTTAATTACTTATTGATTTAAAAATTACAACTTCCCTCCTGGGATTTTTTTTTATTTTAGGCCATACCAATTTTTTTCGATGTTTTTGTCTCAAAAGATTTTTTTTTAATTTTTTTTAAATTTTAAAATTATTTTTTTTTAAATATAAAAAAGATTTTGAAATAATTTTTCATCCTAAATAAATACATATATTAGTTTTAGTTGATTTCAGAGTGTTTGAAGTAAAAAATCTATTCAAATAAATTTCATAAAATTAACTGTCAAAAAAATTTGAAAAATATTTTTAGAAAAGAAAATTCATGTCAAATTTTATTTACAATAAAAAAATTCTTGAAAATTAAAAATATTTTAAAAATTAAAAAAATAATTAAAATTTAATAGTTTTTTAAATTTTAAAATTCGTAAAAAGGCAAATTTTGATGAAATTTTCAGTTTTTTTTTTAATTTTGCCCCATCGGATTTTTGACTTTTGAAATAGGGCATAAGACAAAAATATAGAAAAAAATTTGGAGCGGCCTTATTTAATTTTATTAATTAAAATTTTTTTGTCAAAAAAAATCTGTCAAAAATGCAAAAAATCAAAAATAAAATAAAAAATCGTCTCTTGAGATTTTTTTTTAAATATTTCATTAAAAGTGCATTTCACATACATTTTTAATGAAAAATAAATAAACGCTTGAAACTGATGAAGTTGGTTGAAAGTTTTTCATCGTCATTACAAGGAGATCCTTTACAAAAAATGTGGTTTGGCGTGACGACGTTCTTTAACATTAACGTCGGTTAGACACACTGAGAGGATGAAAATGTGTAAATTTTTCCTAGTGGTGTATCTTATGTAACATTGCGGGTTACGAAGTGTATGTACAGGTTTTTGCATGTTTTTAACATATTAAAATGTAAAAATGTTGTGTGTTAGTGAATAAACCAAAGAAAAAAAAAGTGTTTTGTGCTTTTAAAGTGAAATATTTTAAATTTTAAAAATAAAAACATGTTAAAATTACGAAAAAAGAGAGAAAAAAGTAAATTAGACTTGCTCACAGAGTGATACTTTTATTCATAATGATGCAAGAAGACCTGCGTTCGTGTCGTCAAAGGAAAGCCTTATCGACCTAGTTCATTCATTCACTTCAAAAACATGCATGCCAACTGCGGTAGAAAATTCGGTGGTGGAATATCAAGGGTTGTCGAGTGGTTTCGTGAATGGAGGAGTAGTAAAATAGATCGATACGTAAATAAATAAAAGGAAAAAAATAAATAAAGTGGCAAAAAATGACAGGAACCGGAAATCAAGACAGCTGTAGATGTGAAAAAAATAGTAAAAAATAGGCACTTATGTGTTTGTTTTACGTGACGATATGAAATTTAGTAAAATTTAGGTAAAAAAAAATACTTGATAGAGAAGAGTAGAAAAATACACAAAAAGGGTGCAAAAGAGATATGATAGATAGCTAGAAATAAAAGCAAAAAAAAATCACATTCCAATCAATCAATGGCAATAAAAAAAAATAGGAAAAAAATATACAAATATATTTAATGGTATCTTGCCTTTTCCCCTTTAGTATCATGTTTTTTCGAATCTAAAGAAGCTGGGCTATTCCACCTCTAACATATGATAAAAAAAATAAAAATAAATAAATAAAATGAATGGAGTGAACTTAAAGCACATAAATTTATATGGGAAATTGATGAGGAATGGAAAAAAGGAAAAAAAAACATTTTGAAGATATCGAACAACGCTTGTGTGAAAATTATCTTAATTAAAGCTGAGCAGACGTAATTTCACTTCTTTGTCGTATAATACAATATTACATGTCTAAGTCAACAGAGAGAGAGACAACGAAATGTAGGTCGGTAACATGTTTGCCAAAAAACTTTTATGGAAAATGCGGGAAATGTGAAATTTGACAAAAATATTTTTTTTAATTTTTTGTCAATTTAAAAATTGCGTTTAAAAAATAAAACATAATTTAAAATAAAAATTTAAAAATATTTAAATATAAAAAAAATTTTCGAAGTATTTAAAAAAAATTAAATTGAAAACTAATGAATTAATAAGAATAAATTTTTAAAAATGTGAAAATTAAAAAAAAATCAGAAAATAATATTTTAAAAATTTTCTTTATGATTTTATTAATTTTCTTAATTATGTTTTTTTTTTATTTTTATTTGTGAATTATTTCAAATTATCTTTTTAAAATTATTTTGAATTATTTTTGAATAAAATTATTATATTTACTTTTCAAAATTATTTTATTTTAAAATAATAATTAAATAAAAAAAAATATAATTTTTGTCAAAAGCAGTTAAATTAATTAAAAAATAAAAATTTTTGAAATAATTTTTATATTAAATAAAATTAAAAATATTTATCTATTAAAAATTAAAATAAATTTTTAATTAAAAAAAATATTTTGCTTCATATTTAACATTTACCGCATCTTTTTCCCATTATCGAGCGATACATGTGTGAGAATTTTAATTTCTACAGAATGTATCTTTCGGGAGTCATTTGACATTTGCCATGTTTCCCAATTTTTGCAGCCAGATACTCCCAAACAGACGCAATTCAAATTAGTTTGGAATGTAAATATTTTTTAATCGATTTTTCGGGCCTTTTCATCCGTTTTTCTACACTAGGAAACACAAACCTAGAGCAAGGAAACAAAAACAAATCTGCATAAAATAATTTTTTTTGTGTGTATGTGACATTCGTCGTCGTGATGTCGCACACTGTTATGGTTCAATAGAAAATAGCTCACCGGTTGTTTGCTAGAAAATTAGAGAGAGCAAGCTGCACACGGAGGAGGACGAGGAGGTAACGAACGGAAAAACTAGGACAATAATAATTATAATCACGTTACCATTGTTTGTCCTAGTTGATCGTTGGTTGCAAAAAGTTTCGTACGTGCGGCGGTGATGACGATGTCTTTCATAACATTGATTTGCAGGGACGAAAAAAATTTTTTTTACTTTTACTTAATATTTTGGGCTTAATCAATTAAGTAAAGGTCATACAGAAAATTACGTCAAATTAAGGCCAAAAAAATTTTTTTTTTAGAAAATTAAAAATTATTGTTTTTTTTTTTTTTTTTAAATGAAAAATAATTATTTTTTCAAAAAAAATGTTAAAATTTTTAGAAGTTGAAGGAATTTATTTCAAATTAATATTTTTTTGTTATCCTATAATTTTATAAAAATATTTTTTTTATTTTTTAAAAATACCTATTTTTTTTATTAAAAAAAATTAAAATTAAAAAAAATATTTTTAAAAAATAAAAAAAAAAATTCTAAAATGTAAAAAAAATTTAAATAAATAAAAATTTTGAAGGCGGCCTAATTTTTAAATTGAGTCAAGAGTTTGCCTAAAAAAATTTTTTTTCGACCCTGTTAAATTGAACCGTCCCGATGCCGCATGATAGACAACATTGAAAGGAATCAATTTGGCGGATTATAATGAAGTACGACGGAAAATCCTTATTATTTATTTAAACCTAGATAGAAGCGAAAGGTGGATTGAATTCGACGAATATCGATGTACTCGAATAAAGACATCGACAGTGATCTCATAAGTAATGTAAGACAAAAGCAAATCAAAAGTTTAACGTTTCATCCTCGTATAACTACTACTGCCGCTACTCTAAAAAGACAATGCCTTTAAAGATAACTTTATAAATAATATCATTCTGTTTTTTTTTCTTCTCTTCCTTTACAGCCGAGGAGTAACGTTACACAAAGAGAATCCATTTCATGAGAAATCCTTCCGTTTGCCTTGGTTAAACATTTCTGACTCCGTTTGTCTATGTAAATAAATTCAACGGCAGCAGCAGTTTGAGAATAAAATGATATACAAATATAATTTTCTGCATTTTCTCTCGGTTTTACAATGATACACAAGACTTAATTAAACAAGACCAGTAGTAATCGGACTAAAGGATTAAATGAAGGAATAATTTAAATTTTGCTGATATTTCAATTTATGAGATGCTGAAATGAATATTGAGAGCAAAAGCGGTAAATAAGACGTAACATGAAAAAGTTTTGAATTTTACAACTGAAAATTAATGTCAAAAGGAACTTTTAATGACGTCAAAGAGCGTGTTAACAATGAGATTTCTTTCATTTTCACATCAAACATGAAGAGATGAAGATGGAATTAAAGAAAATTGTTGTAATAAATCTAGAAAGTTTTTTATGTGGCATATTTATGTGTGGAAATAATTCATTCAAAATAAACACAAAATGTGTCTCATTCTTGAATTTTTTTTTCGGTACATTACATGAAATATTGTTACATGTTGCGTATTTTCGGATGTACAGTGAGTTTAATTAAAGTTCAATGAACTATGTTTAATAATTAAAAAAAAGTATATAAAAAATAATTTTAAAAAAATAAAAAACTAAAATAATTAAAAGTTTAATTATATATAAAATATTAATAAAATTTATAAAAACTTATAAAATACGTATTTAATTTAATTTTTTTTTATTTTAATTTTTTAACAAATTTATCAGTTTTTCATAATTTTTAAAAATGTAAATAAAAATATTTAAATATTTTAAAACATTTTTTAAAATTTTTAATTAATTATTATCATAAAATATTTTTTTAAATTATATTTCAACGCTAAAATAATTAATTAATAAAATAATTAAATATATTTTCAAAAATTATTATTTTTGTGTTTTAATTTCTTTTTTTTTAAGTTTTATGGTTTCATTTTAATTTTAAAAATATATTTTTTTAATCATTTCATTTATTTTAATTTATTTTTTTAAGAAGATTTTTTTTCTTAATTTAAAAAAAAATTTCAATAATATTTTGGGCTCTTTTAAAACTTTTATTTTGTAAAAAAAAATTATTATTGAGAAAATTAAAAAAAAAAAAAATTTTCAAAAAATTAAAAAAAAACGTTTAATTTTTTTCTCAAACATTTTTTAAAATTTTTAATTAATTATTATCATAAAATATTTTTTAAATTTTATTTCAAAGCTAAAATAATTAATTAATAAGATAATTAAATATATTTTCAAAAATTATTATTTTTGTGTTTAATTTCTTTTTTTAAGTTTTATGGTTTTCATTAAATTTTAAAAATATATTTATTTTAAATATTTTTTCATATTTTTTGAAAAATATTTTATTTTATTTTTTGACTTTAATTAATTATTATTTTTCAGGATATAAAAAAATAAATTTATTATTTTAGTTATTATTATTTTAAAAAACGTATATTTTTTTCTAATGAAATTTAATTTTTTAATTTAATTTAAATTTTTTAAAAACTTCAAAGTAAAAATAACAAATAAACAAAAAATTAAATGAAATTTTAATAAAAACTATTAAAACAACAAATAAACATAAAGTTTCAATTAAACCCACTGTACGCATTATAAATGTAATAGCTTTAATTACATGTATAAATGCATGGAAATTTCCCTCGCATCATAAATTAAACACAATATGTTGCGCGCGTACACATAAAATACGCATTAGAGATGTAGTACCGCGTCATTATTAGATGCAGATGCATTCCTGTTAAATTTTATGCAATGAACAGCAGCTTTATATGACGTGATAATAGTAATAACAAACATAATGTTAAAAGATATCATTTTCAAAAAATTAAAAAAAAACGTTTGTAATAAATTAATTAATTAAATTGATGTAATTATCACCAACCGTTCTTATGATGTGTAGGTATGTAGTATGTTCAAACGTGATATAACAATTATTATCATTAATATTTGAATAAAATGACAAAAACATAAAAAATAATAAATAAATTGCGTGAGTTCAACAACTATTCTATATAATATTAATACGTTGCTACAATGGTGATTGACACGTTAATTATTAAATTAGAGCATCATAATAAAATAAAGTAGCTAAGGAACAAAATTTAAAAAAAAAAAATGAAAAATGTGATGAGTGAGCGCCAAACATAATTAAATATTTATTTAAAAAAAAAATAAATAAAAAAATATTTTTTTTGCACTACTAATCATCTATTTTTATAATTAGTATGTTTGTACTTACATTACCAGTCTGTTAAAATCCATTATCGATTTTAATTTCATGGTTTCATGACGTATAATTGTTCATTTTAGACATTTTTTCAAACATTGTCCCATTGATTTTTTTTTGTATATATATAATATGTTTTTAATGTTGAATCGCACGTGGAGCACATCATATGGGAGCATCATCATTATAAACATTAATTTATATATGTTTTATTATGTTTATACGTAATCATGCAGAAATATTCAGAATTTTTATATATATAAAAAAAAGTGTTTTCACGACATGACATCAAAATTTTTTTTTGTAGGAAATGCAGTGACCGATTTTTTTTTTATTATTTATTTATTTATGTTGGTTTGGCAATTTTATTGTATTGATTGTGATAATTGGCATCAGACAAACAATTTCCATTAGATTTGTTTTGGGTGTATGTGCGTTTGTTTTATTTTTATTTTAGGTGAAACATCAATTACATAATTGAAGTAGATTTTCACGTTATTTTTGGTGTTTTGTATACGCGTTTGATTGATTCGATAGATTATTTATTTTTATTAGCAAACATTTATACAGACGGATTTACGAGTTTTTTTGTAGTGTAGGAAGAAAAAAAGAGAGAAAGAGAAAAACATTTAAATATTTTTATTTTTTTTACTTTGAAAATATTTTATCATATTTTTTTTTTGTTGTACATAAAACGCAAAAAAATAGCAAAAAATGTGCTAAAATTAATTCAATCTAGCAGCAATCAAAGAAAACGAAGTATGAGTGAAATTAATTTACAAAATTTGATTTGTACAGATTTTGTTTCGTTTTTTTTTGTATTTGAATTATTTTTCCAATGGTGAAAAATCCAATTATATTGCCAATTATGTATTTTGAGAAGTGCCATGACGATAAAAAGTGTGCGAAACATATAAAGCTAACTGAATTAAAAGTGCATCTCCGAGACGATTTAATTTTTTTTACAAGGTCAAACATTTTTTTAAAATTTTTTTTAAATGTTTGAACTTAAATCACTAGAATTTTGAATAAAAAATTTCTAATTCACTAGTGATTTAACGAAAATTCCGTTAATTTAGTGATAATTGTGACAAATTATATATATTATTAATATAAAATAAGATATATTAATAATAATAAATATAAACAATAGAAAAACAAATAACCCAACGGAACAAATACATTTGCAGCTCTCAATAAACAAAATTAGATAAATGTCCAAAATGACGGAAATAATAATAATAATAACAATTTCATAATTCAAACAAATAATAAACACATATTTGTACAAAACATAGGACAAAGCATAAAATATAAGGAACGCTACGTGCGTGGATGAAAATTTAATACAGATACAATACAAAAACATTCACATAACATAACATAATATAGTATTTTGTTTACCTTAAACGACTGTGTCATCATCAATTTCAACATCGTCGTCATCAGCGGAGATATTTTTGGGTGTCATTAGTGGCGATAATAGTTTATTGTATAGAAATTTTATATTTTGTTTGATAACACAATGCAGATTATAACATTATATATGATAATATTAGTTTTTTTTTGTATAAAGAGTGTCCATTATTTTTCGCAACAATCATCGGTTACGGTGATACGTAGACATCGAAAGCATTGTAAAAATAACCAAATAAAGAGAAAAATGAAATAAAAGAAAAAAAAAACAAATTTTGTGTTAGTTTCATTCTTTTCCTTTTGACACACGGAGTATATAATTAACAATATATGGTTGTTGTTGTCTAATAATATAACAATAATAAAAGAACACGTCTTCGAAAAAACGAAACAGAAGGATTATGAGTGAATGCAGAAGTTTAATGAGGTATGTGAGTGAACGAAGTGAATTGTCATCAACACCAGCAGAACATCGTGTCACAATATTATGTCCATGTTTGTTTATAATATGTGTGATTATGATGAATAACGCGTCAAATTACAAAAAAAATTATTAAAAAAAATGTTGGAGAAGGCAGAACAGGGCCGGAAAATTTTTTTTGAGTTAAATTTATTAATTTTTTGAGTAAACTTATTTTTTTTTATTTTTTTACAAAATTTTTAAAAAATTTTAATTTAATTTTTAAAAATTAATACATTTTTATTTTTTAAATTTTTTATTTATATAAAATTTTTATTTATTGAAATAATATAAATTAAAAAAATATATTTAAAAAAATTAAATTTTTATTTAATTTGACTTTTTATTTTTAAATTTAAACCAAAAGTTTATTTTTATTAAATTAAATTTGTTTTTTTAATATTTTTTTTATTTAAAATTTTTTATTAAATTTAATTTAAATTTATTTATTTATAAATATTTTATATAAAAATATTTTTTTTTAATAAAAATAAATTAAAAAAATTAATAAAATTATTGTTTATATTTTATTATTTTTTTTTAATATTTAAATAACAAAAAATAAAAAATTAAAAAATTAATCAAAATAAATTAAAAAAATAAATTTAATTTAAAATAAATTGACTCATAAAAATTTTTTCTGGCCCTGTTTGATTATTCGGTGGATAATTTTGCCGCATCCATCAACAATTGTCGTTAAATTTTTATTTTATGAACATATTTCATTAACAGACCTGCATACTTACAAGGAACGCAAAGTATGTTCTTAATTAAACAACAGAAAAAAATATATCTTTGGCAGACATATGTCACTAAATAAAATAACCCTATACTCTCGGTAATTATTATCATTATGTTGTACATTTATCACATATGAACACTCAATCTTCCTCATTCGTTCATATATCGCTCTCATTAAGATATTTAAATTTTTGGAACTTTTTTGATGGAACAAAACTGGTGGAATTTTCATCACGTCCCACTCACTGCGAAACGTGAGTAGAGTTTACAAGCCCTTTGAGACGCTATGTCGCCTTTGACCCTGTTTCTATATGCGTCAGATTACTTTCAAACATGAAAGAAAAAAATAAATAAAATGAAACTCGTTACTTTAAAATGTGCACAAAATAAACGAAGCCACATTACGCGCGCACGAGTATCTTTTTTGTCGTAAAACTGGGTATGTTATATTATAATCTTGTTAAATTATTATTAACTATACGAGCATATTTCATTTACGCATTGTCGCTTCTCTTCATCATTTCTTTCATTGTTGTTTCTAATGTGAGGCAAGTGCGATTTTCAAAAGTTTTTCATTTTTTATCTTTTCTTTCGAAAATTAAAGATTTTTAAAAATTGAGTTAACTCAGTTGTAACAACTTTTGATAAGATTTTGAGTAAAATTGATACAAAAATTTAAAATTTATTTAAAAAATAAATATTTTTCGTTAAAAATAGATAGAAAGTTCTCTGTTTTTGAAAGTCAAGATTTTTTTAAAATTTATTTTTTTCAAAATTTTTATATATTTAATTTAAATTAAAAATTTTTATCAAATTTTATTAGCTAAGAAATATTAATATTAAATTTAAAAAAAAATGAAATTCATTAATTTTATAAATGTATCGAGGTTCACTAAAAAGTCAAAAACTGATAGAAAAAACCGTTTATTTAATTTTTTTTAATTGTTTGTATTGAAATTTCATTAAATTTAACATAAAAAGTTGGAAATTTCGAATTTTAATAAATTTAATAAAAATTAAAATTTTTTATACTTAATTTTATTTAATAAAATAATAATTAATAAAATTTCTAAAATGTTTTTTTTTCAAACTTAAAATTTTAAAATTATTTTTTTTTTTTAATTAAAAATATTTTTTTTAATTTTTACAATTTTTGTGAAACATTTTTTAAAATTTCACTTGCCTTTCTTTTATTATTATTCATTACATGTTCCATATATGTTGATTTATACTTTAGTACTCATGCACTCGCTACTTAGTATGTAAAGCGAAAGAGATTGAGATCGATACGAGTTACACATTCTTTCGATATAATTATGAAAATTATATCATTTAATAAACTTTACAACATGACGATGACATAATGATAAAGATGCGTAAAGGTTAAATGTCATTAACGAGCACATTTGTAAAGTGACTCTGCGTTAAAAAAAAATTAGTTTCTTCATTAACTGGAAGAAAATAAAAATCGATATCGAAATGTAAATAAA